>NC_133658.1:591507054-591844163 GCF_037893015.1 Macrotis lagotis
ATTTTATAGTAACTCAAATGTAACAAAAAGTCTTAAGTTACCAGAGGAATCTTTATCACAGGACATATTCATAGAATATGAGAATTAGAAAAGATTGTGAAGAGCTATTCCAAAACCTTCAGTTTACAGATGAGAAAACTCTAGCCCAGAGAAGAGAAATGACTTGTTGAAGATCACACAGTAAATAAGTGGCATACCTAATAGTTGAATGCTAGTCCCCTGATTCTCTAGTCAGGGACCTTTCTATTACCCCAATGCTTCTCTTTTTCTTTGCAATTTAGATAAGGAAAAATTTCCCTTCTAGAGAGCCCCTTTGCCCTTGGAGTATTCACATTTACCTAAAGCCTTCATGTAGCCTTCAAAGTTCTCATTGCTCTCCATTTCCCAGGTTCCATTCTGGTCACTAGGCATCGTGGCTAGTAAAGAGGCTGATTCGGTTTGGAACAGATGTCAAGCTGTAAAAACAAGAGTTGTAGGGTGAATGAGTTAGAATGAGCTATTTTATATCCTGTTAGAATACAGTTTATGGTTTAGATAAGATAGTTCAAGGGTCAGAAGGACAATCTCCAAAGAACTTTACTTTCATTAGCAAAGTTCAGAGAGACTGTAGGTGAATAAAGAACAAAGTTTGGGACAGAGTCACCAAGGGTTCAGATAGTGATCCTTGCATTAGGGCTACACCACTCCCTTGACGATAATTTACTTTCTGTGATCTCATAAGGGACTCTTTTAAGGCATAACTTGGAACATTTGTCTGGCACTTAAGGAGGGGGAAAAGCTTAATGCATGATCATGAGGTTAAATGATTTGCCCAAAGTTACACAGTTAGGTAATTATTAAGTGTCTGAGGCTGGTTTTGAACTCAGGTCCTCCTGACTCCAGGGCTGGTGCTCTATCTGCTGTGCCACCTTGCTGCCCCCAAATCTTTTACTTTGGACAAGCATGTAAAGAAGACCCCTCCCCTCCATGGACATGAAGTCACATATCAAATATTGAAGTACCCTAGTAAATCAATATCCAATTGGATAAACAAATGTTTATAGAGCATATATCCTATGTATCTTGGGATATGGAGTTTAAGACATAGTCTACTCCCTCAGTAGAATTCCGTTTGAGAAAACAACACACACACACACACACACACACACACACACACACACACACACACACTAATTCACAATAAGAATGTCAAATAAATTAATTAATCCATAAATGCTTTATTAGTCATAGGAGAGAAAAATCACTGTGGGCTTGGTAATCAAGAAAAGCTTTACAAAGGAGGTAAAATCAATTGTTCCTTATGCACATAGTAGTTGCTTATACATTTGTTAAATGGAATGGAATGATAGATGAGGAAAGGGAGAGTCTAAAGAAGGAAAAGTATATAAATGAAGGTAGAAGTATTCAAGTACATCCACAGAACAATGGGGAGATAGATCTGGCTATAAGGTAGAATTCATGTAGGGGAGTCATGGGAGATATTGAGAAAGTTTGGCTGCCTAGATAGCTAGATGGTAGAGTGGATAAAGTACTAGACCAGAAGTCAGGGAGATCTGAGTTCTAATTTCACTTCAGAGACTCATTAGCTGAATAATCCTGGGCAAGTTGGTTAATCACTGTCTGCCTCAGTTTCTTCAACTTTAAAATTGTAATAACACTTATCTCTCATAATTTTTGTGAAGATGAAGTAAGATATTAGGATCAAATGAGATAATATTGTGAAACTGTCTTGTGCTATCTGGAACAAAGCTGGTACTTGTTCCTTTCCTTTCCAATGAATCAGTACCAGGAAAAGTAAGAATTTTGATATAATCCTATGGGCAAAGGGAAGTCACTAAAGATTTGTCTATGATAATGACATGATTAAAGTGGTTCATTAGATAGATATATGTAGGGGGCTATTGACATGATCACCAGATAGATTTTTGCTGGATATTTCTGACAAAATGTAAAATATATTCCATCAGAGATACGATTTTTTTCCAGGAAAATGGGTAAATTCTTGGTCTCAACAGCTACTTCTATGAAAAATGGGACACGAAAAGTATGCAAGTTCCCATTCCTCTAAGCTTACTGTAAGGGTAAAATGAGTTGAATTTGAATAAATAAGTTTTTCAGTAGCTGGCAACAAACTCAATTACCACATTGAATGGGCCTTATACTTCATATCTCTAAACATAGTGATCAAATATCATAGCTCTAAGAAATGTATGGTAATGTATGCTAATTGTTGGGAAACTGTACTGAAGGGAATGTAAAACAATGTATTCCTTTTTTAGTAAACAGTTATTTGAGTTAGGTAAAAGCAGAAGAGAAAAAAAAGGCCCAGCTGTTCAGAAACAGAATCAAAATGTGGTTAAGGAAGTCAACAGCAAGCTGAGAAGATGATAAAAGCTTAGCTACAAACTGAAAAAAATCAAGTTATAGAGGCAGAAGAGTACAGGGAAATATATTATAGGAATTCATGTTTAGACATCTTCAAAGACCAACACCAAGCTGGCTCATAAAAGAGAAAATGGGCAATTTCTATTATAGAAAATAAAAAAACTTCTACATTAACAAAAATCAGTACAGTCAGAACAAAGAGAGAAGTCATTAAATAGGGGAAACATCTTTGCAAGAAATATCTCTGAGTCAAGGATTATAGAAAGCCAAAAGTAATTTCTCAACAGGTAAATGATGTTGGGAAAGATTTAAGGCAAAAAGAAGGAGACAGAAGAGGATGAGATGGATAGTTATTTTCATAGAAGCAATGACATGAGCTTGGCAGACTTTAGGAGATAGTGGAGGATAGAAGGGTCTAACGTACTATTGTTCATGAAGAATCAGCCATGACTAAATGACTGAACAACAACAAAGTTGTCAAAGGATAGAATATTTTCAAAAGAAGAAATGTAACCTAACATATTTTGTAAGAAAAATAATCCAAATTGTGAAAAAAATGTAAACTAATCAATTCTGAGATATTACTTCATGCCTGTCAAAGTGACCAAAATTATAAAATGTGGAAATAGCTAATATTGCTGGAATTATGGAAATGGGCATGCTATTAAATTATTAGTATTCAATTAACCTAAAAATAATTTGAAATTATACTGGGAAGGTGATTCAAAAATTCATACTCTTGGACTCAGACATTCCATTACTGGTATTTAACCAAAGAAGTCAAAGATAGAAATAAAAGTCCTTTATACATCAAAATATTTATAGCAGCACTTCTTAAAGTGGACAAGAACTGTAATGAAAGCAAAAGACTGGTGGTGGAGAAATAGATTAATTGATATATAAATGGAATTGGTTGCTGTAGGTAAATAAAGATAGACAGATGGATAAATAGAGTATTTACTAAATTAATATTACACATCCCATCATTCTGCTAGTAGAATAATTATGAAGAATACAGAGAAGTAGGGAAGTCATATGAGCTGATGCAAGGTTGAAGTAATAAAAACCAATTCACATAATGACAATAATAATGTAAATAGAAAGAATGACAGCAACAAAGAACCAATGAAACAGATGAATCCAAACTGAATCTTGTATAGTCATTATGATCAAACTTGGTTCTGAAGAAGTGATCTGAGAATTCTTCCCTTCTCTGCTGAAATGGTGAAGTATGAGTGTGGAAGACTATATATACACTAACATATTGACATGTTGGTTAGCTTTGCTGATTTCCTGTCTTTTTCAAAGTTATTTTTATAAGGTATGGTCTGATGGGTAAGGGAAAGTGGTGGAATATTTTGGGAAATAAAGATAATATAAAGTCAAAAGATAGAAATGTTTATTAAAAAATTCACTATTGGATGGGGGTGGAGCCAAGATGGCAGCATGAAGGCAGCATGAAGGCGGCATTTCCCGGAAACTCCTTCCCCCCCAAAAAACTACAAAAGTCATCAAATTATGACTCTAGCCAAAATTTAGAGGGGCAGAAGCCACAGAAAAACTGAGTAATACAATTTCCCAGTCCAAGATAACTTACTTACAAGTTCCAGGGGAAAGGTGTGTTTCACTGGGATGGGGGGTGGAAAAAAGCCTTGGCTGCAGCACACCCCCGGGATCACCAGGAACAACTTGAAGGGGCAGTGAGAGAGCTCTGCTGCACCAGAATGAGTGTGGAGTGAGGAACACTGGCCTCAGAATAGCCCTGCAGTGAGAACCTGCAGCAGGAATCAGGGAAGCCAACCTGCACCTCCAAAACACAGTCCATAGACTGTAAGGGGGTGGGGGGATCTTGCAGAAATCTCTCTGCTCTCCCTGGGGCAGGACTCTGCTGTTTTCCCACACTCAGCTGCAAGTCACAGTTTGGGCTTCCATACTGAGATAGCTGAGCAGGGACTCTCCTCACAGCTCCAGGACAGGGTGAGTGCCTTTGGTCATCTACATATCAAAGCACAGGCCAGAGAGCATAAGACCTTGAAGGAATAAAGGTCCTAGTGGGGTGTCCCAAAAAACCCCCAAAGCCTTGGAAGTGCGATAGATAAGTTTTAGGCTGAGGAAATGAACAAACAAAAGAAAAAGAAGAATCTGACCATTGAAAATTACTTTGGTCCCATAGAAGATTCAGAAGATGACAAATTCAAAGCTTCTGTATCCAAAGCCTCTAAGAGAAACAGAAAATGGGCTCTGGCTATGAATGAGCTCAAAAAAGACTTTGAAAAGCAATTAAAGGAGGTGAAGGAAAAATTAGGAGGAGAAATGAGAGCGATGCAGATAAATCATGAAAATCAAATCAGCAGCTTGGTGAAAAAAAATACAATTTAATACTGAAGAAAATAATATGTTAAAAACCAGTTTAGGCCAATGGAAAAAGCAACACAAAAGGCAAATGAAAAGAATGTCTTAAGAAGCAGAATTGGCCAGCTGGAAAAGAAGATAAAAAAAGCTCTCTGAAGAAAACAACTCTTTCAAACACAGAATGGAACTAAAGGAAGCTGATGATTTTGTGAGAAATAAGGAAGAAATAAAAGTTTTACAAAAAGCCAAAAAGTAAATGAAAATGCAAAATATCTCATTGGAAAGCAACCAACCTCAAAAACAGATCCAGGAGAAATAATTTAAAAATTATTGGGATACCTGCAAGTCATGACAAGGAAAAGAGCCTAGACTTCATTTTCCAAGAAATAATACAGCAAAATTGCCCTGAAATCCTACAAGCAGAGGGTAAAATAGAGATTGATGAAATTTACCAGTCACCTCCTGAAAGAGATCCTAAAAGAAAAACTTCCAGGAATAATATAACCAAATTCCAAAACTCCCAAGTCAAAAAGAATATACTAAAAGCCGTCAGAAACAAACAGTTCAACTACCGTGGCTCTATAGTCAGGATTACACAGGATCTGGTAGCATCTACATTATGTGCTTATAGGGATTGGAATATGATATTCCAGAAGGCAAAAAATTTTGGTTTACAACCAAGAATCAACTACCCAGCAAAACTGAGCATCCCATTCCAGGGGAAAAGATGGACTTCCAATAAAACAGGGGACTTTCGAACATTCCTATTGAAACAACCAGAACTGAGCAGAAAATTTGATCTTCAAGTACAGGATTCTGGTGAACCATAGAGGAGGTGGATGAGAAGGACTAACTATGAGAAACTTAATGATCTTGAATTATCTGTATTCCTGCATGGTAAGAAGATACTTATAAGTCATATGAACTTTCTCATTTATAAGAGCAGTTAGAAGGAGCATATATAGACAGGGCACAGGAAGGAACAGAATATAATATAGTATAATATAGTAAAAAGATGGAGTCAATAGGTGATAAAGGAAGGTACTGAGAGGAAGAGAAAGGAGAGGAAGAAGGGGCTAAGATATTTCACATAGGAGTCAAGAAAAAACCTTTTCAATGGAGTGGAACAGGGGTGAGTGAGTGAGCCGACATTCTCATCAGAAATGACTCAGAGAGGAACTAACATATACACATAATAGAGTACAGAAATCTATATTACTCTAGAGAAAAATGAGAAGGAAAGGATGGGATAAGGGGGAAGTGGGGGAGGGAAGGGTGAATAGGTGATAAAGAGAGAGGGAAGATTATGGGAGAGGGTATTCAGATAAAACACACTTTTGAATTCTGGAATACAAATTGAAATTGTTCAATTAGAGTCAATAAGCTGGTCATTCTCTTTGAATCAGTGCTGCTATAATTGGATTTTTATATCCATAGAGGTCAAAGACAAAAAGAGTAGCTATACAGATAGATAGATAGATAGATAGATAGATAGATAGATAGATAGATAGATAGATAGATATACCAAACTATTCGTAATAGTTTTGTAGTAGCAAAAATTTTATAAAGGAAATAGTGGACAAGTGAAAAAGGGAAAATAGAAAAAATGATTGGGATACAAAAAATGGGATATTGATAAAATTTATTTAAAAAAAAAGTTCAAGGTTGACGACCAGAACCAGGGAGATAGAATATTAAACCTTCCAAATACATGTGAACAATGGTGATTTGGTCCTTTAAAGGATATATTTATACTCCTACATTCATGCAAAATAACTTTTTGTAGAGACACCTTTGAATATCCCCCCAGTTTAATCTTCCAGATTGGTAAAGACTCCCTAGTTGTCTGTGGGTGACAAGAAACACCTAACAGTTTGTAGCTGAGAGAATGAAAAGGAATTGGAAGGTAAGCAAAAATAAAAATTAAGCTGACCAAGTACAAAAGTTTCCTTGGTGATTCATTGAAAATAGAAGATCCCCAAAACCATAATATGACTTACTAATAAAAGAGCAGGGAAAATATTTAGATTGCAAAAGAAAAAAACTGAATAAAACTCCCTATCTATTCAAATTTGTACCCTTCAAAGCTCAGCTTAAGGCTTACTTTTCCTCCCAGGAAATCTCCTGATTACTTCAGTCCTCAGTGATCTCCCTCTTCTTTGAATTCCTGTAACATTTATCTTAACATTTGATATCATATTTCTATATTTCAGTGTCCATTAATTCTTTCCCACCTTATTCTTGTTTCTCTATATAGATTTTAAATTATTTGAAGATAACAGTTAAAGATTAAATGAGTTTTAAAGTTAGAAAGGATCTTAGAAGTCATCTAATCCAACTTATCTTTTTTTTTTTTTAGGTTTTTTTGCAAGGCAAATGGGGTTAAGTGGCTTGCCCAAGGCCACACAGCTAGGTAATTATTAAGTGTCTGAGACCAGATTTGAACCCAGGTACTCCTGACTCCAAGGCCAGTGCTTTATACACTACGCCACCTAGCCACCCCTAATCCAACTTATACAGAGCAATACTATATAAGAAAGAATGAAAGAAAAAGAGACATTGAGTGAATAAGAGAAATAGCAGTTCAGCAAACAACTTCCTAAATTTAAAGGTTTCCATTATTCTGTATATTCCATATGGCCTACCATAATACTGAACTCATCACATGCCTTCAATAAATATTGTTTAGTGATTGACTGAATATATATCCAGTGAAAGTTGATATTTTACTAAGTTATTAAGTAATATGAACCAAGATGAGGAATTACCTAGAATTAAGGATGGTAGGGAGTCCTCATGAGGAGGTAAACTTGATTGGTATCAGCACAATGTAATGCACAAAAGTATTAAAAAGTTATTACCTCAACCTCACAGAATCCCCAAGGAAAATGGGCTCTGTGAAATTGTGGTGTCCAAATCCAACACTAATAATGAATAAATTAGATCCAATATTACCCCATGTTCCTTATAATAATCTATGGATCTCAGATACTCCACAAAAGATGTTCACATTCCTTCCAGTCTTAGATTCTATTGCTGACAGGAACCATGGAGGATACAATAAAGGTGAGCTAGCAGGTATGTTTGAGCACTAACATTTCCCGTCCAATGTCTTGCCTTAGGCCCCTTATTAATTTATGTGGCTTCACCAATTAATTTACCTCAACCTCTCAGATGGATATTATATCTGGGACAGCCTACAGGTTCTAAATTTATTTAAGCTATAAGAGATTTTCATTGGGACATTTTTTATCTGTGGGTCCAAGTTTTGACTTATTTAATAGAATATACCCACAAATGATATCCAGAATGGTAAGATAGAGTAACTGCTTAGAGTTAATGAAAGAAAAAGTTTAAGAAACTTACCCCAATATTTTACCTGTAGTCTCAGGGAGAATGACTTTCCAAATACTGGGTTCACTGCATTCTGTTGTTGTCCTCACTGAAGTTTTCTCTTTTATAACTCTACCCACACTCACACTGTCAACCTGCTTCTATCTGTCCCTTCCTTTCTCCAAAGGCAAGGGAAGGGTTCCTTTAGACTTATGAAGATGGGATGATAAACACCACCTTAATGTGAGGCAATTCCTATAAAGTTCAACAATCAGGTAAAACTGGTTCATTTGTCAGTCAATAATGAGGCTCATGAATCACTAATAGAATAGCAAGATGACACATGCTTCACTAAAACTTTAAATTCTAGGATCCTTTGGAGGAAATATATTTTGAAAACTTCTTTAGTCCAACACCCCCACCTCCAAAAAGGGTTCCACCTATTTTATTTTGTCCATCTAAAGAATTGCCTTGATTTTTAGAACCTCAAAGTGGTAGTTATTTCACAGATTTCCTTCAGTTAATTAATAACCTTTCTAAAAATATTCATTGGGCACCTGCAATGTACCCAGCACTACATTACTACTTATGGGACATATAAAAAAGGTCCAAGACCCACTCCTTTCCAAAGGAACTTAAAATTTTGTTCAGAAAAAGAAAATTAATCTGCATGAAACAATAAGACTGAAAATGCATTGCAGTATATGCTGATATAATGAATAGCTTAATGATGCAAGTCAAGAAATTAGTAATACAGTGTTCTTAATTTCCTTAAATCTATTGATTAAATAGTTTGACCAATCAGTGGGAAATTAGTTTTAAAAAAAATAGAAGAAATCAAGAAAAGTGTCAATAATACATGGATCTCAGTAATTTTTTTTACCTTTTGCTACCCCTTAATGTAAAAAAAATATATTATTTGAGATGTCTTTGAAAGCTATGTAACATGGAAACAATGTAAAGACTGACGAATTGCTTTCTATGGGGGGTGGGGGGAAGGGAAGTAAGATTTTGGGGAAAATTGTAAAACTCAAAATAAATAAAATCTTTAATTAAAAAAAGAAAGATATGTAACAAGTAAAGGGGGAGAAAAGGAGAGAAAAAATTCTAGATAGCATAAACAACATAACTAAATGGTCAAATTTACAGCCCTGTGAAGTGAAAAAAGGCAGTAGATTTGGGAGTCAGATGATTTGAATTCAACCTGAGTTTCCTGTACTTGCTGACTCTGTATCCCTGGACAAGTCATACACTAGGACCAACAGGAGAAACTAGCTCCTCTACATGCAATTGCTCAAGAGCATTCACAACAAATCATCATCATCCAAAGTTCAATTGAGTAGTTTAGTTAGGGGAGAATCCACTCTCTCCCAAAGCACTCCACTTTCAGACAGGATCAGAGATCTTAATCTGGAAAGGAGTACAGAGACCACAAAGTTCATATCATATAATCATATCATATAATATATATATATATATATATGTGTGTGTGTGTGTTTATATGAATATGCACAAATGTATATATATAGACCATAGAATAAAATATTTTACTTACATATATAAAGGAAATTAGCTAATAGAATAACTTGTAATGCAATATATACATAAATATGTATATCTATATACACACATAATTCATGTAATACATCTATGCATACATACATACTTTATGATATGCCATATGTTTATATCTATTTTACAAGAGAATTCTTTGAAGGGTTCCTCTTTAATATAGGGTTTTAGACACATACTATGATATTCAATGTATGAAACATCAAAACACACATAATTTTTCTGCAACACATCCATTACATAAAATGGGATACAGGAGTATCCTTCTATGAAACTAATATTAATGGGTTATTGATGTAATATTAATTTCTAATATAATTATTCTATTTCAAAGGCATATGATTTGGTCTATGCATATTATATATGACTTGCTTTACATATGTGTACTTATACATATCTAATATTATTTGATAGAATAAGTTTTATATGATATATGAATATATTGTTATGTATAATTATAATCATATACATATATACAACTCATATAGTATATAATACTATATAAAATGTTATATAGTTTATTTATAGACACAATTACATTGGCCAAACATATAATATCTGTAATATACTTATACATAATCATAGCCCAATAATATATAATTACATATATTCATATAATAATATATAATTAGTCACACATAACATATACATATGTATAGACCAAATTTTATTCCTAGAAATAGAATAATAATATAGGAAATTACTTATATATAACATGTGATTATATATACAAATATACAATAAATAAAATTAATAATATGTAGTTTTATATATACATAAATACACATGTAATATATACATATATATAGACCAAATCATTTCCCTAGAAATAAAATAATTATATATGGAATCAATATAACACTAATAACTCATTAACACTAGTCTTATAGAAGGACATTCCTATTATCCCATTTTTTGCAATGGATATATTGTTGAAGTTTTGAATAAATTGATGTTTCATACATTAAGTATTATTGTATATGTCTAAAACTTGAGTTGGAAAGGAAACCTGCAAAGAATCTTCTTGTCAAATGGAGAGTCCTTCTATAAAAAGAATAAGATAATTCTATTTTACCCTTTTTTTGGTTTTTGCAAGGCAATGGGGTTAAGTGACTTGCCCAAGGTCACACAGCTAGATAATTATTAAGTGTCTGAGACTGAATTTGAACTCAGGACATCCTGACTCCAGGGTCAGTGCTGTATCCACTGTGCCACCTAGCCGACCCTTACTTTCTAAATATTGATGATTTTTATGGGACTTGCTGAATGCAGAAGTCAACTGCATTATCAGTTTTATGAGAGTTCCCTGGGATGACAGATATTACTCTCTCTGGAATAATAGTGACCCAAAGGAAGAACATTTCAGGCAGGGGGGAAGAGTCAAAAAAAAATGCTGGAAGTGTCTTGGTCAAGATATAACTTGAATGTTACTGGATCAAAGAGTTCGTGTAGACTAGAAAGGTAGGAAGGGACTAAATTATGCAGCACTTTGAATACCAAACAAAGCATTTTGTATTTGATCCTGGTACCACTAGGAAGTCACATGGAATTAAGAGAGGAAGAAAGGGGTGATATGAGTGGACCCTCACTTTAGGAAAATTACTTTAGTGGCTAAATGGAAAATGGATTGGAATAGGAAAGAACTTGTGGCAGGAAGATCCACTAGCAAACATAAGACCCTAAGTGAATGGTAGCCTGTTTATTACACTTATAGTATCCTTTAGAACCTAGAAACAGGTTTAGGAAAATTGAATTATATCAGAAAATCACACCACAAATAAATTAAAGAACCTTTGTTCTTTGTTTTTGCCATGAAATTCATTATGAGTTAATGATCACTCCTTCCAGGAATTAATTAACAATCGATTATTTTTTTAATTTTAGAAAGGTTTTATTTATTGTGTTTTACAATTTCCCCCAGTCTTGCTTCCCTCCCCCTACCCCCCCCCCCCCAAAAAAGGCAGTTCATTAGTCTTTACATCATTCCCATAGTATACATTGATCTAAGTTGAATGTGATGAGAGACAAATCATATCCTTAAGGAAGAAATATATAGTATATGATATGGCAGAATTACATAATAAGATAACATTTTTTTTTAAATTAAAGGTAATGATCTTTGGTCTTTGTTCAAACTCCACAATTCTTTCTCAGGATACAGATGGTATTCTCCATCACAGACATCCCAAGATTGTGCCTGAGAGGGAATGTCCATCAATTGGAGCATGGCTTAACAAACTGTGATTTATATATATGTGATGGAACACTATTGTTCTATTAGAAACCAGGAGGGATGGGAATTCAGGAAAGCCTGGAAGGATTTGTATGAACTGATGCTGAGTGAGATGAGCAGAACCAGAAGAACATGATACACCCTAACGGCAACAGGGGGGTGATGATCAACCTCAATGCAATTATTATTTTTTGAACTTATGATATGAACTGAAAGGGTATAGCAGGTAAAAATATAGATATAAATGAGATACATATAAGGAGATATTCAGTAATAACTGGGGAATCAGAAAAGGTCTCCTGAAGAAAGTATAGCTTGAGTTAAATATAGAAGGAAGTTATGGACTACAAGATAAGGAAGTAAGAAAGGAGAACATTTCAGCTATAGGATAAATTTCATTCTGTCTCTCATGCTTGAAATGTTAAGGCATGAAAATAGGAAGGCGATGGAACACCATGTGTGGGTTACATTAAGTGGAACTTTATACTGGAACCACAGAGTTCACAGAAAGGATTAATGTTTTAAAAAATTGAAAAACTAAGAAGAATCCAGATTTTACATACAAAAGGCAAAGTTTGTATTTATTCCAGAGACAACAGAGTGCTACTGAAGTTTAACTAAAAAGGGGGTGATATAATCATTCCTGTACTTTGCAGAAATTGTTTCAATAGTTATGTGGAGGATGTGGAGAGTTGGGAGAGTGGAGTGGGGAGGGGCATGGAAGCCATATTCTCTATGTAGTAGTCCAGGTGAGAGATGATAAAGGAATAACTATGGTGGTAGCTGTTTGAGTAGAGAAAAGAAAATCTATTCAAAAAATTTTTGAAGGTACAAAGAACAAGATTTAACAATTGGGGCGGCTAGCTGGCGCAGTGGATAGAGCACCGGCCCTGGAGTCAGGAGTACCTGAGTTCAAATCCGGCCTCAGACACTTAATAATTACCTAGCTGTGTGACCTTGGGCAAGCCACTTAACCCCATTGCCTTACAAAAAAAAAGATTTGACAATTAATTGACTAATTGGGGGATAAAGGAGAGTAAGTAATTTCAGAATGATACCAAAGTTATGAATCTAGATCATTAAAGGAATAATGATACCCTTAAAAGTGAAAGGAAAATTTGTAAGAGGGAGGTTCTTGAGGGAAAATAAAATGATTTTGTTTTTGGACTTGTTGGATATGAGATGATTATGATATATCTAGTTTGAAATGTTAATAAGAAGCAAGTTGGTGATATAGGATAGGAGATCTGGAGAAATACTGGGTATGCATATGTAGATCTGAGTTCACCAAGAGAGAAAAGATGGAGAAAAAAGAGAAGAAGACCCAAGCCAGAGTCTTGGGATACAGACCTAAGTAATGAACGTGTTATGGGTATAGATCCAGAAAAAAAGATTGGTAAAGAGCAGTCAGAAAAATAGAAAGAGAACAAAGAGAGAACAGTTTCATGAAATCCAAAGAGAAGAAAGCATCCAGAGAAGAAGGTGATGTTAAATGTTTCAGAGAAATTAAGGAGGAAGAATAGTGGAGAAATCACCATTAGATTTGGCAATTTAAAAATAATTGGCACTTTGGAGAGAACTGTTTCAATTGAATGAAGAGGTTAGAAGTAACGTTTCAGAGGATTAGCAAGTGGAGGCACCATATGCTGATGGTTTTTCTCAAGGAATTTAGCTGAGAAAGCATGTGGAAGAACAAATGATCAAGAATCTCAAGGGAGATGATAAAAAAAATGGTAAAGAAGAGGGCCTAGCTGAAGCATTTCACACTATACTATAAGTCAGCAATCAAAATAATTTGCTACTGATTAAGAAATGGAGAGGTCAATTAGCTAAACAGATTAGCTATACAACATAAACAAATGAAACCAGTAACTTAAAGATCAATAAACTAAAAGATCCCAGTTATTGAAACAAAGACTCAATAGTAAACAAAAATAAAATATAATTTGGCAGAAATTGATATAAAAGATTACTCACACCTCTACCATGATTAACCTGAAATGAATGAATACATGAAGTATGAAAAGTCACATTAGAAACAAATTAGAGGGGCAGCTAGGTGGTGCAGTGGATAGAGCACTGCCTTAGAGTCAGGAGTACCTGAGTTCAAATCCAGCCTCAGACACTTAATTTACCTAGCTGTGTGGCCTTGGGCAAGCCACTTAACCCCATTGCCTAGCAAAAACCTAAAAAAAGAAAGAAAGAAAGAAAGAAAGAAAGAAAGAAAGAAAGAAAGAAAGAAAGAAAGAAAGAAAGAGAAAGAGAAAGAGATTAGAACAACAAGGAAGAAATTTGTGATGAGGCAGGGGATAGAGAAAATCACAGAAGAAAAAAATGGAAAAAGTTTTTGTACAAATAAAACAAATGATCAGAGCTCTTCTGTCCTCTGCCTCTGGAACAGGACTCTGGGGCTCTGACCACATTCAGATCCTGATCGCAGTCTAGGCCCCCCCATAGAACAGCAGGGGCCCCTCCATCTCAGCCCCGAGGCAGAGGGGGGGGGGGGTGCATATGGTCATTCACAGACCAGGAGGGAGGACAGAGCCTCACACACTGAGACCCTTGTGGGAGGTCCCAAAAGCTCAGGAAGCACCCCAAAACCAGGCCCAGGCTGGGAAAATGAGGAAGCAGAGAAACAAAAGGAAGACCATTGAGAAATATTTTGCAAATGAGCCCAAGAAGGATCAAAATACTCAGTCTGAAGATGAGGAAGCACAAGCTCCTGCATCTAAAGATTCCAAGAAAAACAGAAATTGGGCTCAGGCTATGACAGAGCTCAAAAAAGACTTTGAAAATCAAATGAGGGAGTTAGAAGAAAAACTGGGAAAAGAAAGGAGAGAGATGCAGGGAAAAACATGAAAATGAAGTCAGCAGCTTAGTCAAGGAAATCCAAAAAAATGCTGAAGAAAATAGCATGCTAAAAACCAGCTTAGGTCAAATGGATAAAACAGTTCAAAAAGTTATTGAGGAGAAGAATGCTTTAAAAAGCAAAATTGGCCAGATGGAAAAAGAGATAAGAAAACTCTCTGAGGAGAACAAATCCTTCAGACAAAGAATAGAATTCAGGGAGATTGATGAATTTAACAGAAATCAGGAATCAATACTTCAAAACCAAAAAAATGAAAAATTAGAAGAAAATGTGAAATATCTCATTGAAAAAACAACTGATATGGAAAACAGATTTAGGAAAGATAATTTAAAAATTATCCGAATACCTGAAAGTCATGATCAGGAGAAGAGCCTTGACATCATTTTCAAAGAATTACTACAGGAAAATTGCCCTGATATTCTAGAAGCAGAGGGCAAAATAGAAATGGAGAGGATACACCAATCCCCCAGAGAAAGAGATCCGAAAAAACCAACCCCTAGGAATATTACAGCCAAGTTCCAGAACTCTCAAGTCAAAGAGAAAATATTACAAGCAGCCAGAAGGACACAGTTCAAATATCGTGGAGCTGCAGTCAGGATCACACAGGACTTAGCAGCAACTACATTGGAAGCTCATAGGGCTAGGAATACAATATTCTGGAAGGCAAAAGAGCTTAGAATGCAGCCAAGAATGAACTACCCAGCAAGGCTGAATGTCCTCTTCCAGGGAAAAAGATGGACTTTCAATGAACCAGGGGAATTTCAAAGGTTCCTTTTGGAATGGCCAGAGCTGAACAGAAGGTTTGATCTTCAGATACAGGACTCAGGTGAAGCATGGAGATTGAAGGAGAGGGGGGACATATGAGGGACTTAATGAGGATGAACTGCATGTATTCCTGCATAGAAAAATGACACTGATAATACTCATACGAACCTTCTCAGTTAATAGAGCGGGTAGAGGGAGCTTTTATAGTTGAAGCACAGGAGAAAGCTGAATTCTAAGGTAAAATATGGTGTAAAAATGGAGTCAATAGAAAAAAAAAGAGAAATGGAATGGGAGAAAGAAAAAGGAGAGGGGGAATAGTCAAAGATATTTCACATAATAAGATTTTTTATTACAATGTGCTATTGCAATGATATGGAAGGGAGGAGGCAAGGGGGAATGAGGGAAACTTTGCTCTCATCAGAGATGGCTAGGAGAAGAAACAGCAAATATACTCAATGGGGTATAGACATCTGGAGTAAGAAGGAGGGGGGAGCAGGGAGAGGGGTGGGGATGTGAATAAAGGAGGAGAGGATGGACCATGGGGGGAGAGTGGTCAGATATAACACATTTTCTTTTTTACTTCTTGCAAGGGGCTGGGATTGGCAGGCCTGCCCAGGACCATAGGGCCAGGTGGATTCTGGGCCTAAGGGGTGGTAGGGGGGCTCAAGGCTTCTTGGCCTCAGGACCAGGGATCTGTGTGCTGCGCCACTCAGAGATCCTACAGTAGAGTCAGAGTGAAAGGAGAGAGAAAATATAGTACATGGTAGTGGAGAAATACCAAAGGAGGGAGTTGCAATCAGCAATGGCAACGTTGGCAAAATATGGAAGTAACTTTTGTGATGGACTTATCATAAAGAATGTGATCCACCCATGATAGAGTTGTTGGTGTTGGAACAAAGACTGAAGCACATTTTTTGTTATTATTATTTGGGGGAGGGTGCAGGGCAAATGGGGCTGGATGGTCTGCCTGGGGCCACATAGCAGGGGGATCTTTGGGTGTCTGGGGCAGTATTTGGAGCCAGGTGCTCCTGGCTCAAGTGCCAATGCTCTGTCTGCCACCCAGCCACCCCTACTATTATTACTATTTTATTTTATTTTGGATCTTTTGTTTTTTCTTCTTTTTGGTTTTTGCAGGGCAGTGGGGATCGGGTGGCTTCCATGTCACACAGCTGGGTGATTGTTGGGTTTATGAAGCTGTATATGGGCTCGGGTGCTCATGGCTCCAGGGCTGGTGCTTCGTCCATTGCGCCACCTGGCCATACCTACAATTATTACTATTATTTTTTTATTTTAATTTTTTTTTCTCCCCTTAACTTTTTTCGCCCAAGCAAGTTTATCTATATTCATGGGGGGGTATTTTGTTTACTTGTAAACAAGAATATTTTATTAATGTAAAAAAACATTTGTACAAAATGAGAATAAAAAAATAAATTAATTTTAAAAATCCAAAAAAAAATGCAACTAAACTTACACTAAACTAAAATTAGAAGGAAAACAGTTAATGGAGGAAGTCCCATCAGATTTCTCTGAGGAAAGTCTTATTTCCAAGACAAGTAAGGTTTTGATTCAAATTTTTATAAAGAATCATTTTTCCATTAGATAAATGGTCAAAGGATAAAAATAGGCAATTTTCAGAGGAAGAAATCCAAGCTATCAATATTCAAAGGAAAAATTCTCCAAATCTACAAAATATAAATTAAAAAACTCTGAGATTCCATCTCATATCCATCAGATTGCAAAAAGTTAACCAAAAAAAAAAAAAAAAAGGAAAATGACAAATGGTGAAGAAGGTTTGGGAAAATAAGCACATTGTTGATATAGCTGTAAATTTATACAGTCATTCTGGAAATCAATATATAATTTTACTACAAAATTACTGAACTGTATATGCCTTTTGACCCAGAGATACCACTAAAGAAATTGAAAAGGATGAAAATGACCTATATGTACAAAAATGTTTATAGAAGCTCTTTTTGTGATGGCAAAAAAACACAGAAGCTAAGAAGTGCCATTCAATTAGAAAATTAGACAAAAACAAATTATGATCCATAAATGTAATATAATACCATTGTGCTCTAAGAAATGATGAAACAGTTTCAGAGAATTAGGGAAGATACATATAAACAGACTCAGATGAAATAAACAGAGCCTGGAAAACAATTTATATGAGAACAACACTGTGAAAATGAAAAATTATGAAAGACTTAAAATCTCTGATCAATTCACAATCAACCACAATTCCAGAGGATCAAAGATGAAGAATAGTGTCTACCTTTAAATAGAGATGTGATAAACTAAATATTCAAAATGAGATACTCATTTTTGGACATGACCAATATGGGAATTTGTTTTGTTTGCTAATATATATTTGTCACAAGAGTTTTCTTTTCTTTACTCTTTTTTTTAAGAAGGAAGGAAGATTGGTAAGAGGGAGAGAAAATAAATGCTTGTTAATTAAAAAAAATGAAGAAAATTTACCTGAGAAAGGGAGGAGAGATCTTGGGTACCAGGGATAATATAAAGGACAAGCTATAGGACAATAGCTACCAGTATCTAGTGAGAATTTTTTAAGGATTGGAAAGAAATGGACTTTTTAAGCAGCAGAAAAGAAATCAGTAGATAGGGAGAGATTGAAGATTAGAGGGGAGGATCATAGTGGGGGGACAATCTATCTGTGAAAATATAAAGGGAGGGAATCAAATGTAAGATTAAAGGAATTGACTAGTGAAAAGTTAGTCAGAGGGATGTGATATGAGCAGAAGGGAGAAGAGGGAGCTCAAAGAGAACTCTTTTTTAAAAATATTTATTTATTTATGCATCACTACAATAGTCTTGTTGAAAAAAATAAACATAAATCCCCCTTTCCTCCACAAAGATAGAGAAACCTCATGAAAAATAAAGTGAGAGAAAAGGGGGAAAAACTGTACTCAATTTGTGTTCAGATACCATCAGCTCTGTCTCTGGGCTATATTGCATTCTTTAACATAAGTCAATCAGAAGTTGCTTCAATATTTTTTCCCCACAGTTGCTATTATTAATTGTATTTCCCTCCATCTATTCCTTTCCATTCCCAGAATCTTACCATATTTCCCGATTTATAAGATGCACCCTTTTTCAAAAAATTGGAGGTCTAAAAACTGGGAACATCTTATATAGTGGTTGTGGATTTCTTACTTACATTTACCACTTTTTTGCACTTGTTTGTGTGTTCATTATTGTAGATTGTTTTTACTTGTAATTCTGGGGCGGGGGTTGCACTTGTTGTCTTTGTGCTCATTGTTTCACATTTGGTACCAGTGTATATTAGGTGACTTTTGCCACATTCTGAACAGAAATGACTCAGAAAAGATTTTTGTACAGTGCCAAATTCAAGTTCAAAGTGATCCAGTTTGCAAAAGGCAATGGAAATCATGCTGCTGAGCATCAGTTTGGTCTTCCTCCAACTGAGAAAACAATCTGAGACTGGCTATGAGAAGAAGAAACTATACTGAAAATATCACAGCAGAAGGTGACCATGAGAGGCAAGTCAGTAAAATGGTCTGAATTAGAGAGGAATTGAAGAGATGGATTGAAGAGCAAAGAAGCATTGAAATTCCTGTGTCCATAAAGATGATTCATCAGGAGACCAGAAGAATTGTTGATGAAAAAGAACTGACTGATTTCAAAGGAGGATACAATTCAGGATCATAAAACAGAATGAACTAAGCATGTGTACATACACCAGACTTGCCAAAAGATGCATGAAAGCTATGAAGAGAAAATCTTTGGATTTCATGATAAATAAAGCCTGAGTTCAATAACTTTATGTAATACATTTTTTTTCAAATTTCAGACCCCAAGGTGCATCTTATACATGGGGAAATATGGTATTCCATTCTCTCCTTTCACTTTGTCCCTACTCAAAAGTGTATTTGAGGCAGCCAAGTAGCATAGCAGACAGAACACCAGCCCTGGATTCAGGAGGACCCAAGCCCAAATCTGGTCTCAGACACTCCACAATCACCCAACTGTGCTGCTCCCCAGGCAAACCAACCAACCCCACCACCTTGCAAAAATAAAAGAGTTGTATCTGATCACCCTCTCCCACAATCCTCCCTCTGCTCCATTGCCTAAACCCTAGTCCCCTTCTCATTCCCTCTTTCCCATCCTCCTCCTCTTTTTCCTTTGGTGTAAGATTAACTTTGTATACCCTATTGAGTGTGTATGTTGCTTCCTCTCTGAAGCACTACCTATGAGAATGAAGGCTCACTCACTCCCCCTCACATTCCCCCCTTCCAATCCATTGCAAAAGCTTTTTCTTGACTCTTTTATGTGAAATATCTTAGCCCATTCTACTTCTCCTTTTCCTTTCTTCCAGTACATTCCTTTTTTTTGTCCATTGACTCCATCTTTATATTATATCTTTATATTCAACTCCTTCCCGTGCTTTGTCTATATATGCTATTTCTAACTGCTCTAATAAATGAGAAGGTTCATATGAATTATCAGTATCATCTTCCCATGTGGGAATACATGCAATTAAATATCATTAAATCCCTCATAATTCACCCTTCCCATCCATCCTTTCTATACTTCTGAATCCTGTACTTGAAGATCAAACATTTCAACGAAAAAGTTTGAAAGTCCCCAATTTCATTGACTATCTGTCTTTTCCCCTGAAAGAAAATATTCATTTTTTCTGGATGATTGATTCTCAGTTGTAATCCAAGTTCTTTTGTCTTCTGGAATATCATATTCCAAGCCCTATAAGCCCCTAATATATAAATTGCTGTCTTGTGTAATCCTGACTTTAACTCCATAGTATTTGAACTGTTTCTTTCTGACTGCTTGTAATATTTTCTCCTTAACTTGGGAGTTCTAGTATTTGGCTATAATATTCCTGGGAAGTTTTTTTTTTGGGGGGGGGGGCATCTCTTTCAGGAGGTGATCAGTGTATTACTTCAATTTCTATATTATTCTCTGCTTCTAGGATATCAAGGCAATTTTCCTGGAAAAATTCCTTAAAAATGAAGTCAAGGCTCTTTTCCTGGTCGTGACTTTCAGGTAGCCCAATGATTTTTAAATTGTCTCTTCTGGGTCTGTTTTCCAGGTCAGTTGTTTTTCCAATGAGATATTTTACATTTTCTTCTAGTTTTTCAGTCTTTTGGTTTTTTTTCATTGTTTCTGGATTTCTCACAAAGTCATCAGCTTCCTTTGGCTCCATTCTACATTTGAAGAAATTGTTTTCCTCAGAGAATTTTCTTATCTCCTTTTCCATCTGGCCAGTTCTGATTTTTAAAGGCATCATTCTCCTCATTCATCTTTTGGACAGCTTTTTCCATTTGACCTAAACTGGATTTTTAACATGTTTTCTTTGGTATTTTTTGGTATCTTCTTCAAGCTGCTGACTTGGCTTTCATGGTTTTCCTGCATTACTCTCGTTTCTCTTCCCAATTTTTCCTCTACTTCCCTTACTTGATTTTCAAAATCTTTTTTGAGCTCTTCCATAACTTGAGACCAATTCCTATTTTTCTTGGAGGCTTTGGATACAGAAGCTTTGACTTTGTATTCTTCTTGGTGTGTGTTTTGATCCTTCATGGGACCAAAGTAATTATTTATGGTAAGATTCTATTTTTTTCTGTTTACTCATTTCCCCAGTCCATGACCTGGTTTTAACATACTTCCCAAGATATTGAGTGTTTTGGGGACACCCCTCAAGAACTTCAATTCCTTCAAGGTCTTATGAGAGGTTCTGACTGCTCTCCTGGCCTATGCTCAGGTCTGTGGATGACCACAAGCACTCCCCTCTGCCCTGAAACTGTGAAGAGGATACTTGCTCCAATATGACAATATAAGGTCCCCAATCTGGGACCAGGGTCTGAATAGTGACAAAGCACAAAGGTCCTGCCTCCTGGATAGCAGAGAGCCCCAACAGTCTCTTCCTGACTCCCTTACTTTCCATGGCCTGAGAACTCTGGAAGCAGCTTCTGGCTGGCTCTGCAGGCCTGCTTCTGGTTCCTGAGAGCTGGATCTGCACTGAGGCCTGGCTGGCCTGGGCTCCAAGCTCTCCCTGATGTAGTAGAGTTTTCCTGCTGACATTTCAAGCAGTCCTTGCTGATCCCTGGGTTGGAAGATCTGGAAATGCTCCTCTGCCTTGAACCCAAGGGGCTCAGGTGACTTGCAGGCTGTTCCTAGAAGGTTGGAGCTAATTTGCTGGGGCCTCTTCCAACCCGATGGAACAGAGCTTTCCCACAGATCTTCCAAGTTATCTTGGGCAGGAAAATTGTTTCACTCAATCTTTCTGTGGGTTTTGCCATGCCAGAATTTGGTTAGTCATAATTTTAAGGTATTTAGAGCATTTTGAAAGAGAGCTTCTAGGAATTCCTGCCTTCATGCCATTGTTTTGGCTCTGCCTCCTCCCCAACTACTTTTTTTTTGGCAAGGCATTGGAGTTAAGTGACTTGCCTAAAGTCACACAGTTAGGTAATTATTACGTGTCTGAAGCCAGATTTGAACTTGGGTCCTCCTAACTCCAGAACCAGTGCTCTAGCCACTATATCACCCAGACCCTCCCCCAACCTATCTGTTCCCCAGAACAACTTTTAAAGCAATATATGAGGCAAGATTTTCAACAGAGAGGTTAGTTATGGGAAGTTTGAGGACAGAAGAAGTTTGAAGTAGTTATTATAGTAAATGTGACAGAGACAATCAGAGAGTAGCAAAAGGACTATCTTGGTAATTGAGATCTCATTTTCAATGAAATAACACCAAGGACCTCATCAGCACTCCTGGATTCTAGAAAAATTTCTGAAATTTAAGCAATGCCATGAGAACTAGATCCCTCACTCTTAAAACCAACTCAAAAGTAAGTTATGAACCTTGTTCAGATATGTTCCCCCTTTCCTTTTCTTCCTTCTTTGTCCCTTCAATGTATTACAATGTTTAAAGAGATCAAGGAAAACTAGATATGGTGGGGTGGGTACTGGGCCTGGAGTCAGGAAGACTCATCTTCCTGAGTTCAAATCTTACCTCAGATACATACTAGCAGTGTGACCCTGGGCAAATCACTTATTCCTATTTGCCTCAATTTCCTCACCTATAACATAATCTGGAGAAGGAAATAAGAAACTACTGCATGATCTTTACCAAGAAACCCCAAATGGAGTCATAAAGAATCTAACAACCACTGAAGAGACTAAGTAACAACTATAAAAGATACCAAAGAGTAATGGCAGGGCAGAGATAAAAGATGATGTTCTTGCTTGCCCATTAATCACTGTCTCAGAGTCCTTAGAAATAGCAGGAAATCTGGCCAGTGTATGTCAAAAATGATACTTCCCTTATAAAAAAAGAGAATCTTAGAAAACTATATTCACCCATATTTACATACCTTTTGAGCTAAATCGGATTCAGATTTTAGCATCCCTCCTTTATAAGCCCTCCTGAAGCCTCTGTGGACTATAATGAATATCCTTTAATAAATTCCATTTGGATAAGTAAGATTTTATGTGCCGGCTCTTGCCTTTCGCATCCCTAATATAGATGCTAATTCACTAGAGAATCGCTCATTTAGAAAAGCATTTGCCAGCAAATGATGAAATAAAAATGGGTAGGTGAATTTGAGTCTTTTTTCTATTTTAAGGGTAAATTTTCCTACAAACTCAAGGAAATAGCATTAATTATCCATTCATTGTCAGATTCTTAGAATCAGAATTTTATCATCTAGTTCTAAACCAGTCTTTTCCAACTAAACTGATAAAATGTCAAGATAGTTTGTGTTTTTGCTTCTAGTCAATTAGGTGACCCAGGGGATAAAGGAAGTAGGCAGACCTGATTTCAAATCCTGCATTAAGATATCTATTAGCTTTGCGATCTTGAAAAATTATTCTCTCTGCCACAGTTTTCTTACCTGAAAACTATTAATAGCACTGACCTCAGAAAGTTATTATATTTATATTTGCAAACCAAAAGCATTTAAAAATAAAAGTCAAATTAAGAGAAAAAAATCAAGTTTATCAATATTATTTTATGACTATTTTAAATGACATTTTAAGACTATAGGTAATTCTTGCTTCATGTAAATTTGAAATTTACAAATCTGACTTTACCTATAGAATTTTGAAAAACTAGCTGAGAATAATGTTGCTCTCTGTCAATAGATAATGAGGAAAATGTTAGCTTTAAAGAAAAAGGTTGAATGGTCGGACACTAATGATAAAAGGTAGGTATAGTGAGTGAGGAACATAACTATGTTAACTTTATTGAACCATGCTATGCATATTTTGTCATTAACTTCATCTTTCATTTCACAATTCTGTTCATTATGATTCAGTATTTAATATGTCTGCATTTTAGTCCATTTTGTGACTTTGATTTCATTGGTATAATACTCATACCAATGAAATCAATTTTTTTTATTTTACAGTAAACATAGGGTAGTCTAATCAAACCCAAAACATTTTTTTTGGTAAGAAATTCAAACTAATGTTCCAAAAGATTGCAGATCAACTTCTAACAATGTATTTTCAGGAAAAATAATGTATAATGCCTAAATGTTTAGACTCTTTCAGGTATCATTCAAATGCATTAGAAAAAAGAAGACATGACCATTCAAAAACATTTGTTAGGGGGCGGCTAGGTGACATAGTGGATAAAGCACCGGCCTTGAAGTCAGGAGTGCCTGGGTTCAAATCCAGTCTCAGACACTTAATAATTACCTAGCTGTGTGGTCTTGGGCAAGCCACTTAACCCCATTTGCCTTGCAAAAAATACCTTAAAAAAACACATTTGTTAGATATTATTTGTCTTCAAAATGGCAGAAAAATCAGTAAATAAATTTATTCAGTTTTAAATTAAAACTGAAGGTATGGAATTATAACCATTTCTACTGTACTAATATTAAGTTAAAATCAGTCAACTCTTTTCAAAATTTATCGTGGAAAAGACAGAAAGATAGAGGGTCAGATGTGAAAGGTCAAGTGTTCAAATAGAAGTCTCACTTTCTTTGACCAGGGAAAATCACTCCTTCCAACCTGGATTTCCGAAAAACCTGGAAAGACTTGAATGAGTTGATGAGGAGTGATGTAAGCAGGACCAGAGGAACATCATACACACTGACACAAAATGGGATGATGATCTTCTGTGATGGACTTGTTCATTTCAGCAGTAAAATAAACAGACAATTTTAAAAGACATATATTGGAAAAATAACATCCATATCCAGAGAAGGAACTGTAGAGTTTAAATGAAGACCAAAGCTTATTATCGTCAATTCTATGTCATTTTTTTCTCATTGTTTTTGTTCATTTGAATTTGAGTCTTCTCTCACAACATGATTGATATGGATCTATTGTTTAGCATGGTTATAAATGTTAGACTGCTTTCTGTTGGGGGGAGTGGTGGATGGAAGGAAGGAGGGGAGAAAAATGTAAAACTCAAAACCTTGTGAAAAAGATGATTGATAAAAACTACCATTGCATGTAGTTGGAAAAACAAATAAATAAAATATTAGAAGGAAAAAAAAGAAAATTACCCCCCTCCAAGTCTGTATGCTGATCTACATACACCAAGTTCTATGTTTGTACACTGGAGGATAAAAAACAGTTAATACTATCTGTACAACATTCTAGTTGGGGAGAGAAGCTATGAAACAATTCAAGAACAATTCTGAGGCCTATAATTAAAGTCTTATATTATGTGGTTTGGGAGATGCTGGAACAATTTGCAAACATTTTACACAGTTGGAGCACGGTGTCTGAGAGGAGAGGAATGAAGGGGAGCTTGAGATAGACTTCAAAGGTCTATTATGGACTCAGGAGAGTCAAAAGGAAGAAGATTAAGAGAAATTAAAGTTGGTCATCTAAAGTTTTTTTCTTACCTATAGACCCTTCTTTGCTCTTCTTAAATTCAACAAGAAGTTTACCATTAATAATAAGGATCATTAAAGTGATCATATGCTCTAAAAAGCAAGAAACTTGGGTTTTAGACCCAACCCTGCCCTAATGATAAAATATAACTCTGGGAGGTTTACTTTGAATCTCTGGGATTTGGGTTGTCCATCTGTAAAATGAAGAGATTGGATCAGTTATTCTCAGAGTTCCCTTACAGCTCCAAATTTCAATGACTTTTTAAAACTATAAAGCATCAGTGCTTGGCTTTAAGGAACTCATAAGAACTAACTCCCCTGAACATTCTCCACATTGTCCATGGAATTTGGGGAAAGAACTGGAAAACTGACAGGTGATAGGAAAGGAGGCTTTCCCCTTGTCAGCAGGGCAGTTTATATAGTCTTGGCACTGCTCAATCAAAACAATAATTCTTTCCCAAGGGGTCATTTCATTCTTTTGTCAAATGCAGAAAAAAAGTTAAAATTAAAAAAGAAAGCAGACTGATAAGTTTCTTCTTGAGATGAGGATTGGTTTTAATTTGGCTCTTCAACTCAGAAATTCCCATGGAGACTGAAGAGGGTAAGAGTTTTGGATTTCTCAGTTCCCTATTCAAGATTTTCCTTACTCTTACTGAAATGCTGTAGGCCCTGAAATGGGAACAATATTATTAATGATAATGATGATAATCCTTTATATTTCTTGTTGTTGTTCAGTTGTTTGCAGCTGTGAGGAACTCTCTGTGACCCTATTTGGGGTTTTCTTGGCAAAGATACTGGAGTGGTTATCCATTTCCTTCCCCAGTTTATTTTTTAGATGAGGAAACTGAGGAAAGCAAGGTTAAATAACTTGTCCAGGTTCATACAACTACTAAGTATCTGAAGTCAGATTTGATGTTAGAAAGATTAGTCTCTACTTATTTTATCATCTCAAAAGTATAAGTGTAAGATGCATACTTATACTTGTATGGAACTGTTATACTATTCAAAGTACTATCTTAGCTCATTTGACTTTATTTGAAACATAATATTGTAAGATAGAAATGACAAGAATTATCAACATTGACAGATGGGAAAATATGAAACAGAGAAGCAACTTGCCCAAGGTCAGCTGGCAAATGAGAGACAGAGTTAAGGAAAATGCAGACCTTTGGAGTTCTATCTCAGTGCTCTTTGGAACCTCACAGTCTCACAAATAAACTCAACTTTGTTGTTAAAGGCTACATTTCCCCAATTTCTGCTTACTTTGGACCAAGGCTGATAAAGCATGGAATTCAAAATGACAGGATCTGGACTTAAAATCCCAGAGTCACTTCTATAATGACTTAATTATTTTGTTAGAACTCAATTTCCATATATGATATAGCAATATTCAAAAATAAGAAGAAAAGTACATTCTGACTAAGTCAACTACAAATAATTGCAGTATTATTTATTCTTTCGAATATTTCAAGTTTCATTTTCTTAGGGAAGGAAGTGAAGTTCCCCAGGGGAGGCTATCTAACCTGCTCTGGAGAACAGATTACAGGTGGGGGAAGTGTGGGATATGGGCGACTCAAGAATACCCTGGTTCAAATCTCGTCTTGGTCACTTCCTTGGTCCTTGGATCTGTTTCTTTAGAAATGAAGGGTTAGATTGGTTAGTCTCTTAGGTCCTTTCTACCATTAAATTTATACCACCCCCTCCCCAGGTAGTCAGGATTTAAACCTAGATCTTCAGATTACAAATCTAGCAATGTTTCTACTGCACAGAGCTACCTACATTTATCAGCAAAAAATTATCCTTTCAAGGGCTGGAATGAGGAGGTCTTCATTAATAAGTTGCCTTAAATTCCAGACTAAGGAATTCTCATCTCCTAAAGCTTTAGCATTTTAAATCCTACCCTTTACTAAATATTCCCTATTTCAAAAGCTCAGTCTATTTACCTCAAGTATTAGGGTCATCTTCAGTGTGTACTAAAGTGGGTCAGAATGAAAAATGTATGTATGCAAAAAGGGACTCAGACAGGGTTTCTGCCATAGTCAGCCCCCTCTTTGGTTTCCAGGATAAGCTATATCAAAATCTACAGGGAGAACTATAATTTCCAGATCAGTATCTCAAACAACCACGATGAAAACATCAGACTCATAAACCCCAGGGTGGCATCATCTTCCCCCATCCTCCAATGGGGGTATCCTCCCACTGTGGAAGCTGTTGGAACTAGCAGCATGAATTACTTCAAGTCCCTCGGATTTGTGAACCCTTGCCAAAGTTTTTCTTTCTAATTCCTGGACTCACTGCAAAATTCCAGAGTGTATCCTTCTTATCTTGTGACAGGTGCAGTGATTCTACAGACTAAATATTTCCTTTACAGATAACTGCCCATCTGGTAATATTTATGTTGACTATTAAAAATGAGCCATTAGAAAGTCATGAAAAGTGTCCTTAGATTCACTTTAATCTGAGGTTTACAAAAAGAAAACTGAACTCAGAGTTGGAAGACCTTGGTTTGAGCCTAGCTTGACAAGGGTTGTGTGATCATAGTTAAATCACTTAATCTCTTTGTTTCTTCTAATGTAAAATGGTGATAACAATAACAACATTAATAGCTGGTATTTTCCTAATGCTTTGGGGTTTACATATTTTTCACAGATAATAGAATTCAACTGGTCCCCCAAACATTTTCCCAGGTTTGGGTTACAAGGATGCTCTGGAGGCACTACACATCAAATCTCATCTTTCCCTCCCTTTTTAAAAAATCATTCTACATATTTCAGATGACTTCATCTAATAGCAAGAACAACTCTCCAAATGTACTTAAATTTGAAAGCTTTGTGATGATAAGCAAATGGTTAAGTAAACAGATAGCTTAAAGTATTTCAAATGCAATCACAGTCCCCATCACTTCCCGAAAGTACCTTCTCCCATATTTCTGACTCCCATCACTCAGGTAACTAGGATTACAGGACCCATATATCTGACTGAGTAGCTGAATTAGATAACTACTATTCTTCCTCAGAAACAGATAGGGTATCATGTGCATCAGGGACAGATAAGAAGACACAAAGAGTTGTATTCTGATAACTTTGTGGCTGGTGTCTTGACACTGTATAGTCCTTCCTTGTTTCTATAGCTACAGTGTCCACATGCAAGGAATCAAGAGCTATGTGGATAAATGGAGCACTTGGGTTTGCCATAGACATAAATGAAAATATATGTAACACCTCCAGAATTCAGCATATTTGTAAGTGTTCACAAATATAAGGAACAGTTTAAGAAGTTCCCAAAAAGGGAGGAGTACCCCAAGAAGGATGGGAGAAAATGCTAGCATATTATAACAGTTTATAAAAACTTACTGATTTATCAACCATACCAAGTGGAGGATATTCAGAGCAAGGAAAGGATATTCAGCAAGGATGCAACATGGACCTACCTGAGTGCCTTTTTCCTTTGCTTGAACTGGTCATACTGGTCAATTGATCAGAATACTAAGGGAACATTCAGATGATTTCTTGTGCCCTGGCATCTTTGTCAGTGGTCCAAGGCATTAGTCCCTGAATCAAGTAAGTTTGGAAGATGGTTTCACAACCTTTTAAGGGAAAACCAACCTAGACTTCATGAATAACTTACAAAATTACTCCTATTACAGGAATTTATTATTAATATTGCCTTTCCCCCTATCGATTAGCTAACAGGCATTCATTAACAATTTATATCCCAGCCACTGGTACATGATCCCCAAGTACTGAAGATGCAAACAAAGAATATGAAAAAATTACCTTTACTTTCAAGAAACTTTTGTCCTAATGTAGGAGACAATGTGTAAATAAACAGGTTTATACATTATAGAAACTGAATGCAATTGAAGTAATCTTAGAAGGGGAGGCTCAAATTACTTATGGAGATCAATAATGCTTCCTGCAGATGTTTATGTTTGAACTTGAAAGAAGTCATGCATGTCAGCAAGTAGAGATGAAGAGAGAGAGAGAGAGTATTTAAGGCAAAGGAGACATCCAAACCAAACAGGGGAGACTGAATGGTAGAATATACTGTTTATTGTTCAATCATTTCAGTCATAATCAATTCTTGTTCTTGGGAAAGAGAGTGGAGTGGTTTGCCATTTCCTAGAAACTGAGACAAACAGAGTTAAGTGACTTACCTAGAGGACAGATTTGAAGCCAGGTCTTCCTGACTTCAGGCCTGATGCTTTATCCATTGAGCTACCAAACTACATATTACCACTTAGCTGCCCAACCCTTGTGAGGAATGCAATTATGCTGCTAATGCTGGACTCTAAAGTATATAGAGGGAAGCACTGTTATGAGAAGAGTATAAAGGTAGGAAGATGTGAATTTGTGAATAACCTTAAAATATCAGAGGATTTTGTGCTTGGTTTTGAAGATAATGGGGAGTTCCTGGGGTTTTTTGAACAAAGGGTGAAATGGCAAAAGCTAGAAGAATCACTTTAGCAGATACACAGAGGAGGAGTTCCAAGTGGGAAGAGATTTGAGGCAAGGACAAGGCAATTATAACAATTCAGGTAAAGGGTGATAAATTAAGAAGGCAACTTTTGGGTAAAAAGAAGGGACTACATTTGAGAGATGGTATGAACACAGAAATGATAAGATTTGGCAATGAATTGGATATGTGATGTGAGTGATATGGAAGTTCAGAAGAAGAAAAGTTTTGGAGAAAAGAAGATGAGTGGCCTTTTTGAGTTCAAGATGCTTGGGTCACTTGGTTGGGCCCATTCTACTCTGTTTCTAGTATTTATGAACCCATTTACTTCTGTGTTGTTTCTTCCATTAGTATAGAAAGGTTATTGGACAGAGGGTGCTGTTTCTATCTTATTATCCCCAATATCTAAAATGTTGTTTAATAAATGATTGATTTACTGATGATTATCACTGTAATTTTCATTATGAACTTGAGTTTCCTCTCTGTTCTGACTCTGTCTTTCCTTTGGACCCTCATTTTCAAACAGATCCTTCTTCCTTTAGATCCTTCTTCCTTTGTTTCTACAACATCTTTCGTATTAGTTGCCTCTTCATTAGTCCCACTGTCACCAAACACACGCACTACCTGGATTATTGCATAGTCTCCTTCTCAGCCTTCTAACCTTCACTAGATCCCAGAATTTCAGAATTGGAAGGTGTCTCCTCATCCATTAAGTCCAATTCATACTTGAAAAAGGATCCCCACTACAACATGCTCAACATAATTTTTCTTGGAGTCCTCAAATGAAAATTCATTATCTTTAAACATGTATACATATATATATATAATTTTAAAATATTCTTTTCTTTTTAAATTAAATTCCAAATTCTCTCTCCCTCCTTCCCTTCCCACACCTACCCACTGAGAAAACAAGAACATTATATCATGATGCATATGAATGTATCATGATGAATATCAATGATATATATGAAATCATGCAAAATGTTTCCATATTAGCCATATTTTAAAATAAAGCAAAAAAAAAGAAAGCAAGAAAATTATAATTTGATTGTACTCAAAGTTCATTAGTTTTCACTCTGGAGGTAGATAGCATTTTTTCATCATGAGTTTCATCAAATTGTCTTGGATCGTTGTGTTGATCAGATTAGCTAAACTTTTCACAGTTAATCAGAATGATCTCCTGAACCCATTACCTTTCAAAGTAGCCCATTGTACTTTTGCATAACCATTATAATTAGAAAATTTTTTCCTGATACCAAGCCTTCACAATCTACTTAACCTATTCTTCACATGCTGACCACTGCCAAATTAATATTTCTTATGTATAGATTTGGTTATTATTATTATTATTATTATTCTAGAGTTATTGTGATTTCTCACTCTATGTATTTGCTACTGGTTATTGAGAATCCCCAGTCCTCCTTGGAAGTCATGCTGGTACAGTGGAGGGGTAAATAGAGAAGGAAGAAGAAAGAAAGATTTTATTTTTATCAGGAACTTAAGCCAAAGCTTCAATATGAATTGCAAAAAATCTTTTGTTTACTTCTTTCCCACTTATGCTGACTCATTTTGACTTGGCCACCTGCCAGGATAGGTGGCCTACGGATAGAGTATTAGACTTGGAATCAGAAAGAACTGTATTCAAATTCTGCCTCAGATATTTACTAACTATTTGACCCCATGCAAATGACCTGGCTTTGTTTCCTCATCTGAATATGAGAGTTGAACATGAGAACCTCCAAGGTTTTAGGTCCATAGTTTACAATCCAGATCAACCTCCCCATGAACAACCACATTCCCATGAACAAAGACAAGTGGGAAACTCAAATTTCCCTTTCAAAGAATCAAATTAGTATTTAAAAAAAAGATTAGTTTATTTGTATTTTTTTGTTTTCTTTAAAACTAAAAGAATCCATGGTGTCATCATTGTGAGTTTTCTCTACCCAGGCAAACAGTAACTCCTCTACAACTTGGTAGAATGTTTTTGAGAATTGCTGTCACCAAAATCGAATCATCCTATTGCTAACCTGGTGACGAACAGAGGAAGCCAACTTTAGAAAAAATTCCATTAATATCAGTCCATCAGTAAACACTCCCTAAGTGTCTACTGTGAAATTTTCACTATTCTAGACTTAAGAAAGATGCAATTCCTGTCCTTAAAAAGCTTGCCACCTAGTTAGGGAAATAAGACAAATATGCATGAAAAATATATAAAACAATGTAGGATAAAAGACTATATTGTGTTATTCAGACTCTTAAGTGTCAAAAAAAGTTCTGAAGGGTTTTTTTTCTATATTCATGCTGCCCTCAACCTCCTAAAGAATATGAGCTCCCTGAGGATGGGAGATATTTGTCTTTTGTCTTTGAATATCCATCACTTAGCACAGAGTTTGGAACATAGGAAGTGTTTAATAAATTATTGTTTAATTGAATAGTTCAAAAATCCTGAGTTTTATTTATGTTCTACATATGTAATTTTTTAAATATTCTTTTCTTTTTAAATTGAGTTTCAAGTTTTCTCCCTCCCGTCCAACACCTACCCACTGAGAAGACAAGTAAAATTACAGCAATTATACATAAGAAATCATGCAAAACATTTCCATATTAGTCCTATTTTTAAATAAAGGAGAAAAATAAAGAAAAGCAAGAAAATTATGCTTCAATTGTACTCAGAGTTCATCAATTCTCCCTCTTGAAGTGCATAGCATTTTTTTCATGAGGTCTTTAACACTAGCTATCTATATGACCTTAGACAGGTAATTGAACATCCTCCTGTCTCAGTTCCTTCCTCTGTATAATGGAGATGATTTTTTACATTTCCTTCTAGATACACAATTCTAATATTTTGGGTCTCAGAGCATGGGTCTAGGGGAATAGATAAGGGAGTGCATTCTAGGCAGAAAGGAGAAATTGAGGCCAAGAGAACTCTCAGGTCCCACTGAAAAACTAGTCTTATGATGAGCCTTGTTTTTTAAATGCAAAATAGCTTAGTCCTTTCCCAAGAGTGGAAACCAATTGATAAATGAAGAATTCTTTGCCATAAAGCTGGTCTAGGATCTGATTCTTTTGCTCAATACTTTTAATATGCAATGTGGGTTCCATTTGGTTTAATGATTAGTAGGCATGAAGAGGTGAGCACAACCCCTTTCCTAGGATTATAGATTTAGAATTAAAAGGAAATCTTAGAGTTCATCAATTCCACATATACCTTCATTCCAGATTAGGAAACTGAGTATGTGGCTTAGTAGAGTTCTAGCATAATTGTATTTATTCTGTGCTGGCTCTTATCTAGGTCAGATAAACCCTAGGCTTTGATAACTTTGACCTTAGAGAATGAAAATCAGAGTTCAAGTTCTACAAAGTGCCATGTTATCTTCTTTCCCCACCCCACCCCCACCCCCAAGGAAGACCTTGGAACAATCACATTTTTACTGAATGAAGAAACACAACCAGCCCCAGCTTTCAATTTTAAAATAGATAGTAGCTCCCATTTCCTCACTACTTTAATGAAGAGTTACAAAAGAGTTTCTTCACAACAATAAGTTGTCAATAGTGCACACTGACCCTTATTTCCATAGAATGTATAATGAATTCAATGTTCAATGCTAACTTAGGACTCAGAAGTCCTTGATTCAAATCTCAATTCTACTGTGAGACCTTGGATGAATTTCTTTTTTAATTTTATAGGGCAAGAATATTTTTAATAACTACAGAAGGGAAGAATAAAACAAAGAACTATAGATCAATATCTTTGATGAATATTGATTCAAAAGTTGTTTCTATTTCAACTTTTTAAAATTTAATTTAATTTTTTCAATTGTAAGGATAGTTTTGCCTTTCCAGTTGCTTTTTTTGTTATTTTATTTTATTTTTTCATTTGTAAGGATAGTTTTCAACATTCATCTTTTTGTAAACTTTTGAGTTCCACATTTTTCTACCTCCCTCCTTTCCTTTCCCATCCCCTTGACAGTGATAATCTGATATGGGGTAGTATGTACAATAATGTTTAACATATTTCCATATTAGTCATGTTGTAAAAGAAGAATCGGAACTGGGGGGGGGGGGATATGATAAAAAAGGAAAAAAAAATTGAAAGTTTTAAAAAGTGAAAATTGTATGCTTTGGTCTACCTTCAACTCCATAGCTTTTTTCTCTGGATGTGGATGGCATTTTCCATCAAAAGTCTTTTAGAATTGTCCTTGGTTACTGAACTGCTGAGAGGAGCTAAATCCATCATAGTTGCTCATCCTTGGGTGAATTTCTTAACTTCTCTGTGTTCTGATCTCTAAATTTCCTAAGTACTCTAAGTTTTCTCTCTCTTTGATGTTATGAAGGCGCATTTAGAGTTCACCTAGACCAAGCCTCTCATTTTAAACATGGGAGAAATTGAAATTCAGTGATCATTCATGGTTATCCAATTGTTAGGTATCAGAGCCTGGATTCAAACTCTGGGTCTTCTGATTCTAAGTCCGGAGTCTTTCCACTACACATTCCCTAAAGGATGTTGAGTTTGTTTTTCCTATACTGAGTTTCCCTTTACTTCTTTCCTTCCCACCCTATTACTGAGTTGCCCAGTACCCACAAGAGACCTCTCTTGGAGTGTCCCACTTGGGCATGCTTATTTTCTATTAGGATCTAGGTTCCAAAATCTCCCCTTATCTAACGCTATTTACATTTCTATAAACAAGAGGGGTAATGTGATGTAGTGAATAGACTAGATTGGAATTAGGAATACCTGAGTTTGAGTCCTGCTTCATATATTTACTAGATGTATATTCCCTTAGACTTCTCAAGCTTAATTTCCCTCTATTAACATGAAGGGGATAACTCGATGCATAAGGTCCCTTCCAATTCTAAAACTCTAACCTATGACTGACTGTTAGGAAGACAGCAACTCCTTCACAACACATTTTAGGGAATTTAATGCCTTCCAGAGACATTTGAATAAAGTATAACCTGGGAGAGGCCAATACTTTAACTCAAAGGAGTGAATTTCTAATTGTGGTATTTCAGCTATCAAGGTAGAGATATTTTGGGAGGGGCAAGGTGTTGGTTCATACAAAGAGGGCATTTATTCACTGAACTTATTTGGTGTTGCCTTAGAGTGCTCTCTAAATATTTTCTAAGAGAATCTTCCTTAGGACTCAAGACTCAGGTGACCATAGCAAGTCCACCATTGGCAGATTAGTGTATATGATGGAGAGATGTATATATCCTTGTCTTTTTCATTTCAAGTAGACTTAGAATCAAAATCTCTTCTCAAGGATTATACCAACCTCAAAGTGTCATGTAATTATAGAATTTTGACCTAGAAGGAGTGGTGTGCTGGTTAGATGTTTTATAACTAACCATACAGGAAAAAAGTAAGATCAACACATTTCTTTTTGTTTTCTTTTTTTTTTTGGTGGCAATTGGGGTTAAGTGACTTGCCCAGAGTCACAAAACTAGGTAAGTATCTGAGATCAGACTCCAGTTCTCCAAACTCCAGAACCAATGCTCTATCCACTGTGCCACTCAGCTGCCCCCAGCTCAACAAATGTCTAAGTTTAATCTGAATTATTAACATTTTCTCCGTTATTTCCTTAAATATAGACCCTCAACAAAAACAATAAACTAAGCCATGATTTGTAAGCTTCATTAATTTCTAGGGGAAAAGGCTCACAATGAAAATTTAACAGTAGGATCTTATGAGCCATATCACACTCTGAAGTGAACTTGATAGAGGCATTGCAAAGAAAGAAAAGAACTCTGTGGTCCAGAAAGTAGTGCTATTTCTCAAGTAGCATGGGGGAATGGTTGGTTGCAAACACTAAATTTGAACCACTCTTCTCAGGCACCAAGTGGAGATGGAGAGGGTATTCTGAGAGCTGTTTTTGTTTGGTCCTTGCTGCACCTTCTTACTCAATATCTCCTTGAAAAAGGCAATTGATGTTAATTAGCTAATTGATGTTGGAGAGATTTTAACAGATCAAATGATATTGGAGAAAACATATAGCATGGGAGCTAATAAGGACCAGAATTAGGTCTGATTTGCCCACAAGAATCTTGAGGGAATTAGTAGCCCAGTCTAGGGACTCAACTTGCTAATGTATGTTGGATTTGAGATAGTGAACCATGTCTTGTGCTAGATTCGTATTGCTATTTATATCAGTATGGTTATTACCCTGACTGACCAGAAGTTTCTAGTCCCAAAGAATTTGAGAATATGATTTATCTATTGATCTAGTCACAATGGATTTTGCAAAGGTCTCATCTCTGTTCTTCTGAAGTAGCTGCAGAGGGTTTCTGATCATTCCTCATCTCAGAGGAAAGAGTTGCAATCTGAAAGATTGTGGAGGTTAAGGACTCTAAGTACAGAAAAGGGGGAGGTAATAGAAATATCTAGTCATGTCTCCAATGCTACATTTCCAGGAAAATAGTTCCAAATCATAAGGGTAGTTTTGAAGGCCTTGAAACTGAAGCCATATCTAAGAATCTAACAAGATTTTTCTAGTTCATTATGGATTTAAGGGCATCTCACCTTCCAAAAAGCCAAGACCCTTGACTCCTGATAATCTGGGAGACATAAAACATTTAATGAACCAGGTCATTGGCAAGGGAGGGAGAAAAAGCAAAGACCTTGCGCTGCCAATGTGTCAACCAATCAAATAATGAGAATTTACAGAGAAACTGTTTTCCATGGTAGTCATCCACCATGGGTTCTATAAGAGCAGACAACTCCTATTTTAGAGTATAAAGTCTAGTTGAAGGACATAAGTTATGTGAGCAATACAAGGAACCATGATTTCAGATTGTACATTTCATAACACACATATTCAGAGGAAGGAGAGAGTGTATAGGTTATAATACTATGGTGTTTCTTGCATTGAACTTGGAAGGGTGGATAGGATTTAGCTCAGTTTTAATAAAGCCCTGGATGATTGCACCTGGATATAAGTAGATTGGGCATTAGTACAACCTTGTGGTTTATCACCTTGGGATATAAATCATCAAATTCACAAATTGCAAGATATAAACAATTTTTTTCAAGTCCTTACAAGGCAATATCTTGATGCCCTGATAAGATGTGGAAATGGCCACCTCATCTGGAAGGCAACTTTCTTTCTTCTACCATCCAGAGACCACCTCTTTCATGGAGCAAAGGTCAGTATACATTACTACGTGGCAAAGGGATTTCTTAATTCAGTCAAAAGATCTTCTGGTGAATCAAAACAAGATTAAGCCACGTCAAACTTGGGCTGATAGCTGCACTCAGATTAGGCTACTAATTAACTTACCCTTACACCAGGTTCATTCATAGTGAACCAAGTCAAGGGAGGAACTAGATGAGAGAAGAAGAAATAAATGCTGTCTGTGTCTGTGCAGTTCTGGTCAATGTAGCACAAGAGGGCCATAATGGATTTGGGGAAGGTTCAGGAGAAGGTCACTTAAATGATCAATGGAACCATACATGATGTAACAGAGAACCACAAAGCAATTTAAGTTCAAATGCAAGATAATGGAAGATAAAGAGCATGCTTTGTGCCAAAGGCACTGTAGTATAAGAATAATCAGAAGGAGTGAGGTTAATTAGGGAAGGATTCTTGGTGGAGTTTTATTTTAGCATACTGGTGAGAGAAAAGGGGAAGGCATTCTAGAGAAGTAAATTTATACATGAGCAGAGTAGCCAATGGGGATTTGAGAGACAGAAGCAAAGTTCCCTCCATTTCCCTATCAAAAATTTTTGCATTAGAACTTTGTCCTTTAGGCACTACTGGACAAAGTGATTGCCCTCTTCAAAATTCTCTCTTAAATTGAAAATATTATAGGAAAAGAAATATTAATTATTAGTATCTTACTGTATGAATTAATTTATCATTTCCTCCTTTCATCATCTCCCTTGTAAGTCAGACCCAGAAGGAAGGAGGGTTTTGATGATGAGTATTGTGGGAGACAATTTTTAAAATAGTAAGCATAGCCTAGAAAAGTTCAGAAAGGAGAAGAGGGAGTACTTAGGAGATAAGGTAAGAAGGGAACTGAGGCAAAGAAAGGGAAAGTGACAGGAAGCAAAAAGGAAATTTTACCTATTTCATGACTTTTCTTTGGGAAATTTTTAGTTACAAACTTTAACTTCATAGAAAAGTTCTCAACCCCTCCTTTCTTCACTGATCACTATCCCTCATTCAGGTGTTGTGCTAAAACCAACAGGAGCCTGCCAACAATTTTCAGGGTAAGTATTAACATATCAGTAATCTACAAATGTTATAAATTAGCTATTTCTTTATTTTGTGGATTGTCTAGATATAAGAAAGTGTAGAGAAAATGTAAATAATGCAGATTATGCTTAAAAATGTGTTGAGTCATTTTTTTTCAAGAGTTAGCTGTTAAATATTTACCATCTTAACACTGAGTCTCATTCCAAATATCCTGATGTTTTCCATTCAGTGGCAATGAGAAAGTTCAATTCATGATTGATGGAATCTTTGAAAGGTTCAGGATGAACTTAAATTTTAAAAAAATTGATTTGGGTCAGCTGGGTGGTACAGTAGATAGAGCACAAGTTCTAGAGTCAGGAGGAAATGAATTCAAATCCAGTCTCAGACTCTTAATAATTACCTAGCTGTGTGACCTTCACTTAACCACATTGCATTGCAAAAAAATAAAAAACTTTGATTTAATTTTTCAGTTATATATAAAATGTTAACTTTTTTATTATAAAATCCAAATTTTCTCCTCCCTCTCTGCAAACCCTTTTTAATTTAATATAATCAAAATTATCCACTTTATATCCCATGATAATCTATCTCTTGCTTGGCCATATATCCTTCCCTTATATATAGATCTGACAGGCAAAATATTCTATGCTCCCCTAATTGACTTATGGTAATACTATGGTAGATGAAAGATAAAATAATTGTGGAAATAATGTTAGAACTTCTGAGCAAATTGATTTAATAAACAATGAGCATCAATTGCATAACAAATTGGGACCAAACCTCCTTTGTCAGTGGACCACAAATAAAAAGAAAAATATATTCTTATGCATTAAAAACAATTAATCAAATGAAACCAATTAATTAAAATAAAATAATTATGTGGGATACAAAATTAGGTAATATGATTTCTACTTAAAGGAAAATTAGGGGCATTTCAAGTTGGGAGGCAGAGAGTGAATAAATGCAGTTCCCTGAAATTAGAGAAAGAAGTGTTTCACTCTTCCCATGTGACTATTGAATCAAAGGAAGATGGAAACAATAACTGGTATGAGGTCAGTTTTCAGATTAAGACATATGGGTTGAGATATGTTTGTGTATATAGATAAATGTATATATTAGTGAGAAATACATGAGTGTGTGTATATATATATGTGTGTATATATGTATACATATGTGTGTGTGTGTGTGTGTGTGAAAACTCTTTGCATCAGTCTTTAGATCTGACTAGGTATATGATCAGCATAACCTAAGGATCTCTAAGCAGCAGATGGAGGTAATCTTCAAACAATGCAAAAAAGTTTTCTCACAGTTCTCATAATTGAATGAAGTTTACTTTTAAGACTGAAATTAGATTAGAATCATAATTGAATAGAAAGGAATTGAGCTAGATTTAGAGTAAAGTCACAAAACAGAGTCAGTGTAGTTCACTCAATTTCCATAAATTTCTCAATTCTCCCTTTGGGTTCATGGGGGCCAACTTCTCCTAAGCATCTCTTAACAATAAACCAAGTTTATAAAGCTTTTTAATATATTCATTATTAGAATTACATGTCAGGTTAGATCAAACTACTAAGAAGTCACACAATAAACTAATTTTGAGGTTTACATGTCACTACTAAGGTAACCAAGAAAACTTGGTAAACATAAACACTTTGAAATAAAGGGCAAAAAGATGATCATCAATATTATATAACATAAATCACCTTGTATCTCAGTAATCCATTCCCAATGTCTATTTAATCATCACATCTTGTCTTGTGTTATCCCATGTTATCATCTGGTCTTTGGAAATATCTTCTCTTGGACATTCTGGAAAAAACCTCATTCTCAGGATAGCTCTGAAGGATATCCTGCTTTTCTGATTCCAAATCACTTGTAGATATTCCTAGATAATTCTAATAAAAGTTGCCAGTAATAAAACTTAGTACAATTTAATATAATATCTTAAATTTGGTTTTCTAAATCTGAACCTTCAGAGAATTTCAATTTTGTATACCATTTGCTGTTTTTATCTCACAATTATGCATCTAAAATAAAATCATATGCCTTTTCTGAAAACTGGCCCTGCCTGGTCAATCAGTTTTTGTTTCCATGTTCCTTTGATTGAGGACAGTCACATGGGGGGGAGTGAAACATTTCTTTTTTCTAATTTCAGGGAATTGTATTTATTTGCTGTCTCCTCTCAATTTAGAAAATCCCTAATCTCTCCTCCAATTAGAAATTAGATTACCTATTTTTGTATCCTGATTACTTTCTTTTACTTAATTGGTTTTATTTTATTGTTTTTAATTCTTAAAAATCTTCTCATGTATTTGGGATCTTGTGTCAAAGCTGAGCAGGTTTGGTCTTGATTTGTCATGCAATTGGCATTCAATGTTTAATGAACTGATAAACTTGGAAATTCTAACCTTTCTATCCTCAGTTATATCTTCTTTCAATGGTCACATCACCCTTTATGTCTAAATAGGTACCCATTTTGAGTTAAATGTAGCATAAGTTTGATATATATTGGTTGAGTCATTTTTCAGTTATGTCTGTCTCTTTGTGACTCCATCCATTTGGGGTTTTCTTGGCAAAGACACTAGAGCGGTTTGCCGTTTCCTTCTCCATTTCTAGTTTCTGTCAAACTGCTTTCCAGTTTTGCCAACTTTTTTTTGTGAGACAAGTGAGTTCTTGTCTCCAAAGCATGAATTTTGCATTTATCAAGCATTATTTTATAATAGTCATTATTACTCTATACTGAATCTATTGCACTGATCTACCAATTCTATTTTTTTGCCAATTAGATGGTGCACTAGGCAGAACACAGGAGGACCTGAGTTCAAGTTCAACTTCAGATATTTACTAGCTGATTGACCTTGGACAAGTCACTTAACACTGATTGCCTCACATCCAAGATTATCTCCAATCATCCTGATCCATATCTGGTCACAGGACCCAGATAGCTCCAGAGCAGAAAGGGAGGCTGGTGACTTGGCACAGCTCCACCTCACACAAATCCAATTCATGTGCATGCCAGGGTATCACATCCCTGATGCCATGATTCTCTTCAAGAATGAAGAACAAAAAACAATATTTTTATAAGGTCTGATACATAATTTGATACATGAACAATCTACAGAGACTATGAAAAGTTTAGAATTCCACTGGGTGATAGATCTTGCCTTGCAGATCAAAAAATGATGTATCAGTTAGAAACGGATATCAGTGGGGGGAAATTCTTGATTCAGGTGAAGCATGGGGTATCTCCTCTAAGTAGTCATAAGATGGTCATCTGCTTACGTTAGACAAAAAAAGAATGATCCAAAGGTACAAAAATAAGTTGGAGGACTTTCCATGTAATTGAGTCACTTCCACCATGCTGGGCTTGGTTACCATGACAAAGAAAAACAAAGGTGAAGGGTCTCTAGATAGTTTCCTATGATTAAGCAAGTAAGTTTATAATCTGTAGCTCACAGTTCTGGTGTCTAATATGCAGAATTTATAATCATTACACCTATTGAATCATATCAGATTAATTAGTAGTTTTTGGAATAGAGTAGGGGTCCAAATGAATTATTTCTTTCAAAGACAAGAAAAAGAAATCAAAAGAATTAGAATATGCTATGAAGAAACAAAACTATCACTCTTTCCAGTTGGATGGCTTGGCCTATTGTTGACCAATTCAATAAAGCCAGAGTGATTTGAAGCCTGTAAACCCCAAGATATTTAGTCAGATTTTAGTGATAAAAATTTACATTCCTTTGGGTAGAACATGTAAGGGTGTAATATCCAGTATGAACTTAGCTCTGTCATTCTAAAATTTGATTTATATTGTTATTTTAAAGTTGTTTGCAGGGGAACTTGGGAGAGTTCAGGTGACTTCCTACCTCTACTTTGATAATTTGTCTTTGCCCTAATGATGAACTTAAGTTACATTAAATTAAATATTCAAAGACTTAGAGGGAGTTCACATTGTTAGTAATTCACATTCATGAAAAGATTGTAAAATTGCCCTGGATAGCCTTTGCAATCCTTTCCCATTCTAATTTATAGTACCATAATACTACTATAACCTTTTGCATCCCCCATCCCAATGTCTAGTATTTTATATGTTAGAATATATCTTCAGCTCTTCTCAAAATCCTTGTCTCATTTTCCTATTCAGTATTTTCTCAGGAAATATTAGAATTTGGATAATTTTGCCCCCATCCAGAATTTCCTTTGGGAACAACCAAGAAAAATAATTTGTTTTTCACTGAAATCTCCATGGAGATGATATTGAACCTAATGAATTATGGCCCAGCTCTCATGTGGATTTCCTTTTGTCTTTTCATTAATCTTCTTATAGCTGTTGGAGCAAAATCAACAACCAACAACCTCCCAAATTGTATGTATATTCAACATAGTCCAAACCCAAATCTAGCTGTAATGAAATGGAATTGAAGTAAACGATGATTTTGTCATAAGAAATAATAAATGTGAAATGTACAAAGAAGTATGAGATTTATATGAATCAAAATAGAATGAAAACATCAGATGAGAACAATGCATAACATATGCATGTACTTACTACAGTTGTATATATATATTATATATATATATATATATATATAAATAATCAGCATAATCATTATCATCACCACAAGAAAAACAGAAAAATAAATTGAGATCAGTTGGAAAGGGAAAGAGAAATAAATAGGAGAATTTTATAATTACTGAGTTATAGCTTTTGGTTTTTTTGCAAGGCAATGAGGTTAAGTGACTTACCCAAGGCCACACAACTAGATAATTATTAAGTGTCTGAGGTTACATTTGAACTCAGGTACTCATGACTCTAGGGACGGTGCCCTATCCACTGCACCACCTAGCCACCCTATTGTGTTATAGTTAACATGCACTTTAAAAAATAAATTGTGCTTTAACTTCCATTGAAAAGTAATATATGAGTACCTGGGTTCAAATCTGGTCTCAGACACTTAATAATTACCTAGCTGTGTGGCCTTGGGCAAGCCACTTAACCCCATTTGCCTTGCAAAACCCTAAAAAAAAAGTAATATATGATTAAGGACAAAGAAAAGTAAGAAAATTGAGTAAAAGAAAGAATAATGTAGTAAATGAGAGTCCATGTTTTAATTCCTATATTAATTGTCAAACTACAACAAAAGGTATATATATTTTGACTTTAATGCAGCAGTCACCAAATTGTTCTGCTTGTTTCAATGATAACTTTTGAACTCTTATTTTGTGCTTTTTTACATGATTTTGTTGTTGTTGCCTTTAATTATATTGTTGCACTCAATGTACAAGTTCTTTTGTATCCATTTTCTTTATTCTGTGTCACTTCAAACATCTTCCCAAATTTCTCTGAGTTTTCCCAATCTACTCTTTTTTTTATTTTTATTTTTATTCTTTAGGTTTTTGTAAGGTAAATGGGGTTAAGTGGCCTGCCCAAGGCCACACAGCTAGATAATTATTAAGTGTCTGAGGTCAGATTTGAACTCAGGTACTCCTGACTCCAGGACAGGTGCTCTATCCACTGCGCCACCTAGCTGCCCTTCCCAATCTACTCTTTCTATTAAACTTTATTGTTATTATAAACTTAAAAACTTCAATAAACATGAATGTTGTTAAATACAAAGAATAAAAAAGAGGATTTCATATGAAACTATGAACTTCTTTTACATTAGTTTTTTTAATTGCATATTAAATGCAACAAAAAAGTAACAAAATTGCACTTTTTTTGTTATCCCTTCTCACTTTCCTTCTGTTCTCCTTGGTTGAATAATAATTATGGCAGGTAACATTTAAATAGTACTTTGAGACTTGCAAAGTTTTTTATAACTAATACTTGATTTAATCTTTACTCCAACCCTCCGATATAGGTGTTATTGTTTTCGTCATTTTATAGATGAGGAAACTGAGGCAGACATAAATTAAATGTCAATATATATATATATATATATATATATATAATTATATAATTAGTGTCTTGGGTCAAATTTGAACTCAAGTTTTCTAGACTCTAGATTCAGCACTCTATTCAGAACATCACCTATATACTTATATATTTTAAAAATATTTAATTAAACATTTCTTTGATAATTGTCTTTTTTCTTTTAAATCATATCTATCACAACCCATAATCTCTTCTCTCTCTCACCAAATAGAATCCTTTATTTGAAACAGATTAATATAGTTGAGTAGGTAATTTCAGCACCCTGGCTACAGAAAATTTGTCTTAAAAATAACTGATTACATGAAATTGAAAAGGTTTTGCACAGAAAACATTAGTGCATTTGGAATAAGAAGAAAAGTGATCAAACTGGAAAAGGATTTTTGTTTCAAATTTCTCTAATAAGAGTTTGGTATCCAATATATATATAAACAACTAATAACTATCCACATATATAATATAAATATTCATGTTAATATAGATAGAATAGCATAGATTAATGTTCAAAGTTATGAACAAATATTTTGCTAAAGAAGAGTTGCAAAGTATCAAGAATTCTCCAAATTACTACTAATAATAGAAATATAGATTTAAACTACTCTAAAAAATTGTCAAAAGTGACCAAAAATGGTAGTATTTTATGTCAGAGGAGTTTCATAATGAAAAGTACACTAACACGTTGAGGGTGGAATTCTGAAATTCTACAAATCATTTTGGAAAGTAATTTGAAATAATATAAATAATATGACTAAGATGTCCATAAACTTTGAATCAGAGATTTCATTATTGGTTTATAACCCAAGGAAGCCATCAATAATAAGAAAGTCACCATATACATCAAAATATATATAGTAGTATTTTTTTGTGATAGTAAAGATTCAGGAACCATGGCCGATCAACTGGGAATGACTAAATAAATTATGGCACATGAAGATAATGGGATATTACTTAAGCAATTATCTATGTGATACAAATAGAAAAATATAGAAAGATATGTTCTGGGGTGGCTAGGTGGTGCAGTGGTGCAGTGGATAAAGCACTGGCCCTGGAGTCAGGAGTACCTGGGTTCAAATCTGGTCTCAGACACTTAATAATTACCTAGTTGTGTGGTCTTGGGCAACCACTTAACCGTTTGCCTTGCAAAAACCTAAAAAAAGAAAAAAAGATATGTGCAAACCAATGCAGAGTAAAGTAAGCAGAACCAAGAAACTAATATTATATAATTGCTATAATAACATAAATGGAAAGAACATTTATATACTACATGAATAAAAATGAATAATCTAATAAAATTATAAAGATCAAGCATAACTTGAATGAAGAGATATGAGAAGGCAGTTCCAACCCACAACTTCACAGATATGGGAGACCCACAAGTATTAAACATTACATATGTGTTTGAACTTTTTCAATGTACTATCAATTAAACTGATTTTCTTCCTTTAAAATATACTGTTTGTCATATGAGATAAGTCTCTGGAAGAGGTTGAGGAAAGGATACTGGAAATAGCTGTGATAATACAAGAAACAGAAAACATCAATAAAAACTTAAAAAGAAAGTGTATGTTTTATTCTATACCTCTAATCCCTCACTTCTCTGTCAAGTTGGAGTCATGATTACTCACTTAATTGATCAGAATCCTAAAGTCTTTCAATATTGGTTAGATGACTGTGATCATTTTATAAATTGTCCTTCTGGATTTACTCACTTTTCTCTGCAGCAGTTAATACTAAACATCTCAAACTTCTCTGAAACACTAATTTTAAAATTTCTTAAATTACATTAATGTGCCATTCCATTAACCTAATATATAGTAATTTGTTGTCATTTTTTAATTGATAGGCAACCACTTGGTTTCCAACATCTTTCTATAACAAAAAGTATTACCATAAATTGTTTTGGGGCATTTTGGTACTGCATTCCTCATGAATTTTGTTAGTGATATTGCAATATCAAACACATACACTGAATAGCTTAGTGGTTTGGGGCAGGGGGAGGGAGGATCATTCTAAATAGCTTCAACAATGGTTGAACTAATTCACTGCTCCAACCAAAAGTGCATTACTATGTCTGTCTTTTCACAGCCCCTGCAGCAATTATCTTTTTCCTTTTATCTTTGCCAATTTGATGGGTATATGAGGAAAGTCAGATATTTTCATTTGCATTTCTCTTTTTACTAGTGATGGCTTACATTTCTTCAGTTGGAACTGGATTATTTATTGGAGAATAGCTCATTTCTTTATATTTTATATCAATTTCTTGATATCTTGGTTACCAGATCTTTATAAGAAATTTATTGCAAAGAATTTTTTGAATCAACTCTTCTATTTCAAAATATATTGATTTTGTGTGTCAAAGATATTTTCATTTTATTTCATCATAATTCACTTAATTTCCTATGATCATCCATATTTTTGTTTAGTTGAGATTTTTTTCTCCTTGCCATGATTTTCTTATTTATAATATTTTTTTATCCATTTGGAACTTATTTTGGTGTACTATATGAAACGTTTATCTAATTTAAATTTTTATTAGATAACTTTTTTGTTTTCTCAGTAGTTTTATAAAATTTCTTGTTCCAGAATTTAGTACCCTTGGATTTATTAAACAACCATATGATGCGTAATTATTTCTTGTTAACATAATTTCTTTTCCTATTTTTTGTAACTAATGCAAATCACTTTGATTATTACAGTTTAATATATAGTTTCATATATAGTACCAGCAGATACCTTTCACATTTACTAAGATTAACATTTGCTCCATTATTTGTCTTGATTTCTTTAAAGACTGATTTTGTAGCTTTGTTAATATTACTACTATATATGTCTTTGTTGATAGACTCCCAGACATCTTATGTATTTTGTATAGATTCTTTATTTTAGTCTCTTCGTACTGGATTTTTGTTAATAATTAACAGAAAGAGTGAAGATTTTTGAAACTTATTGAATTTTTGAAATTTATATTCTACTACTTCTATTGTTTCAATTAAATTTTAAATTGAAGTTCTATTGTTCTCTAAGTAAATCATCATATCATATGAAATAAATGAAAATTTAGGGGGCTTTGTATATTTTTTATTTTCTTAATTTCTTTGTCTTATTGTAATAATTGACATTTTGTATAGCTATATGTCAAGTCAACAAGCATTAGGTATAGCTATGGATCAGACACTGAGTTAAGATTTGGATAAAAACAATAATATTGAAAATGGACATGCTTTTTAACTCCTGATCTTATTGGAAAGATCTCTTGTGTTTCCACATTATAAATAATGTTAGTGCTTTTAATAGTTTTAAATTGACACTATCTATTAAGTCCATTTATTAAGAAAAGTTCATTTATTCCTGTGCCTTCAGGGTTTTAGCATAAATGAGTGTTACATTTTTTGTCAAAAAAACTTTTCTCTATCTACTGATACTATGATGTATTTAATTGTTTTGTTATTAATATGAACATATATATTAATAACATATTATTACTAATATTCTATTGTTTTGCTATTTATATTTATAGATTTCCTAATATTGTATTAATTCTGCATTCCTAATCTAAGTACAATCCAGTAATAGTATATAACTGTTTTAATATATGATTTCATATGGGATTATGATATTCAAAAGAGTCCTTTGAATCAAACAAGAAAGCATATAAGGCACTTTCTCAAAGCATTATACACATTTTGCTATTATTTTTAGTATTAGAGATAGGAACTAGATTTGAGATTTCTTTGGTATAGTGAACTCCTGGGAGAGGGTTCTGCCAATGTAGACTGGAACCCTCTTTGCAATTTATAGATTTTAGATTGTTGCTTAGGTTAGAGACATGTTGTCAGTAAGGTAATACCTACTTTGAGATCAGCCCTCTATCCACTATACAATATTGCTTTCCAATTTTTAACATTATTATATTGTCATTTCATTGTTTTTACATATCATGTTTCATTTAACTGTGACTTAATCATTGAACAACTATTTCCAGATGTTTCTCTATTACAAATAATGCTATTAGAAAAGAAATAATAAACTGGAGAAAATGTTTGAGGCAAGTTTCTCTACAAAGGTTTAAATACAAAATATATAAGGAATTGATTCAAATTGAAAAGAACAAGTCATTCCCTAATAAGTATATGAACAGCTAGTTTTCAAAGGAAGAAATCTAATCTATCAACAACCAGATATTTAAAACACTCCAAATCACTAATAAGTAGAGAAATGCAAATTCAATCAATTTTGATCCTCTACCAAACTCATCAAATTGACAAAGATGACAAAAAAAAGAAAGTGACAGATGTTGAAAGGTCTGTGGGAAAACAGCACTAAAGCAATGTTGGTGGAGCATTGAGTTGGTCCAACAATTCTGGAAAACAATTTGGAATTGTACTTTCCAAAGTCACTAAACTGTACATATTTCTTACAATAGCTATACTGTTACATAATTACCATTACAGGTCTATTCTCCAAAGAGTTCAAAGAACATACTGGGGATATTTGGTCCAATATTGGCTAGTATAGATCTATTTAGTTTGGGAAGGAGTCTAGGCTTATAATACCAGTCAGACCAGGCAGTTGATGGCAAAACAGAAAAGAAATATCCATAAAAAAACATTTTTCACTCTATTCCCCCAACCATAAAACTCATTACCTCTCACTTGAACTTGTGATAATCTCTATATCTAGATTGTCTTCTGTCCACACCATCCTGCAACCTACTGTTAGATTAATTTTTTTAAATTATAATTCTGGGGGGCGGCTAGGTGGCGCAGTGGATAAAGCACTGGCCCTGGAGTCAGGAGTACCTGGGTTGAAATCCAGTCTCAGACACTTGATAATTACCTAGCTATGTGGCCTTGGGCAAACCACTTAACCCCATTTGCCTTGCAAAAACATTAAAAAAAATTATAATTCTTATTATCATATTCCCTTATTTATAAACTTTCAATCTCTTCCCACCACCAGTGAATAAAATCTAAATTTCTTAGCCTGACATTTAACATCTCTAAAACCTAGCTCCAACCTATTTGTTCTATCTTATCCCCCACTAAATCTACACCTGTTCATAAACTCTGTGCTCCAGCCAAACTGAACAACTTATTGAATTTTAAATGTACCTAGTGCTTCCCTGTGTGCCATTATCCATCTGTCAATTCTTCTTAAAATAACCTCCCAACCATCTCCACCAATCAAAAATGCTAGCTATCCTTTAAGGATCCTCTCAAATATCACTTTCTCTATGAAATTACCTCAGATGAAATCAATTGGAAGTTTTGTCTCTGAACTCCCATGATCTTTTTACCATTCTGATGGCAATGATCACATACTGCTTATATATTGGTATTCATAACTCTCTAATCTCTATTATTAGATCAAAGACTTTCAGAGCAAGGACTAGTCCTCTACACTTTTTCATTTCCCATAGTATCTAGTGCAGTGGAAGACAATAGAAGTTCAATAAACATTTGTTGGTCAAATATATGGATAGATGGGCTACTAGATAAATGAATTAATATAATTAGGTAATAATTACCTCTGCCCAAAGTCAATGCAAATCTACTTAATCCAAAAATTGTAGTTCAGTCACATCAGCTTGTAAATAATTCATGGAATAGAACAGTTGTTCCCTTATCTTGTTCCCCTAATATGTATTTAAAAAATACAACTCAGGTTTTCTTATATTAGAGTCAATCAGTCACGATATTTTGGAATCACACTGCTACTAAGCTTCATTGCAGGGGTAATTAAATATGGGCTTATGCCACTAACCAGTACATCCTCTACCAAGAGACCTTTACCAAGGTGAAAGCCATATATCAAATAGTAGAATTTTTAACTGGAAAACTATGACAAAGTAAATAATGTGGCAAATCAAATAACAGAACCATTCTTGGTTTGGTGGTACAGCGCATAGAATTCTGGGCCTGGAAACACCATGATGAGTTCAAATTCAGTTTCAGACACTTAATAACTATACGCCTCTGGTCCAGTCACTTCCCTCTGTAGCACCTACCTCCAAGAGTTATTATGTAAATTAAATGAGATAACAATTATTAACTGCGTAATACAAAGTAGGCCCTTAAAAAATACTTGCTTCCCCTGGAAGGATTTGCATGAACTGATACTGAGTAAGATGAGCAGAACCAGAAGAACATTGTACACCCTAAAAGCAACATGGGAATGATGATCAATCTTAATGGACTTACTCAATTCATCAGTGCAACAACCAGGGACTGGAGAATACCATCTGTATCCAAAGAAAGAATTGTGAATTTTAAACAAAGACCAAAGACTATTACCTTTAATTTTTAAAAAAAAGTTATTATGTAATTTTACTATCTCATATTTTATTTTTTTCCTTAAGGATATGATTTCACTCTCAACACATTCAATTTTGATCAATGTATAGCATGGAAACAATGTAAAGACTATCAGACTGCCTTCTGTGGGGGTGGGGGGTAGTGAGATTGGGGGGGAAATTGTAAAATTCAAAAAAATTTTAAATTTAAAAATTAAAAAATAAAAAGATAATACTTGCTTAATTATTTTTCCCCTTCCTTCCCCATATAGAAATGGAGAGGGTCTCATAGAATTGTACATCAGTGGGGGTGGGGGAACAATTGTCTAGAAAAGTTCATATTCCAAGACATGGAATTGATATAATTTCAGTGCTTTTTTTGCCTTACACCTCAATTGAAAAACTTCTTCACCTCAAATCTGCATAATTCTACTTCCCACAACTGTTTGCCTCAAGTCTACTTTCTCTACAACCTCTAAGACTGGTAAACTCAATCCTGTTGCTTCTAGCAGAAATTGCTCTCTAATACTTCTCTCTGACTTTGACATTGCACTTTTGGCTTAACTGTCTTCCAGTGAGATTCTGACAACTTCTGCTACTTCATGAGGGAAGCATTACTACTTTTTTAAAGAGCAAGACATCTAAGACCACATAATTTAGACTATTTAATACATTTATGATTTTTCCATTAAATAGCTCCCCTCCTTTTGTCCAAGAGACACATAAGAGGATTTGATAGGCTTGAGAGAGACTTCTTTGTTTTGTCTCTCTCAACTGACATTCCCCATATTGTAGTCTTGATTGAGTTAGGGCAAGTGAATTTTTTTTCAACAGAATTTCCACCTCACAGTGAAGACCAGGGTTGGAGTTTGAGGAAGCAGAAGAGTGTCCCAAAGAGTCTGCAGCTGGGGATAAATAAATGCCTTTGCCATTTGCCTTTACCCTCAAATTCCAAGTCTCCAGAAGACAATGGGAAATTGGAAAGAAAAAAGAAAAGCTGACAACCACAAGCTGATCATTGATAAATAAAACTTTTTTCCTCTAGTCCTGGGGTTAGGGAGCTAACAATAACTGACAATTTTTGCACAACTGACAAGTAGTACTTTGGGATGAGGAGGAAGGAGAGAGAGAGAATACAGGTGTGGATTTGACTCATATGGAGTTATCGATATTTTTTAAACTGGGGGAGAGAGGGAAGAGAATATTAGACTTAATAGAACTAATGCTGCCACACTAGAAGCAGGGTGAGAAGGGGAGAAAACATTTTAAAAAAGGTTTTGTCAATGGTCTCTCAATTTCAATGCTCTCTGAATTTTTTTTCTCTGTGCCAGAATGTCAGTGCTCTGCTCTCCCTGATCCAGGTTTACCTAGACTCTGAAAGGTACTTCTGGAGTCCCAAGATAAGAAAACAATTTCCTTAATTATACTCTTGGAAGTCAGTCTATGAAGTCCTTTCCTAACTATTGCAATTTGTTTTTGAAAACACTAAACTAGGAGCCAGGAGAACCTGAATTCTAGGTCTAACTCTGCTATCAATTCACCAAATGACCTTAAGTAACTCCCTTATTCTCTTTATGCTTTCGTTTTCTCATTTATAAAACTGGAATAATCACACTTACTTTACTTACCTCATAAAGTAGCTGAAAGGATTAAATGAAATGATGGATTCGAAAGTGTTTGAAAAAAATAGAAAGCATTATACATTCCCAAAGAATTATTATTAAACTATTATTCTAACTCTTTACATTAAAGGCATAATTATCTCTTGTCATATACTCTCAAGAGAATTCTAGATGAAAGTCCCATCTCTCTGTGAAATCCTTTGGATAAAGGATTATTGTTAACCCACAAAGAACATTTTCCAAATCCAATTACATTCATGTACATTTTAAGAAACTCAACATGAAGGTGATTCTATTGTCACTGGGATTCTATGCTAGTAAAGGAAAACTGCAAACATACACAAATAAACAGGTGCCATTGTGAGATAGACTGATTCTGAGTCTCCACTATTTCTGAAGTGTTAAACTAAGCCAGAATATCTTCCCTATACCAATAACTGTAAAGACTGTGGAGGAAATTACAAAGTCCTGAGGCTCCACACACATCCTGTCAGGAAAACTGATAGGATTCAGGGGATAAAGGAAGGAGGAGAGCAGACTAAAGGAGCATAAGGGTTTGTCATCTTCCCAGACACGTGTCTAAAATATGGCAAAGGGTCTCCTGGAAACTGTTAAACCTGACAACCACATGATCATAGGATTATCAATACAAATCTTAATGGAACCTCAGAGACTATCTATTTGAACTCCTATTTTACAGATAAAGAAACTGAGGCCCAATGAGATTAAGTGAGTTGTCTAAGACCACCTATGTTGGGATTTCTAGTTCATTCTGTTTATTATTTATACTTGGAGCATTTGTTCATAGCTATATCACTTTCTTAAAGACTAATGTTTCTCATGAATGAAGGGAGTTTCCTTAAAAGAGATTGATGGAAATGAATGAACAGATTGTCAGCAAAATCAGGTGTTTAAAGCCAAGTGTAGAAGATAGAAGTAAAGGCAAGTAACCAATGATTAATTTAGATAAATAGCAGCATGATCTTATAAAAATGCCACAGAGGTACTCCAGCCCAAAATACTTTGAGGCTGAAGAAGAATGTGGAAGATAAGAAAAGTATCTTATAAAAAGCATATTAAAGGCAAGAGAAGACTCATGAAATGATAGGAATTATAGCTTTGAGTAGATGGGAGGAAAATCATAGAAAGTAGAACTACTCAATTTTATTTATTTTATTTGGATTTTCTCTGTAAAAGAGAAGGATCTTTGACTGGATGTAGGTCAGGAACTCCTCTCCTCACAACAGGCTTTGTAATTCAGACAGACCAAAGAACAGCTAGGGAGCCAAAGGGAAAAAACTTACCATTGTATTTGATGTGTAGAGGCTGGCAGCAAGGCAGCTTGGGATAGGTCCATACTGTCTCCAGACAAAGTGATATATAGATGAGATAGAGAGAGAGAGAGAGAGAGAGAGAGAGAGAGAGAGAGAGAGAGAGAGAGAGAGATAGCTATATAATATATATATATAGATATGATATATATATATATGAAAACCAAACAATGCCAGTGACAAGACAATTTTTAGAGTTATGTAAATATTCTAATAATAAACAAGTTTGCACAATACATCCAAGTCCAAATATGGGCTTTACATCCAGCTAGGTCATATTATAGTGACTAAGGAAAACAACTGTAACTACATATGGGTCCAAACATGGACTTTCATTTCCGACCAAGTTCAACTCAGTTTGGCTTGCATTACACTGGGAAAAGAATGGTTACCAGGTAGTAGAAACTCAAGTGAAAAAAAGAGCAGGCAGGATCTTGCTGCCCTTCACAAGTTCAAATTACTAGATCCAAACAAACTCTAGTGTAACCTAGAGTATTGAAAGAACTAAAAAATATCATCACATATCTTCCCTAAGATCACTACAAACAATTTGAAATAATCTTAGGAAAGAGCTTTCCCAAAGGTCACTATGATCTGTGATCTTTGGAAGATCTTATAGAACAGGATAAATATTATTGTATTGGCAAAGGACGAATTCAGCTCACTTTCCAAAAGAAAAATAAATTAGATTTTGCAAAGCTATAGTTTGACTTCTATTATGGGCAAAATTTTGGAATATATTATTAAAGAACTTGTAGATAATTGAATGAGAGAAGTCACTAAAAGCCAGCATAGCCTTCATCAAAAACAAACCATACCACTTATGTTTAGAAACTCAGATTTGTTATGTGACATGAATATGCCACTTTGTGTGTTCATATCACACTGTTATGTGATATGAACATGCCATAAAAAATTTTTAAGAGAACTGAATTAGTTTCCTTTCACAGCTATAGTTAGGGGAAGAATTTATATCCAAAATAAGGAGAGAAGAAATCAAAAAACTTTAATGTTTTAATAATTTTGTTTGCATTCAATTGAAAAGGTTTTGCATGAACAAAATATATGCAATAAATATAAGAAGGGAAACTACTGATTGGGAAAAAAGAAACCTTTATTCCAAACATCTCTGATAAATTACAAAACAAACACCTAATAAATATTTGTTCATTTATTCATTCATTTTTATCCAAAATATATGAAAGATTAATTTCTAAGATCTATTCCCTAATCAATGCAGTGAAAGGACATGAATAGTTCTCAAAATAAAAATTAAAAACTAATAACCTTAGGAAAGATTGCTCCAAATAGCTAATAGTAAGATAAGTGAATATTGAAACATATCTGAGATTTCATCTCATACTCAAAGATTAATAAATATGGAAATAGTCAAAAGACTAACTCTCTGTTGATGAACTAGTCTGACAATTCTGGAAGCAATTTGATATTATGCTAAAAAAAATGGAAAGTCCGTATAATTTGCCCTAAATATCCCACTGCTAGTACATAACCCAAGTAGGTCAAAGATAGAAAAAAACCCTTCTATATATACACCAAAATATTTATAGCAGCAAAGAAGAATCAAATCCAAACAGGAAATGGAAATAGTCTGCCTATTGATTGGTTAATGATAAAAACAAATCACTATGCATGAATATGATGAGATTTTTTACATTTATTCAAATAACATTTGAAATTCACAGACTTATAAAAATTGTTATATAATGATTCATTTAAGAATTTTCTGATATTAATATACCTCATATCTTGGTAGCATGAGTTTAAAGATATGTGAATACATGTATTAAATAATATCTATATGGCATTTAAATATAATCAAAATAAAATAATTTATGGAGTAGTTCTCTATAAACTAAAGTCAGTATTTGCTTCTCAATTTAAATAAAGATAAAGCTCTTTTTTGCCCTGCTAAAATGATTAAAACATTTTTTTTTCTTATTGCAATGAAACATTTACTACCCTGTAAGAAATAATGAGTATTCAATGATAATATTACTAGGTCTATAAAACAAAGAAATCTAAAGAAGAAAAGGACTGACAGGGGCAAAGTTACTTAAAGCAGATCTTTTCATAATGGCAAAGAAATGAAAACTAAGGAGATGCAATCCACTGGGGAATCACTGAACAAGTTATAATATGTGAATGTGAAAAAATGTTATTGTGCTTCAATACATATGTCCTAGCTATGGAGATTCCCCAGGTAGCAGGAATAGGCATTTTTTTCAAATTTTCATCAATACTGAATAAGCACTTACATACAATTCATGGAGGAGCCAAGATATCACACCATATCATCAGTCCTCTTTAAAGATGAAGTGACAACAATAGCATGAATCCTTCCTTCAAGGAACTTATAATCTACTCTTTTCTAGGAACCGTTTCTGATTCTCCATATTTTCTCTACCATATAAGCCAAAGAAACCTTTTCAAACTTAATATTCACTTCAGCCCTGGACTTTTCATTTCAGAATTATATTCTGCCACTTCTTCTGATTGGTTGATTCCTCCCAAAAGTTCCACTTTAAGGAAGATACTTAGACTAACTCTATCTTCATTTTTCTCCTGGTTGAACTCCTAACTCTGTAGCCTTTCTCTACCCTTCCCCTGAATAGGCTGTATTTCTACCTTCATTTTTTTTCTTCTTTCTATGTACTGTCTTATTTTAATGTAACTCCCTGAAGGCAAGGCTTCTCTTTCTAATTGCTTGCATTTTTACTTTCAGTTTTTAGCATAGTAGCTTATATATATAATATATGTATATATGTATATATATATTAAGAATTCAAGAAATGTTTACTTACTTGACAATGAAAGAAAGACATTTTTTATTTATGTTAAATATTTTATTTATTTGTTTTTCCTGCTACATGCAATGGTAGTTTTCAACAATCTTTTTTAGGTTTGGGGATTTTGTTTTGTTTTTTTTGTTTTTGTTTTTTTTGCAAGGCAATGGGGTTAAGTGGCTTGCCCAAGGCCACATGACTAGGCAATTATTAAGTGTCTGAGGCCGGATTTGAACTCAGGTACTCCTGATTCCAGGGCCAGTGCTCTATCCACTGTGCCACCTAGCCGCCCCCAACAATCATTTTTTTTTTGCAAGGTTTTGAGTTTTACATTTTTCTCCCTCCCTTTTTCCTTCCCTCTCCTCTCCCCTGATAGAAAGCAATCTAATATGAGCCATACATAGATCCATATTTATCATGTTGTGAAAGAAGAATCAAATCCAAGCAGGGGAAAAAAACTCAAGAAAAAAAGACATAATACATTAGACAACTTTGAAAAATTAAAGATACTAAACTCTGATCTACATTTAAACTCCACAATTCCTTCTCTAAATTTGGATGGTATTTTTCTATCACGATTCTTTTAGAAATGCTCAAGTCTATCACAGTTGAACATCACCAGTGCTGCTGGTGGTGTGTACAATGTTCTTCTGGTTCTGGTCACTTCACTCTGCATGAATTTTTTCATGCTATTCTGAAGTCCTATCCTTCATGATTTATTATAGAACAATAGTGTTTCATCACATTCATTTACCCCAATTTATTCAGTCATTCCCCAATTGATGGACATCCCTTCAATTTCCAATTATTTGCCACTATGAAAAGAGTTGCTATAAATGTTTTTTATACATGTGAGTTTTTACCCTCTTTTGTGTTGAGACACAGACCCAAAGGTAGTATTGCTGGATCAAAAAGTATGCACGGTTTTATTGTCCTTTGGGCATAATTCCAAATTGTTCTCCTGAAAGGTTGAATCAGTTCACAACTCCATCAATAATGCATTAGTGTCCTAGTTTTCCCATATCCTCTCCAACATTGATCATTTTTCTTTTTAGTCATATTGACCAGCTGATAGGTGTGAAGTGTTTCAATTATTTCAGTTTTCATTTCTCTAGAAAAAGAGATTTCTACCTGCCAAGCTCTCTTTCCTACCTCTCTCCTTTTCCCCAGTAGGTTTAACAGGTGAAATCAAGTTTTTAGAGAATACTGAGAGCAATATCACAGAGTCACAAGGGAGATGACATGAAAGGGCATAGAATAACCAGACAGAAGAGGAAGTAGAATTGCATAATTTTCTTGATGATTAGGGAAGATCATGTTTGTGTGTAAGGCTCAAAGAAAGGATAGTTTTGGATACTGATTGCTTTTGTAAGAGCCTCAAGGGTTTTTTTGGGATTTTTTTGGCAAAGCAATGGGGTTAAGTGACTTGCCCAAGGCCACACAGCTAGGTAATTATTAAGTGTCTGAGGTCGAATTTGAACTCAGGTACTCCTGACTCCAGGGCAGGTGCTCTATCCACTGTGCCACCTAGCCACCCCTCAGGGTTTTTAAATACCAGCAGTTGTCTTCCTCCCCCACAAAAAAGCCAAAAGTGAGCACTAGCCACTACCCTTATTCTTTCTACTTTTTTGAAGTAATTTTCTAACAATTAGATCTATCCATACTGTCTCTTGGGAGATAATTGATTCACACTTAATTGTTGTTCAGTTGTGATGAATCTTCATGAACCTTTGTGAGATTTTTATTTTTATTTTTTGCAAAGATACTAGAATGATTTGCCATTTCCTTCTCCAATTCATTTTACAGATGAAGAAACTGAGGCAAATTGAATTAAGTAATTTACCCAAGGTCCCATAGTTAGCAAGTGACTGAGGTCAGATTTAAACTCAGAAAGAGAGACTTTCTGACTTCAGGCCTGAGTCTTGATCCATGGCACCATCTAGCTGCTCATTCCCATTTAAAGAATCTCTTAAAGCAAAAGACCTGAGATAATCATTTCTTGGATATGAATAAAGGGGATTCTGTATCAGATATGGATTGGACTAGGCTCAAAGGTTCCATTTTAAAATTCTATAGTAACCTCTCCATCATGAATGAGGCATCTGAAGAGAGTTTCAATCCGATTAACATCACCAAAAAGCAGGTCAGAGTTTTTAGAGGGGAATTAGAGAAATGAGTCTAATATCAAGTCCAGGCTAGGGGTATTGGAAGTGAGAGAGAGAGGGAACAAAGAGTAGAAATAGTTGGGCTCCAATGAAGTGGTTCTGTGAGAGGAGGTGTAGTCTTAATCTGAGAGTGGAGGTTGGAAGGAAAAACTGCCCTTAAGTGAGTGAGGTCTATTACAACTGAAACTCTAGTTAAAGGTGGGCTAGAGTGAGTATAGGAGTCTTCCTGGGGAGGAAGCAAGTTACCCAACCCCTAGGAAACAGTCCCTCTCCAAGTCAGTACCCTGGGTTAAATCCCTGTGAACCCATAGCCAGGAGGTACAACTCTTCCTATCCTACTCTGCCAAGTATTCAGTTGGGGTGAACAAAAGAAAGGCACCACAGTCACGTGAAGAAAATATGTTTGTTTTCTCTGATTAATGGTTCTCTAAGTTAGTATTTGTATCTGTCTCTCAGTTGATTTCTCTTATCTTGTCAATTTATTTTTCCTGTGCCACTGTCACTCTCTCTCTCTCTCTCTCTCTCTCTCTCTCTCTCTCTCTCTCTATCTATCTATCTATCTATCTATCTCTGCCTCTCTCTCTCTTTCTCTGTATCTGTCTGAATCTCTCTTATCTTCATCTTTTTTCCTCTCTGATCTTGAATTCCCTTTCCCTCAAGACAGCTATTATAATCACCTTCCTACTCAAACCTCTGGAACCTGGACCAGGCTAAAAACATCATACTTTGGCATAAACTAAAAGTAGTTTCTTTATTTTATTACTGTTTAGACAAGCTGTTTAACAAACAAACAAGGGAGATTGCCTCCTCTAGTAAAATTCCCCGACCCTCTTTGCAAATAAACCTTATGGACAATAAGACATAGTAATGGTTGTGTCTGTAAACACACATGAACTGGCTAGGGAGGAAGACAGATTTTTCTCCAGTCCAACTCCCCAATTACTTTGATAACAACCCATCTAATGAGGGAGTAGAATGGAAATTTTTGAATTGAAAGAGTTCTTTTATATCATTTAATCTAAATCCCCTTCATTTTACAGGTCAGGAAATTGAAGTTCATTGAGAGAAAGACACATAATAAGTGGCAGAGTCAGGATAGAACCCAAAAAATCCTGCATTCGAAGTCAGTGACCTTGCCTTCTCATGGTCTTTCCATCTCACTAGTCTAGTACTCACCAAAGTTGGGAAGGTTGTCTTCAAGGCCTTCCAAATTTCCTATCTGTTGTCCTCTCCTGTCTTGGGTTTCCTCCATACCACCTCTCTCTGGGATATCCCGACTTTCATCAATGTCCCCTGTTTGCCCCTGCCAAATCAAGGACTCTGATCTTCTAGGCATTTTCCTTTGCTCTGGAGGTCTCAAAAAATTGCTTTGTGGAGGTGATAGAAAGGAAGAGGCAAATAAATTAAATCACATTAAGTTGCTAATGGGGCCAGCTAGGTGGTATAATGTATAGAGGTCAGAATTTGGACTGGGTTCAAATCTGATCTCACACACTTTACTAGCTGTATCATTTAATCATATTTGCCTCAGTTTCTTCTCCTGAAAAATGAGGTGGAGAAAGAAATGGCAGTATCTTTGCCAAGAACACTCCCCCCCAAAAAAGGTATTCACAAAGAACTGGACACAACTGAAATGAATGAATGTCAACATCTATCCCAAAGGGTTTTTGTGGGGAAGCAAACAATAAAATGTTATGCTAGTATCACTTTACAAAACCTTAGAACATTACATGTATTGAACTGTTATTATTTTCCCAATTAACTAATTTTTGTCAGTAGCAGCATCAGCAAAAGACTGAAGTTCAAACATCCATCCAGGTTCAAACTTTGTATTGCCCTTGACTCATCCCTCTTCTTCACCCCTTATTTTCATTTCCCAGGTCCCAAGCCTGATCAGTTATCCCTCAACAATCCTTCCTTTCCATTCCCTCTGTTACCATCCAATTACAGACCCTTAATTCTTCTGTGTCCTACACAAATGATGTTTGCAAGGGTTAGGTGGTGCAGTGGATAGAGCACCAGCCCTGGAGTCAGGAGTACCTGAGTTCAAATCCAACCTCAGATACTTAATAGTTACCTAGCTGTGTGGCTTTGGGCAAGCCACTTAACTCCTTTGCCTTGCAAACCTCCCCCCCCCAAAAAAAAAGAAAAGAAAAAATCCTCTAATAAAACTTAAAAAAATGATGTTTTCCCTTCATTCTCAAAAAAAAGACCATGACATCAGGGAGATGATGCCATGACAAGCACATGAATTGGATTTGAGTGAGGGGGTCCTGTGCTAAATCAACAACCTCATTTTCTTCTCCAGAACCATCTGGGTTCAGTAGCCAGATATGGATCAGGAGGAACGGAGATGGCCCTGGATGCAAGGTAATCAGGTTTGATTGACTTTCCCAAGGTCACACAATTAGTAAGTGTCTGAGACCACATTTGAATTGAAATCCTCCTGACCACTGCTCCAACTAGCTACCCTCCATGGAACATAGAACAGGGATGAACCCATGGTAGTTACTTAGCAGGTGTAGTTGACTTGCATGAAGAGTTTGAATAAAAAGAAATTTAAGATCAAAGAAGGAATGATGACAACCAGGAAGATGCTAGTGCCTTTCTTCTGAGGTGATTTCCAATTTATCATATATACATACATATATATATATATATATATGTATATATATATATATATATCTTGTTTGTATATAATTATTTGCATATTGTCCCCCATTAGACCAGTTTTAAGAGCAGACACTGGCTAATGCATGGCATCTGATGGATAATTAATACTTGTTGACTTGACTTGAATGTGGTATAATAGGAAATGATATCAGATGTCCTATAATTTTCTTTTTGTCTTGAAACATATCTGAGGAGTGACTGGTCCTTAGATCAGGTGTGTGCAAGAGCCGGCTTGGATTCTTTTAGTTGTTTCGGGGTTTTTTGCAAGGCAATGGGGTTAAGTGACTTGCCCAAGGCCACACAGTTAGGTAATTATTAAATATCTGAAGCCAAATTTGAACTCAGGTGCTCCTGACTCCAGGGCCTGTGCTCTATCTACTGTGCCACCTAGCTACCCAGACAGCATGGATTCTTAAAGCTAATTATTAAATTTTCAGAGTGAGCCTTTACACCTCAGAATACAAATACCATAGATCATGGCCTGATGTAATGTTTTGTTGATTGTCTAAACCAGGTTGTTGTTGTTGTCTGTCATTTGTTTTCGAAGAGGACAATGGCATCAGAGAGGTCAAGCCATGACATGCAAATGAACTCGATTTCAGAGAGGCAGGGCTGTGCAAAATCATCAGCCTCACTCTCTCATCCAGAGTCATCTGTATCCAAGGGCAAGATATAGATAAAGATTATTGGAGATGGTCCTGATATAGTGGGAGACCTTGTCCTTTTTAAGCTAATCTTTAACAGGTTTCAATTTGACTGAGGCAATGCTTAGTCAATGATTAAGGTTAGAGATCACCAAATCATACATTAGAATTACCTTAGGCTGTATGTTGAGACTGTATGTTGAGTTAAAAAGTCACACATTAATATTATTTAGGTTTTTTTATACAACTTATTTTGTTAAAAATGTTTTATCAGTGACTTCATTGCTGCCTGTGGCCTTCTGCTTTGATACCTCTGCTGTAAAGTAAGTCAGAAAAAGTTAATGACACAGATTAACAATAGTGTGTCAAATTCCCCTCCACCCCACCCCTCTACCCCATCCCTTAGACAGCTGACTGCTGAACAGTTGTCTACTGTATCCCAGATTGAAAGCTTCCTTATATTTTGTTCATTGTCCCACATATTTAGCTATTTCCAATCGGGAATGTGCTTGTATCAATGAGGAGCTGTACTTAGTTAAATTTCTCTGATAAGATTAAGGGGGGGGAGGCTTAACTACAGGACTCAAAAGGGACACAGACTCAGTTTTTATGCCAATTTGGTCAATTTGGGAATTATAACATTTGTACAAGTTTAAACCCATTTGAATATCTAGTTATTAGAACTCTTGCCAGAACTTAGACCATGCTTATCTATTTTACCCTAATATTCAAACTCTGCTAACCAACATTTCTAGATCTCAGACATAGCATCTACTACTGACCCCCTGCTTGATTTTAGACTGTTTTTAACTGACTATGTGATATTGGCTCACATAACTTTATTTTGTTTCCAATGTGGTCATAACTAAGATAAATGATTTCATTGCTTGTTTTACATAGAGGAAAAATATATCTATTTTTCTTGGGAGGAGAGTAAGCTGTCATCATCTTATTAGACATCAAGGGACCATACCCTTCCTTCACAATGATAACACATCCTTTATCTGGTTGGAGTATGAACCTCCCTGAACTATACAATGGTTGAAAGGTTATAGGGTTCTCAGAAGACAGGAATTGTACTTAGCTAGATTCCCAGAAGATTGACTCTGTCATAGGAGAAGGGGAAGAAGGATCTGGGAACTTTTCAATATTGGCTGTGGTTTTCTTAATACTTTATCACAGACTGTGGCTATTTCAGGTTATTCATTATATATACTCTTTGCTTTCCTCTGAGGTTCACTTTGGTCTATTTAGAATATCTAGGGTCTTCAAAGATTTATGGGTCCCTCCTCAGAAAGTGCTCAAATTTCATAGTGCTCAATTTTAGGCTGTTTTTCACATCTTTAGAACCTCCCACAGTGCTTGGTAAACAATGGAGATTAATAAGTGCTGGCTGAAAATTTTTACCTATCACTTTCCCACCTCCTTTCTGAGTCCCCTCAAACAACCCTGTTTCCTTTACAATCACTTTTCCAGTTATCTCTCTGTCCTAGAAGCCATAGGTTCATGTATATAGTTTTGCTTCATGAAATAGAGCCTAGATGTGGCAGCACAATCAATAGAGCAGAGAGAAAGTGGAAGAAAATTTTAGTAACCAATTAAATAACTTAAACCTATCTCGAAGTCCTCAAACACATATGTACCCTAGGGATTAGTTGATAGCCAGTGTGCACCATCAAGTTCCAATCAAGTCCAAGCAACAACATTTTCATTGGAAGAAGAAACAAAGTTTTGCTTTGCTTTGCTCCTACAATTCTAAAAGAAAACAAACTTGGATGATTATTCATGCCACTCTGTCACGTATTCCAAAGAAAATAATTTCAAAGGAGAAGATCCATTTTCCACAGGTCCTTTAGAAAGTAATTGTTTCAGGAAAGAGTAGGTAGAAATTCTATGATGGATTATTTAGATGAGTTAAAGAAATTTGATACTTGCTGCACTATTTCTGTTTTAGGACTATGTGATAAATTTGTAAGTAAGCATTCCTTCTCTCACCAATGAAAGATGTTGTTTGGATGTAGCCATAGTAAAATTAAAGATTCTCAATCCCAGGATCTACCAGAGTGCCTATGAAGCCCTTCTAAAAATGTCTGCTGAATTTAGTCAGGATATTCAGATATTTTCTAGACCTGGATGAGATTTTGAAAGCCATCCATCCCAACACCTAATTTTATAGATGAGGAAACTGAGTGACTTGCCCAAGGTCACACAGGTAGTAATTTTGAAAGACAAGATTTTAATTGGTCCTCTGGTAAGCATTCAGACTTCCAGGGCAGACCCAAGACAGTGGCATGAAGCTAACCTGCTTCTGGAGGTTTCCCTATCAAAGATGTGAAATCTGTACTCTGACATTCACACTACAGATCCCACCAAGAAAAAGAGAAGGTTCAAAGCAGTTTTCAACTGTAGACATAGTGGAGAATCTTTTGTGAAGGTCTGTCTCTTTGAGAGAAATGGGGAAGTAAAGTTGAGGAGCCAGGAGGTCAGGGAAAGCCAGCAGGAAGCTTTTAGCCACAGTGCAATCCAGGTCCCTATAGTTTAATAATAACAGAGGTCCCTGCAGCTAGACAGCAAGCCAGCAAGGAGGATCCCAACCCCAAACAAAGTCTGAAACCTGAGAGCACCGGGGTAAAAGACAAGATTGGGTGGGGTACAATACTCTGTTAAGTCAGGACCTGGACATAAAGGAGGAAACAAACCTCTGCAAATGTAAGACCTGGACTGCCTAGGAAACATCTTGGCCAACAACAAGCCAGGGATCAGACCCCAGCCCCAGCAAAATAAAAGCTTAGATCTATATACCCCAGGAACAGAACTATAACAAATGAATAAAAATGAACAAAAAGGGTAAAAGGGCGCTCACTATTGAAAAGTACTTCACAGATAAAGATGACAGCAATGCCATGTCTGAAGAAGAAAGTTATAGTCACTCACAAGAGAAGTATCAAAACAAACTATAAATTGGACACAAATACAAAAACTCATTGAAGAGCTTAAAAAATAATTTAAAAACCAAAGAAGAGAAGAAGAAGAAAAATAGAAAAAAGAAATGAAAGTCATGCAGGAAAATTGTGACAAGTTGACCAAAGAAATCAACTCCATTAAAAGTAAAAATAACCAACTGGAAAAGGAAACACAGAAGATAATTGAAGAAAATAACATCCTAAAAATTAGAATTGAACAGTTAGAAACCAATGAATCTATAAGATTCCATCAAATAAAATAAAAAGGCTGAAAAAAAATTGAAGGAAATGTAAAGCACCTTCTAGGGAAAATAAATGACCTGGAAAACAGATTCAGAAGAGACAATCCATGAGATTATTAGACTACCAGAAAGCCTGGACCAATAAAGAACCTGTAAAACGTCATGCAGGAAATTATAAGGGAAAACCACCCCAACCTACTATATAACAATATACAATCGAAAGAATCCAAGGGCAGAGCCAAGATGGCAGCAAGAGAAGAGGCTCTCCTAGGTGCTCTCTCCAAAATATTTCAAAAATCTTAAAATTATGACTCTAACTAAATTTTCAAGAGACAGAACACACAGAAAGATCCAGTGGGGCAATTCTCCAGCCCAAGGTAACCTGGAGAAGAGTGGAAAAACTCTATTCCACAGGGTTAGAGGGGTCACCCCACCAGAGTGGAGAAACTTCAGCCCCAGGGCACCTGGGAGCCGTGGCTCCCAGCAGCAGAAGCAGTTTCCTAACCTCCACCCCAGGGAGAACCCAGCACAACTTGGAAGATCAGCAGGGAGACCTCTGCCAGGACAAGAGCAAAGCTTAGGCCCTGAGCACAGTCATGGCATCAGGGTACTCAGCAGCCACTGCGAGGCAGGCAACCCAGATCCAGGAAATGGAAGCAGGTCTGCCGGGGAGCTGGCAAGCAGGAGCCTCCAGGGAGCTGTGCCCTGAGTGCTCAGCCCATCAAAGGTAAGGAAGTGGAGGGAGACTTCCAAGGTCTGTCCTCTGAGCCTGGAACAGGACTCCAGGACTTTGACTACATTCAGATCCTGATCCCAGTCTAGGCCCCCGCCATAGAACCGGGATCTCCCCCACCTCAGCCCAGTGGCAGAGAGGTGAGCTTTTGGTCATTCATAGACCAGGAGAGCAGTCAGAGCCTCACACTCTGAGGCCCTTGTGGGGGTGTCCCAATAAAACTCAAAAGCTCAGGAAGCACCCCAAAACCAGGCACAGGCTGGGGAAATAAGTAAGCAGGGGAAAAAATAGGAACCTGACCTCTGACAAATACTTTGTCTATGATCCCAAGGAGGATCAAAATATTCAATCTGAAGATGAGGAAGTACAAGCTTCTGCATCTAAACACTCCAAGAAAAATGAAAGTTGGGCTCAGGCTATGACAGAGCTCAAAAAAGATTTTGAAAATCAAATAAGGGAGATAGAAGAAAAAATGGGAAAAATGAGAGAGATGCTGTAAAAACATGAAAACAAAGTCAGCAGCTTAGTCAAGGAGATCCGAAAAATGCTGAAGAAAATAACATGTTAAAAACCAGCTTAGGTCAAATGGATAAAACAGTTCAAAAAGTTATTGAAGAGAAGAATGCTTTAAAAACCAGAATTGGACAGATGGAAAAGGAGGTAAGAAAGCTCTCTGAGGGAAACAAATCAGTTAAAAGGAAGCTGATGACTTTACAAGAAATCAAGACACAATACTTCAACACCAAAACAATTAAAAATTTAAAGAAAATGTGAAATATCTCATTGAAAAAACAACTGATCTGGAAAACAGATTCAGGAAAGATAATTTAAAAATTTTGGGGATACCTGAAAGTCATGATCAGGAAAAGAGTCTTGACCTCATTTTTAAAGAATTCCTACAGGAAAATTGCCCTGATATCCTAGAAGCAGAGGGCAAAATAGAAATTGAGAGAATCCACCGATCTCCCCTGGAAAGAGATCCAAAAAAACACAACCCCCAGGAATATTATAGCCAAGTTCCAGAACTCCCAAGTCAAAGAGAAAATATTACAAGCAGCCAGAAGGACACAATTCAAATATCGTGGAACTGCAGTCAGGATCACACAGGACTTAGCAGCAACTGCATTAAGAGCTCGTAGGACTTGGAATATAATATTCTGGAAGGAAAAAGAGCTTGGAATGCAACCGGAAATCAACTACCCAGCAAAATTGAACATCCTCTTTCAGGAGAAAAGATGGACTTTCAATGAGACAGGAATTTCAAATGTTCTTGTTGAAGCGACCGGAGCTGAACAGAAAGTTTGACCTTCAAGTACAGGACTCAGGTGAAGCATAGAGAGTGGAGAAGGGTAAATTATAAGGGACTTAATGATGATGAACTGCATGTATTCCTGCATAGAAAAATGATACTGATAATACTCATATGAGCCTTCTCATTTGATAGAGCAGGTAGAAGGAGCTTTTATAGATGTGGCACAGGAGAGCAAATTTGAAGATATAATATATTGTAAAAATGGAGTCAATGGGTGAAAGGAAAATACACTGGGAGTAAGACAAAGGAGAGATAAAATAGGCTAAGATATTTCACATAAAATATATTTCATGTAGCTTTTGCAATGGTAAGGAATGGGGGAAAGTGAGGGGGAATGAGGGAGCCTTCATTCTCATCAGAAATAGCTCAGAGAGGAAACAGCATACACACTCAATAAGGTATTAGACATCTAGAATAAAAAGGAGAGAAGGGGGATGGGGGGGTGATAGAGGAGAGGGTAGATCATAGGAGAGAACAGTCAGATATAACACATTTTCTTTTTTACTTTTTTCAAGGTGCTGGGATTGGGTGCCCTGTCCGGGAACATGGGGCCAAGTGGTTGCTGGGTCTTTGGGGTGGTATGTGGGCTTGGGGCCTCTTGGCCCCAGGACTAGTGATCTGTCCACTGTGCCACTCAGCTACACTACAGCACATTTTAGAAGAGGGACAGAGTGAACAGAGAGAGAAAATATAACATATGGTAGTGGGGAGGAATGGATGGAGGGAATTACAATCAGCAATAGCAACTGTGGAAAAATATGGAAGTAACTACTGTGATGGACTTTTGATAAAGAAGAGGATCCACCTGAGACAGAACTGATAGTATCAGGACACAGATTGAAACATATGTTTTTTTTTCTTTTACTTTATTTCTCATGAAGTTCTATATTTTTGTGTGGGGGGGTATGTTTACTCTTAAGCAAGAATATTTTAGTAGTGTATAAATGAAGTCATACTAACCAAAAAAAAATAAAAGAAACCAGTATGGATGGGAATTCAGGGAAGCATAGAAGGATTTGTATGAACTGATGCTGAGATGAACAGAACCAGAAAAACATTGCATACCCCAACAGCAACAGGGTAGTGATCATCATCTTTGATAGACTTGCTCATTCCATCAGGGCAACAATCAGGGACAATCTTGGGTTATCTTCAGTGGAGAATACATCTGTATCCAGAGAAAGAATTGTGGAGTTTGAACAAAGACCAAAGACTATTACCTTCGATTTAGGGGAAAAAAATCTGTTTTCTTATTATATAATTTTGCTATCTCTTATACTTTACTTTTCTTCCTTAAGGATATGATTTCTCTTTCATCACATTCAACTTAGATCAATGCATATCATGGAAACAATATAAAGACTAATAGACTACCTTGTGGGGGATGGGAGAGGAAAGCAAGAATAGGGGTAAATTTGTAAAACTCAAAATAAATAAAATCTTTCATTAATAATAATAATAATAATAACAACAACAACAACAACAACAACAACAAAAGAATCCATAGAACCCTTCCAGAAAGAAACCTCAGGATAAAAACTCCAAGGGCTATACTAGCCAAATTCCAGAACCCTCAAATAAAAGAGAGAATATTGCAAGCAGCAAAAAAAAAAAAAATCAAATACAAAGGGAATACAATCAGACTAGCACAGGACCTATCAAGCTGAGTGAACTGGAATAACATATTTCGGTGAGCTAAGGACCTGGGATTACAACAGAATATACTACCCTGCAGAATTCAGCATATATGGCCAGAGAAAAAGGTGGATGTTCAATGAAATACAGGACTTCCATAATTTAATGATACAATGGCCAGAATTGAACAATTCAATTAGCAAATACATGACTGAAGCATTATATATATAAAAAAGTAAATGAAAAAGGAGGCTGAAAAAAACTGTTTTATACAAATGTTGGTCCCTAAAAGGAAAGATATAACAATTCCAATCCTTTAGAACTTTACTTCTCTAAGGAAAATTAGAATGTAGAATATAATTGAAGAGAATGAACCTAAAGGATATGGGTATAATTGGGTCTTGTCTCTCAATTGAAGAGGTCCAAGATCACATACTATGTTTGAGACAAAAAGTTCTAAAAAAAAAAAAGCACGAGTGTTAACTTTAACTTAAGTGTCTCATTATACTTTGATTCACTTTAATCACGAGATGTTAAACTAATGAGGGCATCATAATTTCAAGGACCTGAGTCAGTGTCTCTGTTACCATCATTTATAAAGTTCTCAGGTGAGACCTCCAGAGCCTCCCAGTACTTAGAGATCTTCAAGATTCTTACAGTTAATTAGATCAGTGTCTGGTGCTTCACTTAACAAGGGGTTAAGTACCCTGGGGAGAGAAAAGTGTAAAAGAAAACAGGCCTGGGGTGGGGGGGAGGTGCATAAATAGTTTAAGAAATGATATGGCTTTGGATGATACTTTGGCTTGTGAGGAGATTTGTGTGTACTTGAAAGATACTTGAAAAGGGGATAAAGTAAAAATAATTATGATTTGATGAAATTTGAGTCAATGCTGCTTATCAAGCAATCAAGTAAACAACCTGGGATGATATCTTGATAACAATAGGAGTTTATCAAGTAATCAAATAATTGAACTGTGATTGATGCTACTGATTAATAATATTAGAGCACTAAGGGAAGAGGCACAAAGATTTATAATTTTAGACGGAAAGAAGGAAAGAATGTGAATGCTGAGTAAATTCTATTCAATAGATTTAGCTCAGTGAGGGAATAAGATACATTCCCATTTGGATTTAAACATCTAACTTAATCTATAGGGAAGGGGGGGCTGTGAATGGGAAAGATAAGGAAGAAGGGTCTGATAAAAGGGAAGGTAAAGGGGTGGCTAGGTGGCACAGTGGATAGAGCCCCAGCCTTGGAGTCAGGAATGCCTGGTTTCAAATCTGACCTCAGACACTTAATAATTACCTGGCCTTGTGGCCTTGGGCAAGCCACTTAACCCCATTGCCTTGAAAAAAAAATCTTAAAAAAAAAGAGAAGGCAAATTATAAGTGAAAATAAACTGAAAGTTAATTTCCAAAAGAAAAGTCAGAGGGGAAAGTTAGTAAAATTTTGGTGAGGAGGAATAAGAAGAAAGGAAAGAGATAAATAATAAATGGAGAAAGATAGCATGGAGCATAGAATTATTAATTTTAACTGTAAATGTGAATGGGATGAAGTGTCCCTTAAAATGGAAGCAGATAGCAGAGTGAATTAAAAACCAGAATCCTATAATATGTTGTTTACAGGAAACACATTTGAAGCAGAGACATACACACAGGGTAAAGGTAAAAGGATGGAATAAAATATATTATACCTCAGCAGAAGGAAAAAAAAATCTGGGGTAGCAATCCTAATCTCAGACAAAGTAAAAGCAAAAATCAATCTCATTAAAAGGGATAAGAAAGGAAACTACATCTTCTTAAGAGGCACCATTTGTAATGAAGCTATATCATTACTCAACATGCATGCACCTAGTGGTATAGCATCCTGATTCCTAGAAGAAAAGCTGAGTGAATTACAAGGAGAAATTGACAGCAAAACTTTAATAATGGGAGACCTCAATCTCCCTCTCTCAGAACTAGATACATCTAATAACAAAATAAACAAGAAGGAAGTTAAGAACGTAAATGAAATCTTAGAAATCTTAGATATGATAATCCTCTGGAGAAAACTTAACAGGGAAAGAAAAGAATATACATTTTTCTTGGGAGTATATGGCACCTTCATCAAAAGTGACCATGTACTAGGACACAAAAATTTTAAAATCAAATGCAGAGGGGCAGCTAGGTGATGTAGTAGATAGAGCATCAGTCCTGGAGTCAGGAGGACCTGAGTTCAAATCCAACCTTAGCCACTTAATAACACCTAGCTGTGTGACCTTGGGCAAGTCACTTAGACCAATTGCCTTGCAAAAAAAATTCAAATGCCGAAAGGCACAAATAAGAAATACATACTTCTCAGACCATGATGTAATAAAAATTACATGTAATAAAAGGTGAGGGAAAGATAAACCAAGAACTAATTAGAAATGAAATAACTTTATCTTAAATAATGAGTGGATCAAAGAGAAAATAATATAAATAATAATTATATCCAAGAAAATGATCATAATGAGACACCATACTGAAATTTATGGGATGTAGCAAGGGCTGTTTTGAGGGGAAACTTTATATCTCTAAATGCCTATATGAATAAAATTGAGAAAGTAAAGATCAATGAATTGGGTATGCAACTAAAAAAGCTAGGGAAAAAAGACAAATTAAACAGCCTAAACAGCCCCAATTAAATACCAAATTAGAAATTCTGAAAAATCAAGGGAGAGCTTAATAAAATGGAAAGTCAGAAAACCATTGATCTTGTAAATAAAACTAAGAGTTGGTCTTATGAAAAAAGTTAATAAAATAGACAAACCTCTGGTTAATCTGATTAAAAAAAAGAAAGAAGATAACCAAATTACCAGTATCAGAAATGAAAAGAGTGAACTAACCACCACTGAAGAGGAAATTAAAGAGATAATTTGGAGCTACTTTGCCGAACTACATATATATATATATATATATATACACATATGTATATATATATATATATATATATATGTGCCAATAAATTGGATAACTTGAGTGAAATGGATGAATATTTACAAAAATACAAACTGCCCAGATTAACAGAAGAGGAAATAAATTACTAAAATAATTCTATTTCAGAAAAAGAAATTGAAGAAACCATCAGTAAACTCTCTAAGAAAAAGTCTCCAGGTCCAGATGGATTTACAAGTGAATTCTACCAAACATTTAAGGAATAATTAATTCCTATTCTACATAAAGTATTTCTAAAAATAGGAGAGGAAGAAGTTCTACCAAACACCTTTTATGACACCAACATGGTACTGGTACCTAAACCAGGAAGAACCAAAACAGACAAAGAAAGTTAAAGATCAATCTCCCTAGCAAATATTGATATAAAAAAATCTTAAATAAAATTTTAGCAATGAGACTACAGCAGGTTATTACCAGGATAATCCACTATGATCAGGTTGGATTCATACCAGACGGGCAGGGATAGTTCAACATTAGGAAAACACTCAAGGTAATTAAGAATATCAATAGTAAAACCAACAGAAATCATATAATTATCTCAACAGATGGTGAAAAAGCCTTTGATAAGATACAACATCCATTCCTATTAAAAACCACTAGAAAGTTTAGGAATAAATGGAGTTTTCCTTAAAATAATAACTAGTATCTATCTAAAAACCATCAATAAATATTATATTTAATGGGAATAAACTTGGAGCACTTCCTATAAATTCAGGGGTGAAACAAGGATGCCTATTATCACCATTACTATTCAATATGGTGTTAGAAATGCTAGCAGTAGCAATAAGAGATGAAAAAGAAATTGAAGGAATCAGAATAGTCAATAGGGAAGCAAAACTTTCACTCTTTGCAGATGATATGATGGTATACCTAGAGAACCTGAGATAATCATCTAAAAAATTCCTCGAAACAACAGCAAAGTAGCAGGATATAAAATAAATCCACATAAATCATCAGCATTTCTATATATGAACAACAAAGCCCAAGAACAAGAGATAGAAAGAGAAATTCCATTTAAAATAACTATAGACAGCATTAAATACTTGGGAATCTGCCTCCCAAGACAAACCCAGAAACTGTATGAACACAATTATAAAGCTCTTCTCACCCAAATAAAGATCTAAACAATTGGAACAATGTCAAATGCTAATATAATAAAAATGACAATTCTACTCAAATTAAATTATTGATTCAGTTCCATATTAATCAAACTACCAAATACTGCGCTAGAAAAATAATAACAAAATTCATCTGGAGCAACAAAAGGGCAAGAATAGCAAGAGAACTAATGAAAAAAATGAAAAGGAATATGACCTAGCTCTATCAGATCTCAAACTACACTATAAAGCAACAGTCATCAAAACTGCCTGTTACTGGTTAAGAAATAGAGTAGTGGATCAGTGGATTAGGATAGGTTCAAAAGAAACTGCAGTAAACAACTACAATAATCAACTATTTGACAAACTCAAAGATCTCAGCTTCTGGACTAAGAACCCACTATTTGTCAAAAATTATTGGAAAAATTGGAAAATAGTATGGCAAAAAAACTAGGCATAGATCCACATCTCCTAACCTATACCAAAATAAGGTCAAAATGGGTACAGGATTTAGACATAAAGAGCAATACTATAGATATATTAATAGACAAAAAATATTCTATCTGATCTATGGAAAAGTGATAAATTTATGACAAAGGAGAATTAGAGCACATTATAAACTGAAAAATGAATGATTTTGATTATATTAAATTAAAAAGGGTTTGCACTAATAAAATCAATGCTACCAAAAAGCTGGGAAACAATCTTCATGACCAGGAGTTTTGAAATATCTAGATATTTCAAAAATATCTAGAGAACTACATCAAATTTATAAAGTCCAAGTCATTCCCTAATTGATAAATGGTCAAAACACATGAACAGACATTTTTCAAATGAAGAAATTAAAGCTATATATAATCATATGAAAAAATACTCCAAATCACTACTGATTAGAGAAAATCAAATTAAAACAACAATGAGAAATCATCTCACACCTATTAGATTAGCCTAAATGAGAAAAAGGGAAGATGATCAAGAGAGATTGTGGAAGGATTGGGATATTGATGCATTGCTCGTGGAGTTGTGCATGGATCCAACCTTTCTGGAGAGTAATATGGAACTATGCGCAAAAAGCCATAAAACTGTTCACCCCCTTTAACCCAGCAATTCCAAATCTAGGACTATATCCAGAAGAAATTGTGAAAAGTGTTCCAAAATATTCATAGCAGCTCTTTTTATAGTAGCAAAGAATTGGAATTTGAGGGGATGCCCATCAATTGGGGAATGACTAAACAAGTTATAGTACATGAATATTATGGAATACTATTGTTCTATAAGGAACCATGAATGGATGGACCCTAAAGAAGCATGGAATGAGTTATAGGATCTGATGCTGAATGAAGGGAGTAGAGCCAAGAGAACAATGTACACATTAACAACATTATGAGATGGATAACCTTGATGGAAGCAACTCCTATTGACAGTTCAGAGAGCTAGGGCAACTGTATTAAACTGGTAATAGTCTATATTATCCTCAACCAGGGTAAGAAAAACAAAACTAAACAAAACAAAACACACAGAAAAAATCACCCCTACCAAATCTGATCAACACTTTAAAAATTATCTCTTACTTATCTTTCCCTTAATCCTAATTCCTCATGCCAAAAATTACTAATTTGTAAATATGTTTAACCAAATATTTACGTAAAATGCTAACCTGACTGTTCCCTACTGAGGGGGGTGGGGTGGGAAAAAAGGATGGAGGGAAATTTTGTAACTTGGAAATATGCATGTATAAAATGGATGAAAATTAAAATTAATTAATTAATTTTTTTAAAAAAAGAATTTGGTCCTCTGAGTATAGGCCCAGGCTTATTTCCACTGCATCAGGCAATTCAGATAAGATTAGATTACTTTCTCCCTCTCCTTCTGATATGGCAGTCAAGAGGCCTTGGATTTTATTTAGGTTCTCTCACTAGTTAATTATATAACTTGAGAGAATCTCACAACTTTCCTGGGCCTATCTTTCTTCAATTATAAATGTAATGTTTGAATTAGTTGAATTGTAAGGTCCTTATCAGTTCTAAGAGTCTACATCATAAGAAAAAAAAAGAGTCTATGTCATTATGTCCTTGGAAGGGAAAAGTCATTTCTGACACAATGGAGTCATTTTTCTCTTCCAGCAGGAAAACCTAGAATCTGGTTCACCAATAGTTCCATTTGGTTTCTAACAAACCTGCTACCTTATACTGGACTAGGAATCCTCTAGACTTTTAGGAGAAGCCAAAGGCCTTCCCTTCCCTTATTCCCAATGTTGTTGTTATTGTTCAGTCATTTTCATTCAAGTCCAATTCTTTGTGACCCTTTTTTGGGTTCTCTTGTTAAAGATATAGGAGTGAGGGGGGCGGCTACGTGGCACAGTGGATAGAGCACTTGCCCTGGAGTCATTTGTGCCTGAGTTCAAATCCAGCCTCAGATACTTAATAATTACCTAGCTGTGTGGCCTTGGGCAAGCTTCTTAACCCCATTGGCCTTGGAAAAACCTAAAATAAACAAATAAATATCTAGATAGATAGACAGACAGATAGATAGATAGATATAGATAGATAGATAAACAAATAAACAAATAAAGCAGAATAAATAAATAAACAAAATAGAATAAGTAAATGAATGAATGAATGAAAAGATACAGGAGTGGTTTGCCATTTCCTTCTCCATCTCATTTTACATATGAGGAAATTGAGGCAAACAGGACTAAGTGACTCACCCAGGGTCACAGAACTAATAAGAGTCTGAAGATGGATTTGAACTCAAACATAAGTCTTCTTGACTGGTTCTCTATCTGCTTCACCTACCTGCCTTTATTTCCCAATAATACACAACTCTAAGGTTTTTGAAGCTTTTTTTTAACCACTAAATATTACCAAGAAGGTATACATGGGATTTATAATAATAAATTAAAAAGTAAAGTTCCTATGGTGCAGGGACTATATTGTCAAATTCTGGTCCTTCATATATCCACTTGGTACAAGGACCTTAGTCTTGCTCTTAGTTCCTCTTCCTCCATAGTAACTGACACCTTCTTTTAAGTATTTTTTCTTAATTCCTTGTTTTCTTCTCACTCCTCTGCTGACTCTAATAAAATAAAGATCATAGATTAGAGATGGGAAGAAACTTAGAATTTCTTCTAGTTTTGCCCTATTACTTTTATAGAGGAAGATTCTGAGGCCCACAGAAATTAAATGACTTGCTCAAGATTGCACCAGAATTTGAACTAAGGTCTTTTGAACCTGAAGTCAGTTCTCATATGAAGGAAGGTACAGATTAGCACCTGTGCATATAGTCTTAGAGAGCTACCTGGGGGGCACCGAGTGTTTAAGTAACTTGGTCATAGTCACATTGTGACTATAGCAGTATAAGAGTCAGGTTTGGAATCTAATGCTTCCTAGCATCCTTGCTCCAAAGCAATCGTTTCAGTCATATCCAAGTCTTTATGAACCCATTCGGAGTTTTTTTGGCAAAGATCTGTTGGGAGCCAGGGTCTCTAAGCTGTTTGACACAGTCGCGGCAAGAAGACTCAAGGCAGTCACACTGCCTGGTGGAACAACATTTCCTTCTTCAATATATATAGGGATTCCATGTATACCCATATTTATAGGTCTATTATTGATTGCAAAACTTACTCATCCTAATAGTGGAATGACTATAAAGGAAGGATTTCAAAGAAATTCCTTGAATAAAACAGATTGCGAACTCTGTCCAAATTTAACAGGACTGCCTCTCCCTGAGACATACAAAAGGCTTCAGCATTATGAAATCTTTGGAAGACACAGCACTGGGAGTTCCAGGGAGATGTCAGAATATATATAGGGAAACCAGATACAAGATGGGTCAGATAGAAGTCCAGGGAAATTAACAGTTTTGCCCTCCTTATCATACACAGGAATATATGATAAAGATGGTGAGAGAATAGTTAGTATAGGTAACCAATATGTGAACTCTAACAGCCTTAGTTTATTGGCAAAGAATAAAAAGTCATAGAAACCGTAGTGTCTACCAACAAGGGCTGAAAGGAAAATTAGTTATTGAAGGATTCAACAGACAGGTGGACAAACATAGCTACCCTCACTACAGGTTGTCAAGGGAGCATATCGAAAACGTTACATATGCAGTACAAAAACATAGAAGCATTCCATTAAACAAATTATATCAAAGATTATTCTAAGGAAAGTTCTGTTTAATCAATAACTTTACTATGCAGCAACAAACTAGGCAACAGGCAGGTTGAGGTCATCACAGTCTGAGCAGGGACAAGAAAATTAATTACATGATTGAGAATCACACTTGTAACCACTACATGATCAAACTTGTAACCATATGAACTATGTGATTAATGATGAAAATTGTATACTTTTGTAACCAAGGAAATGATTTTAGTTTGCTTGTTTCATATGATTCTAAGACTATAAAAATAAATCTAAGCAGCTGACAGTCAGTCAACCTACTCCTGTCTTTACCCACTTGTTGACTCAACTCATTTTGCCGACTCTATCCCTCCTGTCAAGTTCCAAGGACCCCGCAGAGGCTGGACCCCCACAAAGATCCTAGTGTTTTACCATCTCCTTCTCTAGAATGTGATGCATAAAATTACAATAAAAGAGACTGAGGCCTAAGCTAGACAAGTGACCCATAAATTACAATAAACTAGAATAAACAAAACAATATATATCAGCAGGATCATGAGATGGGTGAGACAGGAAAGATCTTTGCTGATTAGGTGATCATAAGATAGGTAGAATCCTTCTTAGGTTAGGGAGGAGAAGACAGTATGTGCTGTACACACTGACTAAGTGGTCATAAGATGAATGGGCTGCTCCTAAGATTGGGCAAGATGAGGTGATCCCAAAAATAAATTCCCCATATTTTTGAGTCACCTCCACTACCCTGGGTTTGGTCACCAAGAGAAAGAAGAAAAAGGGTGGAGGTCCTCTAGTTAGTTTTCTATAATTACACAAGTGATCCTACAGTCTGCAGTACACAGTTTTGGGACCTATTATATAGAGCTTATAACCACTAAGCTATGTAATCATATCAGATTGATTGATACTGATCAGAACAGAGTGAGGATCCAAAAGAATTATTTCTCTCATCTGTTTTGCAGATGAGGAAACTGAGGCAAACACAGGTTTAGGGACTTACCCAGTGACACACAGCTAGTTAGTGTCTGGGGTTGTATTTGAACTCAGGTCTTCCTGACTCTAGGGTTGACATTCTATACATTATGATGCCACCTAGATGCCACAAATTCTAGTCAATGGATTTAGGCTGGCAAAATCATGTGTCTCAGTCCTTCTCCAATCAGCTTTTTCATCCTTTCCTTTAGTCTGCAGTAGATGGAGTCCAGGATTTGAAGTAAAGGAAGACTGACTTTACCATCAACAGATGCAGTGTTTAGCAGATGACTTCCCTTCCCCAGGTTTTAGTTTCTTTAAATGCTAATTCTATAATCTCTGAGGCCTCTTCCAGTTCTCAAGATATGACCCTACAATCATGAAATTTCAAACTCTGATTGTCCAGATTGATTTGAAATAATCCCTTCAACTTCTTCCAATGGTTAGAATTTTCCATGTTTGTAACTGATTTCTGTATTCTATGACTCTAAACTGGTGTCCCTTGTGGACTTAGAACGGTAACCACTCTCAATGTATTAGCTACTATAATTCCCTCCCAGAAGCCTGTCTCCTCCACTGTTTCTAATCAATTTTCCCCATATAGACTAAGCTCCTACATCCCATTGGAAACCTATACCTCACTCATACTATTTCAGGACCTTCCTTGGCTCTTAACTCATTAGGAAGGTTAAGAAAAAAAGACACACCTTTGGTCTAGTTAAAACTGTGAGCATTTTTCCTGATTCTTCCTTTTGTTCTATTTTACCTCTGAGCTTCTGGGAAATGAGTCATGGCTCATAAAAACCTCCACCCCTCTTCCTCTCACTCTCTGTCATATACACAAACACAAATATGAACTATGCATTCACATTCACTTTATTTAATCAATAAATTGAAACCAATTCTCACCTACTAAAATCAGTGTAGTCATATACTAGTCATCTGGTTATAATAGTAGATCTCTAAAACATAATTCTATTTAGCTCTAAACTAATGCATCCATTGAACACTGAGGCAAGGAAGAGCTATAGAAAAAACTAATATTTTAACCAGAAGCTAAAAGGAAATTTAAAAGACAATTGGTTAATAATGGGTTATGAACCACAACCTTTGAAAAAGAAAAACAATTTGTGCTTTTTTCTTCTTTTAATATCTGAGTGGATGTGAAGCATTTGCAACAATTAAACAAAGTTTAATTGCTATGCAAGTTCCCTCAACCATCTTGTTGCTTAAATTTACACCTGAGAGGAATAATGGTAGTGTCCTATTGACTTGAAATTTAGGTTATAAATAGAAGATTGACCCTTGTTGCTCATCATTCTATATTTCCTAAAGGAGAGATTTTGGAGACTTCAGATATGAGATATTTAGTGACAATGGGTAAGAGGGAAAGGGTCAAGAATTCATCCTACTGGTGGAAACATGTCAAGAAAAAAGAGATAATGGAGATTTAGAATCAGGATATCATGGCCTCTCGTCTTCATAATCCCTTAGGCAAAGATGGAACAAGATGTATTTGGTAATTGTCAAGATCTGGGTTCAAATCCCAACTCTGACACTGATGTATGACCTTGAAAAAAAGTCATTTATTTCTTTGAATTTCAATTTCTTAATATGTAAAACTGGGGATAAGGGAGTTGGACATATTCATCTCTAATTTTCCTTTCATCACTAAATCTATGCTTCTAGCTAGTTATGATCTCATGAGCATGTTGTATCCTGTCTGGTTGTTTGTTCTATTGCCAAACACAGATGAGGCTTAAGTACACATCTAGACATGTTCCCATAGATGAAGCTCAGGTCATTTCTTATCAGTAACTGCTGCTTGATCAATTCCATACCCACCTCCCAAAGAATTACATATGGACAAGCATAGAATTCTCCACTTGTCCTAGGATATAAGGAGAGGGGAGGTAAGGGGATAATGTATATGCACATATATCTCATATAATATATATGTATTGATTATATATTACATGTATATTTACATATATAATGATATATTTGTAAAGTATTTTGTGTACATTTATGTGTATACATACACTTATATACATAAATATATATGTGTGTGTATATGGATATATGTTTGTGTATAAACATATATATACCTAACCTGTCTTCCCTGGCACCAACAAATCCAAGGCATAAGCAAAGAAAGAAATGCTTAGTCTCACATACAATTGAGGGATAGGGAGGAAAAACTAGTTGCTGTAGACTAGAATCAAATTTCATGAAGGAATTAATCCAAACAGGTATTAGCTTGACCTTTAGAATTTAGAAATATAGTCTCAGAATATGATGAAGTTATTCATGATGAAGATGGGGGTCATCAAACTGGTACTTAAAAATGCAATTAGGATGTTGTTTGTGGATATAAAAGACAATTTCCTTTCTATATAACTGAAAGTTTGAAATACAGATTACTATTCCCAAATTTAGCAGTTGTTCTCAGTTAATGTAGTCTCTTCTGTTGCTGTCCAGAGACTATCTTCAGATGTTAAAGTTCAACTATTGTCATAACAGACAGACCTGGTGGAAAGAGTACTGCAATAGGAGTCTTGGAGTCCACTTTTGTCTCTACTCCTGATCAACTAAGTAAACTTGAATAGGTCTCTACCTCTCCCTTACCACCCAAGTTCTTCAAGTATAAAACCAAGGAGTTGGACTGAATGGTCTCATGATTTCTTATAACTCTAACATTTTATTTCACAGAATCTCAAATATGGAAAAGAGATCCCAGAATTTACTTTATTCAATTCACATCTGAACAAGAATTCCCTCAAAAACTAACATTCTTCAAGTCTTTGTAGGAAGACCTCCAATAAGGGGGAACTACTTAAGGAAGTTCATTCTATTTTTGAATACCTCTTTGAAATTTTTCCTCATTTCAAACATAAATCTATCTCTGTTCATTTCAACCCATAGATCCTATTTCTACCAGCTCAGACCCTACAGAACAACTCTTTCTCATACCTCTTTCATATTGTTGGTTTTCAAATGCTTAAGAACATCTATCAAGTTTTTCCCATTTTCTCTAAAGGCAAAGATTCCCTAGTTTCTTCAACTTAGCTTCATATGGCATAATCTTGGAGTTCTTTATCACATTAAACCCAGTTATGGACTGACTAGGATAATTTACAGTCATACTCTCTCCTCTCAAGTCCTAGATATTCTACTTATTTTAGGATAAGAGATAAGGACTGGACCTCTTGGTATAAGGAGCTCCTGATGGGGGGAATTCCCTCTGTCACTGTAGACTAGCGCCTCTCTTGCAATTTTTAATCTTAGGGAATTTCCTGGAACATTGACAAGTTAAGGGATTTACCCAGGAACACATTGATAGAACTGTGTAAGAGGCAGGATTTGAAATTGGGTCTAGTTGGGTTCCACAATTGCTCTCTATTATGCCATACTGTCTGCCATATTTCTTCTAATACATCTTATACACATCATTAGCTATACTGAGTTTGCAGCCCACGAAATCACAAGGTGGTTTTTCTGGGTAATTGTTCTCTAGCCATGCCTTCTCTGTATTATTCTTGCAATGGTGATTTTTTTTAACTCATGTGTGAGAATTTAATCTTATTAGATTAGGTCTATTGTTCTAACCAACCAAGATATTTTTAGATCTTGACTTTGTCAACAATCATCCTAGAAACATCTCCTAGCTTTATTCCATCTAGAAATTTGAAAATGATGCCATCTAGCTTTGATACAAATCACTGATAACAATGTTAAACTACAAATTTACATCAGATCCTTAACAGCTACTCTGTATGAAATTTCCTAGCCCACCTCTATCACTCAGCTCACATCTTTCCATCTTTTCATAAGAACATGAAAGACCAGTTAGATGATCTGCCAATCAAGTAACTGTCAGAAAAAGAAATGAGGTGTGTCATCAAGAACCATTTTTTAAATTATAATTATTGTGGCAGTCATTATGCTAATTGCAAGAATTCAAAGGCAAAGATAATTTCTGTTCTGAAGGAGCACTGTCCTATGGGGAAGATAAAACATAAATAGGTACATACAAGATTTAGACAAGAGAAGATAGAAGGTAAGCTCAGAGAGGAAGGTTAGATATACTGGGAAAATCTTTCTCTACAGGGTGACATTTGAGTTAAGTCTGGAGTTAAACCACAGAAGCTAAGAAATGGAGACAAAGAGGAGAGTATTGTAAGAATAGAGGACAGCCACATGAAGACACAGAGATGGGAAATGTTGCATTAGGTTCTAATTATAGCAAATGGACTTGTGGAGCTAGACTGTAGAACATGTAGAAAGGAGGATAAGTATAAGACTAGAAGGTAAGAAAAGGCCATTCAATCAGTAAAGACTTTTAAGTGTCAAACAGAAGTTTATATTTGATCCATTAGGTAATATCCTGGATTTCATTGAGGTAGACAGTGGAAAATAACCTAGATCTGAAAAATATTAACAACATATTAAATAGGTGGGATTAACAAAAATGAGAAGTTGAGAAAGACACCAAGATTTAGAAACCTGAGTGATCAGGAAGATGGTGTTATCCTTAATAGTAATAGAAAGTTGAAAAGAAGGAAAATGGGTTCTCTCTTGGACATCTTGAGTTTAGATACCTATATGACAGAGATGTGGAGATGTCTGGAGTATAATTCATGGAATAGTATTATAGCTCAGGAGAGAGACTAGGGTTCATTCTACCTATCTATCTATCTTTCCATCTATCCATCTATCAATCTAGGAATTATCTGCACAGAGATAATTAGACTCAGGGAACCTGGTGAGATGACCAAATAAGATAGTATAGCATCAAGAGCTGAGCTACCAAGGCAGAGCCTTGATAGATACACACAGTAGCGAGCATGACCTGGAAAGTCAACAAAGAAACTGAGAATTATATGAAGAGAACAAGGAGAGATCTACTTCCTTCTCATTCCTTCTGTTGAGTCCTGTTCAGATATAGATCTATGATTCTATGATCTTGTTTCAGCTTGTGTCCTTCCGTTCCTTCTCCCCTTAATGCCTTCTGTTTGAGTTCCATTCCTCGAATCCTTCACTTCTGCATAAATCTTATGCCTTCAATTCTAATCCCTTGTCTCCTTCCTCAAATTCTTTTCTTGCTCCCCCTTATCAAAGATTATAGATCAGAGTTGGAGACTTAGAGATCTGCCCTCATTTTGTTGTTGTTATCGTTCAGTTTTTTTCAGTCATATCTGATTCCTCATGAGCCCATTTGGGGTTTTCTTGGCAAAACACTGGAGTAGTTTGCCATTTTCTTCTCTAACTCATTTTGCAGACAAGGCAGTGAGGCAAACTAGGTTAAGTTACTTTCCCTGACTCCAGATCAAGGGCTCTATCTATTTTGCAACCTATCCCCTTCATTTTGTTAAGGAAACTAAAGCCTAGAAAAGTTATACAATTCTACCAAGAATTTAGAATTTACCAATACAACTACTTAAAAGTGTGTGTGTGTGTAAGTGGAGTAAGTTTCTTGCAATTACAACTCTTTTGAATGAGTAGTTTATTATTCTCTTCGAAGAACTATAAAAATTTCTAAAAGAACATTATAGTGGAGATTTCTTTAGGTTTTTTTGCAAGGCAGATGGAGTTAAGTGGCTTTCCCAAGGCCACACAGCTAGGTAATTATTAAGTGTCTGAAATCAGATTTGAACCCAGGTACTCTGACTCCAAGGCCGGTGCTTTATCCACTACACCACCTAGCCACCTGAAGATTTCTTTAGTAGCTTTATAGTTCAAGGTTACACAACAGTACAGTCTTTTTTTAAATTAGGGTCTTCATTAGGTCTTCAAAGAATCCAACATTCTTTGCATCATTGTGTAAGTCTTTCCAAATTTTTCCATCTGTAGATCATTCTCTGGCTTGCACAATTCCCAAATCTTCCTTCTCTCATAATTACTTCTTTTCCTCCTCTTCCTCCTCCTTCTCTGCTTTATCCTTTGGCCCAAGTTCCTCTTCTGCTCCTTTCCCCACACAGTCAGATAGATATTTAAAATTGTAAGAATAAATTGACTTCATTTTTAGAGCAGTAGATGGAAATTAGGTCTGAGGGAATATTTCAAAAGGAAGCATCCTTAAACTATATCTTCATTCAGATAGACCTCACCCATTTGGTCTCCACCCTAATAACTTCCCACCTAAATACCTTTCAACCTACTTTTCCCCCAAAGCATCTTACACTCAGAAACGCTGATACATTGTTTTTATCAAACACTATTTTGATTTGTATTGGTTACTGTTTCAGAAATGTTTTAAGAGACTCTAAAATATCCATGAGAGAAGGGATTGAATCTTCTTTCAAGAATCTATTATGCAGTCATTGGAGTCAAGGGTGGAAAATGCATTGGCTATAAAATAAGAAAATTTGGGTTCAAATCCTAGATGAGTAACTAATTTTTTGACCTTGAACAAGTCACCCAATCTTTCTGGATCTCATCTGTAAAATAATGAATTTGAACTAGACAACTTTTAAGCTCCCCCCAAGTTCTAAATTTATAACTCTATGTATTTTTTGTGGTATCTTTTGAATTGTCATTAATTAACTTTCCATGTGTTCACACCAAACCCCTTTCCACTCCTAACAGATCCCCATCATTCTATGGAGTTACCTCTTCTCTGATGGGAAGAATGTCCTGTTAATTTGTTTTCCTTAATAAATCCTCCCAGTGAGGAAATTCCTACCAACATAGTGGCACCTTAGAGTCTCAGAAAATTGCCTGGCCACTGAGAGGTTAGTAACTTGTATAAGAGTCTATTGTGCACCAGCCCTGGAGTCTGGAGTACCTGAGTTCAAATCCAGCCTCAGACATTTAATAATTTCCTAGCTGTGTGGCCTTGGGCGAGCCACTTAACCCCATTGCCTTGCAAAAAAAAAAAACAACTAAGAGTCTATTGTGTGTTAGAAAAGGAACTTGAACCTAGCTTAACTTGACTCCAAGGAGCATTCTCTGTCCACTACTTCATGCAATCTTTCTGCTCTGTTTTGATTTTCTGTATACTTGTGTGTGTGTGTGTGTGTGTGTGTGTGTGTGTGTGTGTGTGTGTGTGTGTGTGTTTTATAATGCCCTGGATTCTAAGAGAGTGACTTTCAAAGTGGAAACCTGATTCTCTTAGGAGGCTATGGGATAACCCAAAGTAGTGAGTTATGTGTCACATCCAGGTGGGAAGATGAATATTATCCCATAATCCCATATTCCCTTTTATAGTTAATCACAGGACTTGTCTCCAATACACCCCCACTCTCCCACTTCACCACTTCCTGGGGGGTATGGATTCCAAACTCTCCTATTCATAAGTAATAACTTTACGTGGACATTAATAGCTGTGCAAGTGCTTTAGAAAGATACCTCCTTTTCTTATTTTCAAGAATGCCAACATCCTGTTCCCAGGACAATGGCTGAAAATCTAACCATCCCTTCTCCCCCCCACAAACAAACTTTTTTTGTTTCTTGGTCAAAGTAATCACATAGGATCAGCAGACATGGGTAGGTTGCAATCTTCCTCTCAGATTTTATTTCAGTAACTCCCTGTTGATTTTAGGATCAATTTTATTATCTCTTTATCTCCTTTTTTAAAAATTTCCATTTTTTCTATAAGTCTTGTGATGTACATAATCATTAGTATAGAAGTACATGGACATAATTTATAAATAATTAGATATATATAGACTGAAGTCTCTGATGAAAATTTCTTTTCTAATTAGGCTGCACTATAAAAACAGTTTTGAGACCAAGGTTTTAAGAAACTACTCCAAGAGGGAGATGTGAAAATAATTCAAGCATATGAAAGTACAAAGGTTGTTAAGCAACTTAATCTATTGTTTGTGGGCTCATTTATATGTCAGCTCTGTCTTGCCAATAGGTTAAAAACCAGGGCATCCCACATGAGATATAGGTTTAGAATAGGAGAAGTTGGATCCTAGGGATTTAGGAGCAAAGAATCATATATTTAGGGCTGGAATGTACCTTAAAGACGATCCAGCTCAAAATCCTATTCCATTTCAATTTCAAAGATTGCAGAAACTGAGGCTCATAGAGGGGAAATGACTTGTTCAAGGACACAGAGCAAGTAAAAAGGCTGATATATGAAACTAAATCCAATGCTCTTTCCATCATCCCACACTGTCTGCAGCATGTACAGGATCCTGGGATCAAAATGGTTCCCAGGAAGGAAGGGATCATTTTAGTTAAATGATAAAGGCATGAATTTTATGAATAAAGGGAGAACTAATGCTTCTATCTTGCTAATGAATTTACCTCAGACAAAGAAACAAGGTCAGAGACAATTGATATACAGATTCTCTTGGAGGACTCCTTCCAAGACAGGGGAAAGTTTTCCTGTCCCAATCTATGGAGCTTTCCTGACTTAGTTTATGCTTTCTGCTCACTGATAAAGCTTAAGATGAAATATACTTAAGGGGCCAATAATCAATAAGTTTTCCTGGTCCTGTTGCCTGCTCTACCAGCATTGAGGATAACGAAGATCCATGTATCCAGGGGAGTCATTCCCCAGAATTCGGGTTCATGAAGAATTAAAAATCATTTAATTATGATACCCCAATTAAAAGAAATCTTAACAGATTATCTAATTGATCAATTCTCATCAGTATGGGCAGTACTTGAGAACCTTCCAGAGTCAACTATTTTCAAAATAATGCTGGCATTTAAATTTCTAACTACAAATATGGACAGATGTAACCCAGAATTTAGGGGGTCCTCAAAACTTTTTTTTTAGGTTTTTTTTTTGCAAGGCAATGGGATTAAGTGACTTGCCCAAGGCCACACAGCTAGTTAATTATTAAATGTCTCAGGTCACATTTGAACTCAGGTACTCCTGACTCCAGGGCCAGTGCTCTATTCACTGTGCCACCTAACGGCCCCCTCAAAAGCTTTTTAAGATTGTAAAGGGGTCCTGTGACCAAAAGGTTTGAGGGCCTCTAATCTAATCCTTCAACTACACCTTTTCTACTTAAAAATAAGAAACCTGAGACTCTTATCTTCTGTCTTTGCCCAATCTATTTCCCATACCTTGATAACTCCAGACGAAAGACTTCTCAACTCTCCTTACTGCATTTTAGATTCTCACAGAATAAAGAACTGGAAAGGTCCTAAAAATTTGTTCAATCCAATTCCTCCCATTTTATAGATGAGGAAACTGAGGCTTAGAAAGCTGGTAGGTAAATTAATCAGGTCCCTGACTCCATTTACAATACTCTTCCCAACCTCACTTAGTTGTATATTTATTTTCTTTAACTCCACACACTTAAATTTACCTAGGGGCCCATGCTGTAATTTGTCCTTTGTTTTGAAGAGGACCAATGACTTCATAAAATGTCTTGATTTGCCCATGAACTGACTTTTAAGTGAGGCAGAGTTGCACAGTCAGTGTAAGCTCTAAGCTGCTCCACACACCTACTTCAACCATCTTCAGTCTTTGGAACACTCTCATCTTTTTTTTACAAGTTTGGGGTAGCCAATTCCCCTAACTCAGTGATATATCAGTTAAATGCTCAACTTGGTCTGCTAAGATACTTTACTGGGGTGTGCTTCTTGGAACTACAGGTGGGAGTAGGGTGACCAGGTCTCCGAGGTCCCTTGAAGGAAAGAAACTGCGTGAGGATAAATTGTTTATACCTTTTGATGCAGTCTTATACCTTAAGTAGATCATGACTGAAAACTCTCCTATATTACAAAAGTCATAATAACATCCTCTAGAACAAAGGTGGGTGCCATGGTTTAGGAAATAATTAAGAAAATTATGGAAAATGAATGCAATAGAAGCCAATTATAGCTTAAGAAAAGAGCACATAAGGAATTAAAGGAAACATAGGAAGAGTTTCCTGAGGTGATCAAGAATGACGAAAACTGAGCCAAAAGAACAATGTTATGTTTCTTCAATAATGCTTCTGGAAAACAAAAAGACAGCTAAGTTCTAATTTAATGCAATAAACCATCTTGATTGGAGAGAACAGATGAAACATCCGCATGAAATGTTGCAGGAATTGTAAAATTCAGTAGATTATCAGTTAATTTTGTTTTATCTCTTTTTCTTGATTACAAATGAGGATTCATGGAGGGTAAATATATATAGGGAAATGATCATAATGTAATCAAAAACAAAAAAAGGATGCAGTAAAAATAGAGGGGAGGAAAAAAAGGATCACATAGGCAGCAGCTACCTCTTTTCCCTTTGGGAAAAACTCATCTTGATTTGTTCAGAGACTTCTTAGAATGAAATTTTTTCATGTCTTTGAAACCTTCTTGATCCTCATTAAGCTAAACTCCAAAAGTACTTACTTAATCATCTGTATCAGTAACCTGTAAAGTGAGAGTGCTTGGTTCAAATCTGTAGTCAAGCAAAAATATTACTTGAAGAACAAAGTAATGTGATGAAAATAATAGGTTTAAAGTTAAATGAGCTCTGCCCCTGGAACAGGACTCTGGGGCTCTGACAACATTCAGATCCTGATCACAGTCTAAGCCCCCCCCCCCCCCATAGAACAACAGGGCCCCCCCACCTTGGCCCTGTGGCAGACAGGGGCACTTATGTTCATTCACACACCAGGAGGGAGGACAGAATCTCACACACTGAGACCCTTGTGGGAGTGTCCCAAAAGCTCAGGAAGCACCCCCAAAACAGGCTTAGGCTGGGAAAATGAACAAGCAAAGAAACAAGAGGAAGACCGTTGAGAAATATTTTGCAAATGAGCCCAAGAAGGATCAAAATACTCAGTCTGAAGATGAGGAAACACAAGCTCCTGCATCTAAAGACTCCAAGAAAAAAACAGAAATTGGGCTCAGGCTATGATAGAGCTCAAAAAAGACTTTGAAAATCAAATGAGGGAGTTAGAAGAAAAACTGGGAAAAGAAAGGAGATGCAGGAAAAACATGAAAATCAAGTCAGCAGCTTAGTCAAGGAAATCCAAAAAAATGCTGAAGAAAATAGCATGCTAAAAAACAGCTTAGGTCAAATGGATACAACAGTTCAAAAAGTTATTGAGGAGAAGAATGCTTTAAAAAGCAAAATTGGCCAGATGGAAAAAGAGATAAGAAAACTCTCTGAGGAGAACAAATCCTTCAGACAAAGAATAGAATTCAGGGAGATTGATGAATTTAACAGAAATCAAGAATCAATACTTCAAAACCAAAAAAATGAAAAATTAGAAGAAAATGTGAAATATCTCATTGAAAAAACAACTGATATGGAAAACAGACTTAGGAAAGATAATTTGAAAATTATTGGAATACCTGAAAGTCATGATCAGGAAAAGAGCCTTGACATCATTTTCAAAGAATTACTACAGGAAAATTGCCCTGATATTCTAGAAGCAGAGGGCAAAATAGAAATGGAGAGAATCCACTGGTCCCCCCAAGAAAGAGATCCCAAAAAACCAACCCCCAGGAATATTATAGCCAAGTTCCAGAACTCCCAAGTCAAAGAGAAAATATTACAAGCAGCCAGAAGGACACAGTTCAAATATCATTGGAGCTGCAGTCAGGATCACACAGGACTTAGCAGCAGCTACATTGGAAGCTCGTAAGGCTTGGAATACAATATAATAGAAGACAAAAGAGCTTAGAATGCAGCCAAGAATGAACTACCCAGCAAGGCTGAATGTCCTCTTCCAGGGAAAAAGATGGACTTTCAATGAACCAGGGGAATTTCAAAGGTTCCTTTTGGAATGGCCAGAGCTGAACAGAAGGTTTGATCTTCAGATACAGGACTCAGGTGAAGCATGGAGATTGGAGGAGAGAGGGGGAATATGAGGGACTTAATGAGGATGAACTGCATGTATAGAAAAATGATACTGATAATATTCATATGAACCATCTCAGTTAATAGAGCAGGTAGAGGGAGCTTTTATAGTTGAAGCACAGGAGAAAGCTGAATTCAAAGATAAAATATGGTGTAAAAATGGAGTCAATAAGAAAAAAAGTGAAATGGAATGGGAGAAAGAAAAAAGGAGAGGGGGAATAGTCCAGGCTATTTCACATAATAAGATTTTTTTTTATTACATTGAGCTATTGCAATGATATGGAAGGGGGGAGGCAAGGGGGAATGAGGGAAACTTTGCTCTCATCAGAGATGGCTAGGAGAGGAAACAGCAAATATACTCAATGGGGTATAGACAACTGGAGTAAGAAGGAGGGGGGAGCAGGGGGAAGGGGTGGGGATGTAAATAAAGGAGGAGAGGATGGACCATGGTGGGACAGTGGTCAGATATAACACATTTTCTTTTTTTACTTCTTGCAAAGGGCTGGGATTGGATGGCCTGCCCAGGACCATAGGGCCAGGTGGATTCTGGGCCTAAGGGGTGGTATGGGGGCTCAGGGCTTCTTGGCCCCAGGGCCAGGGATCTGTCTGCTGCACCACTCAGCGACCCTACAGCAGAGTCAGAGTGAAAGGAGAGAGAAAATATAGTACATGGTAGTGGAGAAATAAGAAAGGAGGGAGTTGCGATCAGCAATGGCAACGTTGGGAAAAATATGGAAGTAACTTTTGTGATGGACTTATCATAAAGAATGTGATCCACTCATGACAGAGTTGATGGTGTTGGAACAAAGACTGAAATACACTTTTTGTTATTATTATTTGGGGGAGGGTGCAGGGCAAGTGGGGTTGGGTGGCCTGCCTGGGGCCACATAGCAGGGTGATCATTGGGTGTCTGAGGCCGGATTTGGACCCAGGTGCTCCTGGCTCAAGGGCCAGTGCTGTCTGCCACCCAGCCACCCCTACTATTCTTACTATTTTATTTTATTTTGGGTCTTTTTTCTTTCTTCTTTTTGGTTTTTGCAGGGCAGTGGGGATCGGGTGGCTTGCATGTCACATGGCTGGGTGATTATTGGGTTTACGAGACTGGATATGGACTCGGGTGCTCGTGGCTCTAGGGCTGATGCTTCGTCCATTGCACCACCTGGCCATACCTACAATTATTACTATTATTTTTTTTAATTTTAACTTTTTTCTTCCCCCTTTACTTTTTTGCCCTAGCAAGTCTATCTATATTCATGGGGGGAGGGGTATTTTGTTTACTTGTAAACAAGTATATCTTATTAATGTAAAGAAAAACATTTGTACAAAATGAGAATAAAAAATAAATTTAAAAAAAATGAAAAAAAAAAGAAAATGTATGTTGGGGGTGCAGCTAGGTGACGTAGTAGATAAAGCAGCAGCCCTGGAGTCAGGAGTACCTGGGTTCAACTCCTGGTCTCAAACAATAATTACCTAGCTGTGTGGCCTTGGGCAAGCCACTTAACCCCATTTGCCTTACAAAAACCTAAAAAAAAATGAATGTTGAAAATTATCTTTTCATATAATTGGAAAAAAATTGAAATAAATTTAAAATAGAGACAAATGCAATCAAATTAAAAAAAATAAGGGGGGCAGTTAGACTACATGATTTTTTAAGGACCTTTTTAGCTCTAGAGACAAGGAGGCCACATCTTCAGTTGGGTAATTGACTTTCTTAACTCTTTTTTTCCAAACTTTCCCATTACTTTCTCCCAGTCACCTAGGCTTGCAAACTCAGTGACATCTCACTCACACTTACCTGTGATCTCCAATTTGTTGCCAAGTTACATCATTCCTACTGTCCTTCTCTCCTTTCACATAGCCTGAGGTAGACCCTATTTCCCTCACACCTGGACTATGATCTGCCTGTCCTGAGACTCTCCCCCATTCCCGTCCATTCTTCCCTCAGCAGTCAAAACAATCCTCCTTAATGAGATCTAACCATGACACCCCCTGCTCAACAAACTTCTATGGCCTTCTGACACCTCCAGGAACAAATAGAAAAGATTTTAAAACTTTTCAAACTTTACCCTTTCCTTCCTTGCTTCCTTTTCTAGCTTCCCTTCCATATTTCCTTCCTTTCTTCTGTTTCTTCATTCCCTTTTCTTCCCTTCCTTCCTTCTTTCCTTCAATAACTTAAGTGCTTCTGTGTCCTCTTATGATCTACCAGCACTGATGTTATGCCATTTCTTGAACATGATAGTCCATCTCCTAAATCTGCCTGTGCCCTTTTGTCTCCCATGCCTGGAATGTTTTCCCTCTTCACCTCTACTTCCTGGCTTCCTTGACTTTTCTCAAGACTATCTCAAAACCTTCTTTCTTCTGGAGACCTTTCCCAGGTCCCTTCACTGCTGAAATTGTATCGTTTACCACATACATACATATACATACAAACATACACATGTGTTTGCATGTCACCACTACCATTTGATTGTGAATACCACATGTGCAGGGATTAGTTTTGCCTTGCTTTGTATCCAGGTAACCTCACACAATATCGCACATATGGCACATAATAAACAATTAATAAAGTGTTCTTGGCTGAGAGTTCAGAAAGAGAAAGAAAAATCTGTATACAAGAGAGTCTTCACTTTTTTATGTCTGGCAGTGATAATGTTTATTTGTGACAATTTCTTTTTTAATAAAGAAAATATGAAAAAAAGTGAGGGATTAGACTCTGATGACAGGTGCACTGGAACATTTAGGTTCTCTAAGTGGTCAGGCATTCCTGGCCCTTTAATAGCAGGAAGTAATGCGGTCAGACAGACATTTCAATGCTTCTTCAGATGCCAAAGTCACTGTACTTTCTTGAAGACTTGCTTGCATATGACACCTTGTACCCTCATTTCCTGGAAAACAAATATGATGCATAAATATCATTATGATGATTCTCATTTTACAAATGAAGAAAATGAGGTTTAGGAAAGTGAAGTGATTTGTTCACAAGCTCATGGTTAGTAGTTAAGCTGAGATATCTGACTCCAAGTTCAGTGGTCTTTCTCTTATACCAAATTATCTCTCAAAAGGAAAAGTTACAGCTTCTGGGCCTTGAGTTACATACCCAGTGAGGTGATCCTTAGAAGACCAGGAGAAAGAAGTCTTTCTCTCCACCTGATGCAATCTCAGTTCTTTGCCCTCTGAAGCTCAGGCTGGTGTTAATTTTAGTTTACATTACTCAGTTATCACTAATATGTCATCTAGGAACCTATACAACTTAGCCTCTGATAATGATTACATTTGGATTATACAATTCCATCCCGAAGCAAAAATTTATGTATTTCAGAATACATAAAGCAAACATAAGGAAGTTGAAAGCAGAGCTAATGTAATTTATCTGCCGCCTGCCTGGCTTCCCTACTTTCAAGACAAAGTGAATGCATTGGCAATTCTTGATTTCTACCCCCTTCCAACTTGGCCACATATCATGTAATAAAACTGCTACTGTAGGGGTGGGGGGGGGACTAAAATAAAAACAAAAAAACAAAGGTACTTAGTCACATACCAGATGCAGCTCATTGCCTTCAATCCACTGTGTCCACCCTCGGCCTTCCTTCTCACCTTTTTGTACACACTGAAGTTTGTCACCTTCCCAGCTCACCTTGGTCTGCCAAACAAACATAATAAGTGAGTAGAGGGTAAATGGAGGACAGAGTCATACTGGGGTTCAAATTCCCCTTTTATCTACTATTCATTAAAGGAATTCTGTAACAACACAATGGCCATTCTAATTATCCTTTCTAATTAAAAAGCCTAAATCATTTTTTAAAAAAATTTATGAAGCATTCCAGAAATTTCATTTAAAAGTAACAATTAGTGATAGAAAAAAAAAGACCCTGCTGCTAGAGGTTGACCACCTGAGGATATGCAAAAACTGAGGAAATGAGAATACCACAGGGGTGAAGGAAGAATTTCCAAACTTTAGTATTCACATTAAGAAGTGGTGGTGGTTGAATAAACAATCAGTGAGTGTTAAGGCTATTTGTGCTTTCCTGCATGATTGCCAATGGTCACACTTCTGAGAAGTAGCCAGTGTCTATCTTCTGTCACTTTGTTTAATATTCATTTAGTACCTAGGTATAAGACACTGTTGAGCACCAAAAGGGCTTAGGAATTCAAAGACAAGCAGGGTAAATATGCAATTTACTTTTAGTCAAAGAAAGGAGAAAATACATATGCACAAATACCTTTAAGGAATAAAAGATGAACAACAAGAAAGAAAAAGTACATTTTATAATGGCATAAGGGGGAGTTAACAACAAACTGCCATGAGAATTCAGAGGAAAAGATCATTTCCAGTTCAAGGAATAGGAAAGAATTCATGGAAGAAGTGGCATTGGAGCTGGGTCCTGAAGGATAGATAGGATTTTAATCAGTGGGAGTGAGAGGAAAGAGCATTTCAAAAAAAAAAAAAAAAAACTGAAGTGCCAAGAAAAGGCACTTTCAGGAAATAGTGAGAAATCCACAAGTGACTGAAGGAGTTAATGAAAGTAAAGGCACAGTGGATAGAGCTCTGGGTCTGGAGACAGGAAGACTCATCTTACTAAGTTCAAATATAGCTTCAGACACTTACTTCTTGTGTGACCCTTGGCAAATAACTTAATTCTATTCACCTCAGTTTCCTCATCTGAAGAATGAGCAGGAGAAGCAAACGACAAGCCCTTCCAGAATCTTTGCCAAGAAAACTCCAAAGGGGATCACAAAGAATTGTACATGATTAACCAGCAATAGAAGTAAACTAGAAATAAATTTTAAAGATGACTGAGTAGCAAAGAATTTTCACATTTTTCCCCTGGGTCTCATTTACCACCACCACCACCCACCATCACATTCTTTTAAATGGAGCTACAATTGTGATAACTCTGGGAAATGCTGTAGCTAAAGATTATTTGGACTTTAGTAAAACCTTTAATAAAGTATCTTACACAATTCTTGTGGAATTGATGGTTTCATGTGGGATATGCAACAATAAAATAATTAAAGTTAGATAGATTTGGAACTATTGAAATGGCTAGAATTAGAGTAGTTAATGGTTCAATGTTAAACTGAAAGTCAAATACTTTAGAGCTTGGAATACAAGTAGAAAGGACCAAAGAGTTTTTATTTTATTCAAAAGGAACTCAGCAGTCTAACTGAGGATACCACCCATAAAAGAAGGTACATTGGAAGAGCAGTTGACAAGATCTGGAACTCTTAAAGAGTATCAGTGGATGTGACTTCTCAAATCTCCTGAGAGACACTAGGATGAATGTTTGGTCCCATGCTGTTTTTCACTTATAACATTGACTCAAATAGAAGCACAAGATGGCATACTCAACAAATTCATGTCACAAAAAATTGTAAGGGATAAGTAATACAATGAATGATTGATCAGTCATTTAAAAAATCTATTATGCATCTACTATGTGTCAGACATAGCAGACACAAAAAGAGGTAACTGTCACCCAGAAGGAGCTTATAATCTAATGGATCAGTACTGATATCCAAAATGATCTTGACAGACTGAAACACTGTGCTGTATCTAATAAGATGACATTCAGGAGGGAGAAATATAGCCTTATACTTGAGTCCTTGAAATCAACTCTGCAACTCTAGAATGGAAGGAGGCATACTTAGAAAATACTTTGAGAAAGATGAGCAAGTTTTAGCAGACTCCAAGCTGAATATGAGTTAGTAATGTGATGTGGCAATCAACAAAGCCAATGGGATCTTGGCTTGCATTAAGACAGAAATTTTGTTGTTCTGTTGTTTCAGATTCTTTGTGACTACATTTGATATCTTTTGGGCAAAGATCCGGAGAAGTCTGTCATTTTCTTGTCTAGGGTAAAAGAACTTGCCCAACTTGCCACACAGTTAATAAGTGACTGAAGTCATATTTGAATTCAGGAATGCAAGCAGAGCAATCTATCCACTGTGCCACCTAGCTGCTCTGAGAGAAATAGCTTTCAGGGATAGGAGGCAATAGTTTATACACAGTTTGTCCTAGTCAGACCACTTCTGGAATATTATGATCAGTTCCACATGGTTAAAGGGCTTTGAGTCCCTGCCTGAAGATCTGAAGGAGAATCTAGGTATATTTAGCCTGGAGCAGAAGATATATGAGGGCAATGATAGCCTTCTTCAAGCATCTGAATGACTTTCTTATAGAAGAGGGATTAGATTTGTTTTATTTGACTCTGGAAAGAAGAAATCAGAGCAATTTCTAGAAGATGCCAAAAAAATAAACACAGGTTTAACTTCTTTTGGGGGGGGATTTTTTTTTGCAAGGCAATGGGGTTAAGTAACTTGCCCAAAGTCACACAACTAAGCAAGCATTCAGTCTCAAACTGGATTTGAACTCAGGTCCTTGACTCCAGGGCCAGTGCTCTATCCACTGTACCACCTAGCTGCCCCCAACACAGGCTTAATTTCAGAAAAAATTTCCTAATAATTAGAGCTTAACCCCCCCCCAAAAAAATTAAAAAGAATGAAGTTAAGGGGAAAGGGAAAGAAAAAGGGAAGGAAAGAGAAGTAAAAAGGAAAGGAAAAGAAATGGGCTATTTTGGATGGAGGTAGATTCCTCTTTAAGTAAGATGGGGTGCTTACTTGTCAAATATTATAGAGGAAAATCCTTTTTGGAAATGTATTGGACTAAATGACTGGCAAAATCCTTTCCAATTCTAAAATACTGTGATTTATATTTTTGGACATGGTCAATCTGAGAATTTATTTTGCTTGACTGCATATTTAATATAAGGGTATCCTTTCGCCTTTTTCAGATAGGTTACATTAGAAATAAGAATATGAAGAAAATTAAACTCTCCCCCCACACCCTTCCAAAAAAAATTTAAAAAACCAGTTTATCAAAGCAGTTTTAAATGCACAGAACAAGGTTTTTTTTGAATTATAAAGATTTTATTTCTTCTGAGTTTTACAATTTTTCCGCAGTCTTACTTTTCTCCCCCCCCACAGAAGGCAATTTGCCAATCTTTACATTGTTTCCATGTTATACATTGATCCAAATTGAATGTGATGAGAAATCATATCCTTAAGGAAGAAACATTAAGTATAAGAGATAGCAAGATCAGACAATAAGATATCAGGTTTTTTCCCTAAATTAAAGGTAATAGGGGTGGCTAGGTGGCACAGTGGATAGAGCACTAGCCCTGGAGTCAGGAGTACCTTAGTTCAAATCTGACCTCAGACACTTAATAATTACCTAGCTGGGTGGCCTTGGGCAAACCACTTAACCCCATTTGCCTTGCAAAACCTTAAAAAAAATAAATTAAAGGTAATAGTCACAAGGAGAAGTTTTAAAGGAATCACAGATGAATAAGACAACTTTGAAGGATAAATATTGAATTTATTATATACAATATATAAGAGTTTCATACATAATTCTTTTTGCCTTCTATTTATTATGTCTTAAAAGGTATTTAAGTTCAAAATAAAAATATTCAATTCTTTAAAATCTGTTTTTCTGCTTCCTAATTTTTAACTATGAGCAAAACTACAAAAATAGTAAAAGTACTACGCTTTTCCCTCTAATTTTTGCTGTGTTGCTTTTTCAGTCATATCTGAGCCTTTGTGATCCCAATTTGGAGTTTTCTTGGCAAAGATACTGTAATGGTTTGCCATTTTCTTCTCTAGCTCATTTTCCAGATGAGGGGAATTGAGGCAAACCAGGGTTAAATAATTTGCCCAGTGTTAAACAGTTAGTAAGTATCTGAGGCTGGGTTTGACCTTACTAGGATGAATTCTTCCTAGTCTAGGGCTCCATCCACTTTGCTACCTAGCAGGAGCTAATGTAAACTAACTTCTTAAGGCTGGCTTGCTATTGACATATGGGTGGAGAAGATCCTAGTGAAGGGAAAAGGCTATCTATGTCTAAGACACTTAAGCATTTAAGTCATTCAAAAGGCTTTGAAAACCCTATAACAGAACCCAAATGAAACTAGTCATATTCCCCAAACCAATCTGGTTTTCATTCTCTGAATTTAAAAAAAATCATCCAATAACCCATTATTTTTCGATAGCCCATTATTCTCAGGTTCCTAGTATCTGAGGTGAGTTTTGGCCATTTTAACTGGTTCTAGATCTCTGAACCTCCTCCTGGTCTGTTCCAGATCCATTCCATGTCTTCTTATCTCAGACTATCACCTCTCCCTCCTCCTCCTCCCCAATAGACATTAGGATTCTGATCTTGGGTCCCCCAACTCAGAAAAATGAGATTTTTGTCTTATCTTTCCCAGCAGTATTGCTCCTGACCTAATTGTGGCTTGTGTTCTATTGTTTCACCTACTAGAATGTCAGCTCCTTGTGGGTAGGGACTACCTTGCCTGTTTGTGCACATTTTACAATTAAAGAAAGTAATGTTAATTGATTTCTCCAATGTTTCAAAATGTATGAGGCTGGGTTTGAACCCAGGTCTCCTTGACTACAAGTCCAGAGTCCTATTTTATTTTCTGGGTTTATCTGAGGGAAGGAATGGGGAAGAGAAAGCCATGTAGAACAAGAAGTTCTGAGTGTTCTAGGAAAAAATCTAAGTCTTTCCATTTTTCAGCAATTTGGATTTTCCTATAGCCCCTCTCCATGCTGAACCCCTAGACTGGCTTTCTCTGCCATGCTCTATGCCCAGGCATCTTCATTTCTTCCCTTCCTCAAGGTCCTTTAAGGTGTTGTCCCATTGGAATGCAAGCTCCTTGAAGGCAGGAACTGTATAACTTTTAGCTTGTATTTGTATTCCTAATATTTAGCACAGTGGCTGGCACACAATAATTGTTTTTTGGTTTGGGGTTTTTTGGGGGGGGGTTTGCAAGGAAATGGGGTTAAGTGACTTAGCCAAGGTCACAGCGGTAGGTAATTATTAAGTGTCTGAGCCTATTTTGAACTCAGGTCCTCCTGACTCCAGGGCCCATGCCCTATCCACTGTGCCACCTAGCTGTCTCCCTCACATAATAATTGTTAATGAATGCTTATTGACTTGACTGACTAGTAGATACAACCACAACACCCAGGAGTCAAGTCAGGGAAGATATTGAAGTCCAAAGACACTGAGCAGTAGCCCATTCCTCTGGGGTAGATAGGAGTTGAAAATCAGATCATGGAGGTTAAAAGGGACAGCATAGGAGCGGCTAGGTGGTGCAGTGGGTAGAGCACCAGCCCTGGAGTCAGGAGTACCTGGGTTCAAATCTGGTCTCAGACACTTAATAATTACCTAGCTGTGTGGCCTTAGTCAAGCCACTTAACCCCATTGCCTTCAAAATCCCTAAAAAAAGGGGGGGGGGGCAGCATAGGAATCCCTATGATATAGAGAAGAAATTGGTCATTATGGTGGGGTAAAGAAGGGACAAAAAGTAAATAGTAACCAAAGTCTTGCCTCAAAAAAGTTTGATGAGGGAAGAAGTCTTAAGGGATAAAGTTCTTTGCTTTCTCCCCTTCATCCTTTTTCCCCCTGTCACAAAGCAGATTCTTTCTTTTCAGGACTTGGTCTTACATAGAATAGAGTGACTCATATACATTACTTAAAGGAAGACTCCTTGCCTATGTTCCACAGTGTCTAAAATTATTTTAATTCAAAATTAATAATAATTAATAAATAAGTATCCCTGAGAAGCTCAAGGGAGACATTATCAGTCATTCCTATCTTAAGGTGAAAGCTTATGTTGCCCAGGTTTAGTGTCTATAGGGCAGGAATATACTTTGGGCCTTGGATGCAGTAGAGGAAAACACTTAGTGTACAGGAGAGGTGAGACTGAGGTCTAAAGCAATCCCTGGTAATTAACTCATCAATAGCCATGAGTGTGATGTAACAGTGGAAAAAAAGTGGATTGGGAGTCAGGAAATTGGATTCCAATCACTGGCTCTGTCAATAAAGAACTTCATGATGTTTCAAAAGTCTCATCCCATCTATAAATTAGGGGCTGAATTTGACAGGCTCTAAGGCTCTTTTCAACTCTAATATGTGATTACTATATCCCCTCATTCCCAACTCCTCAATCTTCTCCATAACCAATTTCTTCTTGTTCCTCCATACCATCCCCTCAGTGAATATCTATGGTCTGAATGGAGATGAAGTTTTGAGTCAGCTTAGCAATAGAATTTCTAAGAAAGACATTCTTAACCTTTACTGTGTCAAGGATCCCTTGGGCAGTCTAATGAAAGCTATCAACCCTTTTTCACATAATGTTTTCAATGCAGAAATAAAATATATAGATTATAAAGAAATCTAGTTAGCAAAATATATATATTTATTTATTCATGAAAGGGAATAATATATAGTTTACATGTATTGCTGTTGTTCAGTTGTTTCAGTCACACCATATTCATGACACCATCTGGGGTTTTCCTGGCAAATGTACTGAAGTATTTTGCCATTTCTTTCTCCAGTTCATTTTATAAATTAGGAACAAAGTCAAACAGGACTAAGTGATTTGCCCAGGGTCACAAAGCTAGTAAATGTCTGAGGCTAGATTTGAACTCAAGAAGATGAGTCTTGATCCCAAGTCCAATGTTCTACCCTCTTCAGCACTTGCCTGTTTATACACACACACACACACACACACACACGTACCAAAAAATAAGATCATGGAACTTGGATTAAGAACTCCTGATCTAGAGTATCATAAGACTGAGTTTAGAAGGAACCATAGCAGACACATGGGTCAGTCCCTTCATTTTACAGATGAGGAAGCTAAGACCCAAACAAGGGAAATGACTTTTTAAGTGATAAAGATGAGATTCAAATTCAGGTCCTCTGACATCAAATCCAGAGAGAAAGAAAACTGAGAAATAGACATCTGGAGTTCACTGGCTCCTTGGAATTCTTCTGACTTTTAGAACTATCAAGGATAATAAAAAGAGCATTGGATTTGAAATCAAATTCCCATCTCTGCCACTTTATCCCTACCCAACTTCTCCTGTATAATGCCATAGATTAGACCCTCATTATTTCTTGCCTGGATAAGAACTTCATAAATACTATCCCTGCCTCTTCCTTCTCCAATAATTCCTTCATGCAGCTGTCAAATATATCTTCCAAAATACAGCTATTATGTTAATCTTAAACTCAAAATCTTCTCTTGCTTCTAGGATAAAACAAACTCTTAAGCCTGGCATTTGAAGCCCTCCACAAGCTGGTTCAAGTGTGACTTATTTCACATAACTCCCCTTCATGCATTATATTTTACAGCCAAGACAATTTATTATAGACATTCTCCTTTCATTCCCTTTCTCATATCTGCCATGTCTGTGCCTTCTCAAAAAATGTCTCTCTCTTTATGAAAATTCCCTCCTCAATTCTACTTCTTAAAGTCTCTAGCTTCCTTCTAAGCTCAGGTTAGGTGTTAAGTCCTGTGAATATTCTCCCTTTTCTCCTTTCTTCCTTCTTTCCTTTTTTTAAAATTAACTTTCTTCAATAATTCTTTCCTCCCTCTCTTCCTTTCTTTTCTCCTCCCTCCCTTTCCTACTTTCTTCATAATTTCTCTTTCTTTCTCTCCTTCTGCCCTTCCTTCTCTTCCTCCTTTCTTTCTTGGCCTTCTTCCCTTCCTTCCCCCCCTTCTTTTCTTCCCTCTTTTATCCTTTACTTTTTCCTATTGGTCCTTCCATTCTTCCTTCCTTCTTTCCCTTAATGACCTTGGTCAAGTCATTTTCTTTCTGAGTCTTAATTTCTTCATTTGTAAAATGAGAGGGTTGGGCATCACTAATACTATCCAATTTCTGACATTTTATGATATTCCTTTTTTTTAATGACTTCCATGTTTTATCGCTTTGATCCAAAAACATTCATGTATTAGATCTTTGGATCAACTATTGCCCTCTACTGACTGGATTAAAGCATGCAGAAATTATGGTCTGAACCCATAATGAGCAGATTTTGAGGTTAGCGATTTAGCATAGTACCCCCTCCCGCCCCTGACTCAAATCCAATTTATGTGCTTGTTATGACACCACCTCCCTGATGTCATGGTCTTTTTAAAAAATGAAGGACAAACATTATTATTATTAGCACTGGCTAGAAAATGCTGAAGATTTTGGTTTGATCTATGAATTATCTGGTTTGTCTTTCCAGTATGATTCTCTATCATGGAAAAATTCTTTCAGGTTCATCCAGACATCCAACAAATTTTCACCATCAATCAAAAGGAGAATCAGACACAAAAGTATCAATGGTTCTCTTATCTCCTAAAAACAAACAAGCCAATATTATCCCTACCAACAACAGTAACAAGGACAACCACATCCTAAATACTTTGTCTTCCACAGAAGTCTTCTTGGATACTTTTATTAGTAGTGACCATTCCATTTAGACTTCATATAGCATTTGTTTTGTTTTTATCAAGTAATGGGGTACATTATTTTTATCTGACTTTGTATTTTTACTTTGAACCAGACTAAATACTATGGGGTCAAGAGGCTATGTCTAGCAAATTTTGTACTTTTTCTGGTGCCTAGTCTTGTGATTACTAAGTGATATTCACATAGTAAATGTTTAACCAATGTTTGTTGAGTTAAATTAAAATTTAAAAGTATTGATAAATTGACAGGGAGTAAGCTGAATCATTTTGTGAGCATGATGACACATTAAGTCTGGAATGGGCAGAAGAAAAATTAGATAATTCCTGAACTAATCTTACATTTCTACTTTTATTATACAGATTAATTTTTAAATTTTATCTTGCCTTGATTAGCACTATCAACATATATATATGTATACATATACATATATATATATTGGGTTGTATGAATCTTGTTTATAAGAATACAAAAACTTTCATTTATCAATAGTCAGAATCAAATTTTTATATAAATACCTAGTTTTAAGAACAAAGTATTAGCACTGTGAATTTACTAATTGCTTACTAAGCAATTCAACTAAGATTTTACATACATACATTTATGTGTGTGTGCATGCATGCGCACATACATACACACACACACACACACACACACACACACACATATTTTCCTGGATTATTAAAACAAGAATGGAAATTACAGCTCATCTAGACCACCTTTCATTTTATAAATGATGAAACTTGAGACCAGGGGTTAAGTGATTTTCTCAGAGTTAAATATCTAGCTAGTGGCAGAATTTAGGTCCCAACCCAAGGCTTCTGATTCAGTCCAGTATTTTTTCTATTAATACAGGAAGAAACAAGAGAATCATAGAAATCATAAAAAACTCAATTTATTCACTGATAAAATGAGAATTGTGGACTACACAGTCTCTCAGATCCTATAAAGCTATGGATTATGTAAGATTATGCAGGAAGAAGATTATATGATGTAAATGATGCATACATGTATTTAAAAACTAATTATTATAAACACAAGTAGTGTGAAGGATTTGGTTCTATGGGGGAAAAGCAAAACCCAAGAACACTGCAGTATCCTGTGGCAAGGAAGAGATTAGAGACTACAAATGATATCAAGGTCAGGTGATTAATATCCAAAAACTTCAAAGTCTATTGATCAGTTTAGCTCAGAGGAAAGAAATAGATCAACAGAACATCAGGCTGGAAGTAAGGGAGAGACTATAAGGAGACAATCTTGAGGAGAGGCATCATTTAGGCCAACATTCTTGGTACTGATGTCATGTGCCCTAATATCATTGTAGAACAATGAGTAAAAGTGTTAGTTTTACCACCAAGAGCAAAGTTAACCACATAATTCAGCTTGGTTAATTTTCTTTTGTTGGATCAACCAAGAAAAAAATAGAGGATAGGAAGGCAGGATAAAGATCATCCAAAGCATAAATATGGTCGCAGGTTTGAAATCCAAGATGAGGTTAAATTTGTGAGGTCAAATAAGGAGTATGCCTTATCTGGAAGTCACAGAATTGGGTGGGGGGGGAGAGATGAGAAATCTCATCCAGGTTCAGGATCAAAGAGCCTAGAGTGGGAGAATATTTCAAGACTGCATTCCTGAAGCCATATAAAACCAAGTTCAATTGCCAAAGGGAAAAAACTTCCTGCTCAAGGTCCTGGTTTCCCAGTCACAGAGTTAGGAATGCAAAAAGTATATAATTATGAAAATAAAAGGTACTTGGAAGAATGGATCAGGAATTTTTCCCAGAAGGTGATGCTAGAGTTAAACCTTGAAGATAAGGGTTGGGAGAAGTAAAGAAAGAGAATGAGGGGATTCTAAATATGGTGGAAAACATACAAATGCATAGAGGCAGGAATTAGTAAGGTGAATGGGGGAAGCAGTTAGTAGGTCAATTTGACTTGAGTACAGAATGTGTGAAGGGATTTACATAGTATAAAATAAAGCCACAAAGGAACATTGTTGCCACATTGCTGATGGCTGAATGCCAAGGAAGGAATCTGTCTTGTTCTAGAGGCAATAAGGATCTATGGAAGGCTTCTGGAGTAGAGAAATGAAAAAGTCAGATATATTTAGGAAGATCATTATGATAGCTGGGTGGATGATGAATGGAGAATGGAGATGGGAGGCAAGAAGACTAATTAGGAGCATATTGTAATACTCCAGGAGAGAGGATAATGAGGGCTTGAACTAAAGTAGTGGCAATGTAGGTGGAAAGGGGGTATTAAATGCTATGGGAAGAGTAGTAAACAGATCCTGAGATTACAGAACCTGAGTGGGAAGTGGAGCCTTTAGACTACTAAAGTCAAGAGGTGACTTAATCTGCTTAAGGCCACAAAATTAGTAAATAGCAGAGACAAAATCTAAAGCTAGTCTACATTTCCATTGCTTTTTCTATAGCATGTGACATTTCTGTGAACTAAGGAGGTCTTGCCCTAAGACAATACTTTAGAAATATTTATTGAGTTGATACTTTTGTCCTGTGGGAAATAAAAGTTAAAATGAAATAAAACCCATATGTAATTTCACTAGCCTAATCTCCTCTAAAAATGTGAGATGCTTTCTGAGCTCCATCTTTTTTGGGGGGGGTTTCTGATTGAACTTGTTCATCAAAGCTGGCAGAAAAATGCATATAGCCATTGTCCTTTCTTTTATTAAAATTTAGAAATTCAGAAAGGGACCCTGCATGAAGTCTACCAAACCTTGAGACAAGAATCACTGAGACTTTGCCTTCCATGAGAAACTTAATTAGTCTTTGTTTAACTAGAATATTTGTTTAGTGGCTGCTAACAGATAGTTACTACTAATCTCAGAATGTGATTTAGCTCAGATGACTTACCACCTTCAGGCATTGTTCCACATTTGATTTTAGTGAAGGCAGAAGATTTTTTAAGTCTTTTATTCTCTTTATGCTTTTGAGAGCAGGGTCATGTTTAAAGGAACATCACATTCAAATAAGAGAAACTATAGCTCTGAGACTTAGGAAGAAGACTTTGTAATATCCAGTAATAATAAGATTATTCTCCCTCTCCCATCACCAAGATGCACTAGACAGTCTCTTAAGTGGTCCTTCAAATCTTGAGGACATTGAAAACATTTAATATACAAACTGTCATCAATGCTAAATAGAGGAAATCAAGAGAGGAACAAAGAGTCTTTTTTGTATTTTGGAGCCCTTTAATGATGATAATTAGCTAGCATCCTAGAGCTAGAATGATCTTTAAGAAACCAATAGGTTCAATTCCCTTTCTCCAAATAAATGAAGCATTAGTATAACTGCCCATTCTCTTGGTAAAGAGATAGAAATGTTACATTTTCCCTCAATCACTCATTTTTTTTTGTCACACAATTAGGTAATTACTAAGTGTCTGAGGCCAAATTTCAACTCAGGTCCCTGACCAGGGTCAGTGCTCTATCCACTTCAACCACTTGTTTCAAATTTCACTGCCTCATCCTGTTGGGAACAGTATCTTTTGGTGGGTCCACTTGAGTTAGGACAGTCATTTGTTGGAAGGCAATGTGAGCCCCCCCCCAAGATGTTGGTGCTCTGGATTAAAGTTTCTGTCACCCTGTGCTAGTTTGGGCAATAGGCCCAAACTGACTCATGGCAAATTGCTTGGATGTAAGGCCACATGTGATTCTTTGAGGTATGATAGATGATTCTCCAAACTTGCCTTACATGCACCTTCTGGCCCAGTTTCTAAATTAGATTTAATTCATACTTGTTGATATGAATTTTTAAGTTAAAAAGGATATTATGGCACATCTGGTCAAAATTCTTTAGAATCCAATTTCTTGGTCCAAGTCCAGTCTTCCCAAATAAGAACTAGAACCCGGTTCTTCTGACTACTTCTTCATTGAGGAGGAAGACTAAATACAAGATGTCCCTAACTAAGGAGGTGCTACAATTGCCCAATGGCTATACTTTTAGCACTCAATCCATAATCCTTTATCAAATAGCCACTAGATAATAGGCACTGTATTAAGTTTTGGGATTACAAGACCAAAGAAGAAAACAGATCTTTCCCTCAAAAAGTTTACATTCTAATAACGGGTATAAAATGTAGACATTTAAGGATATACATACGTGTGTATGTAGCTACATGTGTGTGAATATGTATATACATACACATAATTGATACAAAATAACTACAAGGTTGTTTGAGAAAGGAATTACCCAACAACTGGGTTGGTGATGAAGGAAATCAGCTAATGCTTCATGAAGAAGATGATACGACCTGAATCATGAAGGAAATTCTGGCAAGGTGGCAGTGAGGAGGGAATGACAGAGGAAGAACATTCCAAGTGCAGCAGAGTAATATCATAGAAATGGAAAATGGAGGGATTTTGTGTAACAGCAATAAGAATATATGAGGGGCAATCACATAATTGGTAGATGGAAATGATATGTAAAATTACTGAAAAGACAGGAGGGCTCCAGATTGTGGAGAGATTTAAATGCCAGAAATCTAAGTTTATATTTGATTCTAAAGATAGTAAGAGAACCACTGGGATTTAGTGATGTTAGATATATACTTTAGGAAAATCACTGGCAACTCTTGGGAAGGGTGATTTGAGGGAAAAAAGACTAGAGGTAGAGAGATATATAAAAATATTGACAGGTTGGGTTTTTTGTTTTTGAGGTAGCCAAGAATGAGAATCTGAGAGGGTGCCTTTTGGGAAATAGCTAAACTAATTAAATTTATAATATGTGATAGAATACTATTGTGCTATAAAAAATTATGGTTTCAGAAAAACTTGGGAGGTTTTTTGACCTGATGCAAAATGAAGTGAATATAACTAGGAAAAGAATGACAAAAACACTATAAAGACAAATAAGTTTGAAAGACTTAGGAACTTTGATGAGTATTATGCCTACCATGATTCCAGGGACTAATGATAAGACCTGCTATCTACCTCTTGAGAAGTGAAAGACTTAAGAGGGCAGAATTAGAACTACACAGATTTTATATATATATATATACATATATATATGTATATATATATATATATAAAACAAGGTTTTTGTTTTTCTTTCATTCTCAGTTGAGGGAGGAGGGAAGATGGAAGGGAAAGAAGGCGGAATATTGCTGACTGTATGTTACCTATCCCCTGTCAGCGAGGTGATGTACACAAGTGGGAAAGACATGATCACTGTATGCATATATTTTGCTCAATTATGCTATAAGGACTTTTATTTTCTTCTAAATTTTTAATAGTGAAGTGGTTGGAACAAAGGAGTAGAGTTTAGTAATAGTGATTTCAAGAAAAAGAGAGCCATTTAAACACTTTTAAATACACAGAAAAGAAGGAAGTACCAATAAGCCAGACAGTTTTGAGTGTTATTTATTGAGTTTATTAAAAGTATGAAATGAGGGGCAGCTAGGTGGCACAGTGGATAAAGCACTGGCCCTGGAGTCAGGAGTAACTGGGTTGAAATCCAGTCTCAGACACTTGAATCATTACCTAGCTGTGTGGCCTTGGGCAAGCCACTTAACCCCATTTGCCTTGCAAAAAAATAGCTTAAGAAAAAAAAGTATGAAATGAAAATTTGTGGGTTTATGTACAACCCTTTTTTTGTATTTTACTGTATATGTGGACATGCTCCTTTTTGGGTCTTTAAGTTCAAAAAGAAAGTTTCAAAGACAACAAAGAAGAAGTCATTAGATTTAACAATTTAGAAATGATTGATGTTTTTGAAGAGGGTAGTTTAAGTTGAGTGATGGGATAGAAAAGTCAGATTTTAGAAAGTTAGTCATAGAATAAAAAGAGGAAATATAGGTATTGAGTAATATGAATGATTAAGAAAGGGAAAAGGATAGGATGATAGTTAAAAAGAATGATGGGTTAGGGGCAGTTAGGTAGTGCAGTGGATAGAGCACCAGCCCTGAAGTCAGGAGGATCTGCGTTCAAATATGGTCTCAGATACTTGATATTTGCTTAGCTGTATGACCTTGGGCTTAACCCCATTGCCTTGCAAAAAAAGAAAAGAAAAGAAAAGAATGGTGGGTTATGCTAAAGTTTCTTTGGACAATTTCAAAATCATCTAAATACCAGATTTAGATGAAAGATATTTGGGTATAGTTTTAAGAGTAGGTAAAGAACTAATATAGAAAGGCAAGATTAGACAGAGGAAGGGATGATAGTGGGGGTAATATGCTAGAGAAGATACAAGGATAAGACAACAAGAATGTATGTGAAAGGATTGGTCTTGGCAAGGAGAGTCACCATCTCTTTGGATTCTGTAGTATAAAAAGATTTGGCTAGTGATGATGATGAGGATCTGTGACATGAGGAAGGAATAAGTTCTCAGTGAATGGCCTAAATTTTTTTTTTCCATGAAGTATGAAATAAAGACTTCAGCTGAAATAGTGCTTTAAAAGATTTGAAGAGAAAAGGCTTGGAATAGCTGTTGTGGTAAGCAAGATAGATAATTATTCATGGAGAAGTAAAAGAATGCCTTGCTGAAGGGTCCAGTTGAGATTAGACAACAAATCTGTAGTAACTATAGTCAGCACACTTGTTTTCTGTTAGCTCCAAAAGAAAAGGGAGAAAGAAAGTAGCTGATAAGAGTATTCTACCAATCAAAGTTGGGGCTTGGAAAGTGAGTAATACAAGGACAAGAGAGCAAGAGATTCCAAAGTGGAGTGGTTTGTGGAGTTTAATTGGTTCACTTAAGATTTGCTTGATTAGGAAGTAGACCATGACCAAAGCAAGGGTGATAGTCTTGCAAAGTACTGAAGGTGGAGGGACTGCAGGTCATGGTGAGGATTAAAATGTTTCAGAGTAAGGCAAAAATAGAAATGATAGGAGTTTATGATTGGAAGAATTTTAAGCTTCTCAGATGGATATGAGACTCCAAAGATCCCCATTTCTGCAAATTGCAAGTCTTCTCATCCTTCATGATTCATGTCCATTTCCCCCATAAATTCTCAAAGTACTAGAGAACTTTGTCTAGTTCTTTTAATATTTTGTTGATACCAATGCCAAACTTGAATGATCCAACATTTTATCATTCCCAATGCTATGCTGGAATTACATTTGTGGTAGGATCCATTTTATAGCTATGAATTTCAGTTGGTTTCTTCACTTTAAAAGAAAAAGTATTTCATTTTCTTCCTTCAAACTATGATCAACAACTTCCATTTCTTCTAATGCTGATGGCCTTTATATGATGGAAATACTCAAGGAGAGCTTTATGTCTGTGTGCTATGGATCTTTACACCAGTTGATCTGTCATTTATTTATCACTATTGCACTATAATCAATCACAATAACCTTCACCTTAGTGGAGCCCTGGAATGGACCTTAGAAGTCCTTGTTCTTGAAGAGGAAAAAACAAAACAAAACAAACAAAAGCCAAAACCAGGGTCCTGAGATTCCCTCAATGTCTTAGCCTGGGTTGAAGGATGTTCCCAAGATTAGTGAATCACAGGATTTTCATCTTTATCCTCTACATAGTTTTTGGTTTTAATTTTATTTTATTTGCTAATTCTAAGTCCTAGAAACCTAAATGCAAGCTTGCCCAGATGGTGTGGAGAAATGAAGAAGTTGGGAGAAAAGGAGCTGACTAAACCTTGGTAAAATTATGTTGACAAAAGCTTGTTTTAAGTCTCTCCCTATCCTAGTCTCTACAGTCTGTTGCTTCCCTTTTACCTTCATTTGGTGTTCCTCCTCCCATCCATTTTACATCACCCCAGCCAGTTCAGTGCTATATATTTTAAGGAATTTGAAGGGGGGAGACATGAAATATAGACTTTCTAATAATAATATTTTTAGATGCATAATAGTTAATATAATGCTTACATTCTCCTGGGTAAGTGGGGCAGATTGGAGAGGGAGAAAATTTGAAACTCAAAATTTTAAAAACTGAATGCTAAAAATTTTTTAATTAAAAAGTAATATTTCAGGCATTGTAGCACACCAAAAGAGGAGATAATTTTGGGCAAGGGGACCTTCCTAGGGCTCTATATACTATATAATTGACCTTAACTTCTTTGTCTGTAGGTACCTCCTACCCTAGAGGTGGCTGAGAATAATGCAAATAGTCACTTAGCAGTAAAGAAAATGAAATCTAGTGCCTCCAGGAAAAGCTCAAAGCATTGAAATTGCATTGAAAGTCTAAGAAGCATCAATATCACTGGGCCAAGAATGAGATTACAATCTGGGCCTCTGATACCTAGATATCAAACTGGTGTACCTCCTTCTTTCTCTTCCTTTTGCCCTTACCTTCTTCAGCAAACAGTGCTAGAATCCTATGTCATATAGCAATCTGATTCCCCAGGTCACTCAGAGAAAGACAGGTGAGAAAGGAGAAAATGTAAAGCTGATCTAACTTTTCTGTTAAAACTACAAAAGTGGCTAGGTGGTGCAATGGATAGAGCACCGGGCCCTGGAATCAGGAGTACTTGAGTTCAAATCTAGCCTCAGACACTTAATAATTACCTAGCTGTGTGGCCTTGGGCAAGCCACTTACCCCATTTGCCATGCAAAAGCCTAAAAAAGAAACTACAATAGCCCAAATATGCCCACACACTTGTGCTTTCCTAGCAACCTTTCCAGGAAGAAAGGCAATGACAGTCCAAAGAAGACAGATTTACTTAGAGTTGGATGAATGACATATCACCTTAGCCATCATACTGCTCCTTTGCTAATTTAAAAGCAGCAGGAACCCAATGATGCAGAATATCTGGTCTGGGATCAGTGACACAGAAAATCTGGTCCTCTGTAACCCATATGCAGGAAGTTCATCTCTGGAGAAACTATATTCAGACAGTACAATAATCTGAAAAGTGACAGTCAATTATGAGATATGACAGACATTTCCCTCAAACTAATTTCTCATTGCTGCCTTTGGTTTAAACCTCATGAAATGATTGAACCTTGGGTCTGATATAAAAGTCTATAAATTCTATATTGGCACACCAACTTCAAATATTCTAATTTCTAGTAGTTCAAAAATAGTCAAAGGGCAGCTAGGTGGTGCAGTGGATAGAGCACTGGCCCTGGAGTCAAGAGTACCTGAGTTCAAATCTGAATTTAGGCACTTAATAATTACCTAGCTGTGTGGCCTTGGACAAGCCACTTAACCCCATTTGCCTTGCAAAAAAAAAATGAATGGTAAAAACAGTCAGTCAAGATGGTTACAGACCCTCCACATCTTAGGAAATGATTTTCATGAATTATTGATATAAATTTTTAAAAAACTGATGAAGAACTATAAGAATTTGCTGTGTCAAAAAAAACCCCAAATATCTGGGGCAGCTAGGTGGTGCAGTGGATAGAGCACAAGCTCTGGAGTCAGGAGTACCTGAGTTAAAATAAATCCACCTCAGAAACTTAATAATTACCTAGTTGTATGGCCTTGGGCAAGCCACTTCACTCCATTTGCCTTGCAAAACAATAAAACAAGCAAACAAACAAAAACCAAATATCTGATGTCCAACATCTAGCACTTTCTCCTTAGTTAAAGTGATCCTCAGATTACTGTCACTCTATATACACCATGATGACCCCTCACCTTTCTGGGGTTCAGTTTCCTCATTCGTAAAATGAGGCAGTTTGACTAGATGACTTCTAAAGTCTGTTCTAGGTCTAAATCTTTCCCTATGATCTCTAGATTTGCTTGACATTCTCAGACGACAGACCAATCTCACCAGACCTGTATCTGAAACACTTCCAGTTTGATAGGACCTGGCAGAACCTGGCTTAACTATCTGAAATACAGGATCATTTTCACATAATAATGGGGTAAGGACGGACACACACACACACACATATGTGTATGTGTATATATATATATATATATATATATGTATGTATGAATGTGTATACACATTTGTATATAAACACATATATACATATATACACTTTACACACATAATACAAAGATACATAATACATATACTCCATGCACACATATATTTCAAAGACCATTCCAGTCTCCTCTATTTAGCCACTAAAGCAATCTTGCATTTAACAAAATTCTATACCAGTGCCTGACAAGAAATTACTGTGATATAGAGAAAGTTTTAGTTCTTCTATCCAAAGGGTATTTGATATGTGAATAAGCTGGTTCCCCTTCCTTTGATCCTGATCCATTCAATTAATTTGAAATCTATTAATGATCACAGTTCCCACCCCCAAAGAACTTACCATCAAGTTGGTGGGAAGAGAAGAAGGAATAAAATATATACAAACATAAATGTTACAGTTAAGTAGCATGAAAAATACATAGAAGAGATGAGAGAAGAAAAGATGATTTCTGGTTGGTGGCTTCTGCGCCAGGTGTTCCTTTTTGAACCTAATGGTCTTACAATCCATTAGGGAAGGGTGTGTTATGGTATCAATCTCAAATTGGTCTCTTCAGGTATGCTCAGTGGACTGATTATGAATGTACTTCTAATATACTACTCCTACCATTATAACATTACCATCACCATTATAACCCCTGCCTGGCAGTCAATTGGTATGTGAAATACCAAAGAGAGAGGTTAAACCTCTTGACTGAGGGCTTTGATCTCTGACAAAATGAAAAATCTCCAAGTAGGGTTCATACTTTAGGAGATAAACAAGATAATGTGTGTAAAATTCTTAGCACAGTGCCTGAATATAGTAGACTCTTATTGTTTTCTCCCTTTCCTTCTCCCTCCCACTCAAAACCTTAACTTTACTCTGATTTAGCTTCCTCATCTATAAAATGGGAATAATAGCACTTAGCTTCCAGTATTGCTGTGAGGATAAAATAATGCTTGTAAAACATGTTGTAAAACTTAAAGTAGTATGTAAATACTATTGTTGTTTATTATTATTATTGTTATTTTTTTATTATTATTCATGATCATAGTAGAATTGTTACTGATATGTGTTAACTCATATCACAAATAGGCCCCTAAACAGAGCTATTTTGGGGGGGAAGGGGAGACTAATCAGCAAGTATGACAAGTTCCAATGATTCTAAGTCAGCAACCATTCTTGTTTCTCAGTGCTTCTCAGTTTTAGCTTAGTTAGTTCACTTGATGTGATCTGTCAAAGAGAGGGGACACATTTCTCCCCTAGTATAAGGCTTTGCTGCTTCCACAATGGTCGCCAGATTTCTTGCCAGACAAGCATTTTGCGACAGAAAATCCAAACCTGGGTGGTAAGAGGTGAGCTCCTACTATGCAGGGTCAATCATCAACATCTGAAATCAATTACTTCTGAAATCTGTGTTCAAAGGGTAAAGAAAAAGATAGTAATAATCAATGCATGGAGATCAGTGATTGAGAGTGGTGAAAAGTGCCCTGAAATGAATGGAAGTGGAACATAGCAAGACCACAAGACCACACTGAGCTAGAAGCCCAGGGCAACTGAAAGCAGGGGGAGATGGAAGTAAACCTTAGAAAACTGTACCACAAATGGATTTTTTTCCTCAGAAAAAGTGTTCTTCCATTAAAGTCTTAGATTGTTTTTTTCTTTTGCTAAGTGAAAAAAAAAAAAGCAATAAATGGTTTCCTTTAGAGAAACTGAACTGACTCAGAGCTTTAAAAGAGGGAAAAAAATTCAAAGTCTCTAAGCCATTCACCTCTGCTGCCAGACAGGGATTCCATCCAAAGGCCATTATTACCTCCTGCATACAATAAATGACATCCTCTGGGTATGCTAGGGGACTGAGTATATCACATAATTAAGGATGTTATTAAGTGTCCCTTAAAATGTTTGACAGATGGATGGGTCTGGGCATAGGACTGGTGAATACATTACCAAGCATGTTCAGCTGAGGCAGGTTGGTTACAAACAATGAAGGTGTTTGTTTTAAAACAGATGGCCAACACTAAAATGAATTAAAGGGATTTAGAAATATGTGGCCAAAGTAACTAAATTGTGCCAGCAATACCATTACTAGGCCCCTCCTGCCAAGAGTCAAAGGAGATGAAAAAGGCCCTTGAGTACAAAAATATTTATATATAGCTACCCTTTCTGTAATATCAAAGGCCTGGAAATGAGGAGTTTATCTATCAAACGGGAATTTCTGAACAAACTAAGAGCATATGAACATAATGTAATAAAATTATGCCGATAAGTGATGAAAGGAAAGTTTCAGAGAAATTTGGGATGATTTGTATGAATTGATGGAGAGTTTAGTGAACTGAATCAGGAGACTAATTTGCATATAACAATAACACTATAAAGTCAAAGACTTTGAAAGACTTCAGAACTCTGATCACAATATAATGATCAAGAGGATGGATAATGAAGCATTTTACTCACCTCCTGACTGGATGTAAATGTAATCAGGAAGTAAAATGAGAGACATTCTTGGTCATGACCAGTGAAGAATGTTTTGTCTAACTATACATATTTGATACAAGGGTTCCCCCCCGCCCCCCCAAAAAATGGGTAGGGAAAAGTGGGAGAGAAAAAAAGTGCTTGGTAATTTTTTTGTAATTTAAAAGAATTCTAAACTGAAGTGTTTGATGCTTGCAAAAACATCTGGCAAATAAAGACCCAATTTACTCAGACAATAAAGAACAGGAAGCCTATCACAAACTAGAGATTCACCTCACCAAGTAGGGATGCCTGGAGAGGAAAGTGGGACAAAGAGGAGCCAAGATGGCAGAGTAAAGGCTGGATATAGCAGTGGGTGGTAGTGAAGGGAAAAATTATTTTATAAAACCTGTGATGAGCTAGGCAGGGCAGCTAGTTGGCATACTAGACAGAGCATTGGGCATGAAGTCAAGAAAACTCATCTTCCTGAATTTAAATTTGACATTCGACATTTGCTGGCTGTGTGACTCTGGGCAAGTCACTAAGGCTATTTGTCTCAGTTTCCTCATATGTAAAATGAGCTGGCGAAAGTGACAAACCACTCCAATACCTTTGCCAAGAAAATCCCTAATGGGATCGTGAAGAGCTGGACATGATGAACTGCAACAGTATGTGCTTGGCACTATGGTAAGCATTTTAACTCAAAATCTGAAGTAGAAGAAGTAGGTTCCATTATTATCATCATTTTACAGTTGAGGAAAGTGAGGTTAAGTCCAAGGTCATATATCAGTAAGTATCTGAGGCTGAATTTGAACTCAGGTCTTGGTGACTCCAGATTTAACACTATTTACTTTGTCAATTTAGGGCAGCTAGGTGGCATTGTGGAGACAGCACTAGTCTTGGAGTCAGGAGGATGGGAGTTCGGATCCAGTCTCAGGCATATGATACTAACTAGCTGTCTAACTAGCTGTGTGACCTTGGGCAAGTCACTTAATCCTGATTGCCTCCCATCCACGTCATCACCAGTTGTCCTGAATCATATCTGGTCATTGAATCCAGATGGTTCTGGAGGAGAAAGTGAATTGGTGAGTTAGCATAGCCTCCCCCTCACTCAAATCTAATTCTTGTGCTTGTCATGGCACCATCTCCCTGATGTCAAGGTCTTCTTTAATATTATTATTATTGTTGTTATTACTATTATTATTATTTATTATTATTATTACCTAGTGGTGGTAGGTGATTCAATTGGTCAGTAAGGCAGGTTGAGGTTATGTCAGCATGACTGATATGGTTTGGATATAATAGGTCTTGAAGGGCATGGAATTCAGGTTGATAGGAGTATCAGGGTCTTTGTTTTTGTTCATCATTTGTTTTCTGAAAGGATCAAGGACATCATGATATTCTAGTCAGGGTGCAATGGGTTTGACATCACCCATCAATTACTATTTTACTATCAGAGTCTTCAGTGTCACTAACAATGGGAAGAACAATGAGGGTGAAAAGGGGAGGAACACTAGGAGACAGACTGATAGGAAAGGTCTGGAGATTATGGGCTATAACAGAAAATGTCACGGGTCAGAACAGATGCCCTCTGAATTTCTTTCCTGCTATGGATGAATTTTTGATTTTAAGCTGTCTCAGAGTTCTTCTGAGCCAATTACCAATTTGTGCCTTTCATTAACTTTCTTAGGCCAACTAAGCAACATCTTCTTCCCTGACACCAAATGTGAACAGCACAAGCTATCCAATCTTAGATGTAACTTCAACATGAAAAACAGAAACTTACATTATACTCGGTGCTTTAAAGTTGATTACTGATAGCCCCAAATTTATGAAGCACTTCGAGGTTTTTGCAGAGTATTTTCAAAAGCCCCTTCTCCACAACAACTCTGATAAATAACTAATGTAACTAATAGAATTATTTCCATCTTATAAATGAGGAAACAGACTCAGCAAGGTTAAAGTGACTTCCTGAAACACTAGGATCTCAGAACTAATAAGTGACAGAGTCAGAACTAGAACCCAGCTCTTCTTAATTTTCTCACTATTGCAATGGGGAAAAGAAAACTTGTATTAACTATCTCATAGCATCAATAAGAAAAAAGTATTCTATACAACAGGAAATCACCAAGATTTCTGAGCTGCTATATTCCATCTCCAAGTCTTGTAATCTTTCTATTTCACCCCATGGGTTGTCTGGACACTCATACTCACACTTTCCCCTCTACATCTCCTTACCTTATATTAAATACAAAAGCTTTCCTTGACTCTGTGACCCTGTGATGTTCTCAGGGCAATAACCACTTCAAGAAATCCCATCCTTTTACTGGTTTTGTCAAGAATAGTGGGAGACCATAGCACTGGGAATAGAGGATAGCCACACTACAAGGTAAGAGAGACCTTTCACATGATAGTAACTTACCTCTACTTCCAAGGAAACAAGAGTGTGTGTTCATGCTCTCAGTCTTGAAGCATTGGGAAATTGGGATGGATACAGCAGAGAAACCTTGAGTAAATAAACTTTCCTGTCAGTGACTTTAGCAAACTTGTTAAGATAGGCTAAAGTGTTCTAATTCTTCTGAAGTATCTCTTCCTCTTTTCATTAGGAAATATTTTGTTATCTCAAATCAGTTTCCTCATAGGAAATGAAGGAACTAAGAAGTATTGGTGAGTAGCATGTATGTTCTAAGTATGAGGAGAATACTATGCAAATAATGGAGATGAGAGATGGCAAAACATGTATTAGTGTGTAAGAATAGTGGTTGAAAAAAGTTGTGAAGGACCTTACGTATAAAATCATCATCAGTCATCATGCTAAGTTGGGTCCTCATCACCCAACTTCAAAAACTTCCTAATTAGTCCTCATCTCCATTTTCTCCATCTCCAATCTGTCCATCACACAACTGCCAAAGTGATATTCCCAAAGCTCAATGACTCCTCAACTGACTAGTGGTGTCTATCTTTTTTTAGGATCAGATACTCTTCTCTTATTATTTTCAAAGTCCTTTACAACCTGATTCCACCTTTCTAGATTTATTATAATTAATGTGAAGTCTTTTGAACTCTTCATGTGAACTGGTTCTTCTCAAACTTTCTCACACATGACCTTTGATCTCCTTTTTCCATCTCTTTGCATTGGCTATCCCCTTATACCCGAACATACCTACTCCTCACTACTGTTTGTTACATCCTTAGCTGCCATCAAAGCTCAGCTCAGGCACCATCCTCTAAATGAAGTCTTTCCTGAGTCTAAAAAATTATTTTGTATTTATTTTATACAATGTATGCTCCTTAAGGGCAGAAATCTTCACTTTTGGTTTTGTATTTCTGATGGCTAGTACATAATGTGAATTAATAAATGATAGTTAATAGATATTCATGCCACCTTCCCCCTTCCCCTTCCCAACAAAAGCTACTTTCAAGAAAAGATCTTATAAATTCATTCACAATGAATTACAAATAAATGTGAGGTTTAATGTATTATCTGTTCCAAATATATTTGCAGTTTTTAAAAACTTCTTGGGCAATCATTGACTCCTTTGGCAGAATTTTTCAACATATATAAATTGATCTTGGGAAAGAAGAAAGGGCTTTTCTCAAGTCCGTAATACTTTGAAGGTGAATGGCATCCAGGTTTAGATTTGGATGAAAGATGGAAGGTCATCTTAAGGATCAGTTACTCTTAAGGATCAGTTACTTCAGCTAAATCACTTATATCCTCCTCAATAAGAAGCCTTTAGATAAAGTACATGAAGGTCTCTCTGGAGAGACCTGGACTCTAAATGATTACAAACAGTACCAAATACAGTAGCAGGCCACAAGGGCCTCAGTAATAAAGAGATGATCAATGAACATCTTAAATATTTTAAGGTGTGAGTGAAACTTCATCTTCTAACACTAGGCCTATAATTCTTGACTGCAGAAAAAAAGCAACAATTCCTCAGAGTCCCCAAAACTGCAAGTTTACCTAACCTTTTACCTGCCCTTTCTGTGACAAAAATCAATGACCATATTGACTCTTGAAGTTCCCATTTTGATAATAATGATAGGAGAGGAAGATTTTTTGACACCAAAGAATCTCATTCTCTATGAGTTATATATCTTTACAGCTGCTCTCAATCTCCAGTCAACTAGCCAAGAATCTGGATAGCAATAAGAGTAATCCTATAAGTTAGGTATCCCTGTTTTACTGATGAGGAAACTGAGGTTCAGGAAAGTTAAGTCCCAAAGAAAATACAAGGTTTGCAATCTATGTAGCTGTGTCTGTGTGTCTGTCTGTCTGTCTGTCTGTCTGTCTCTCTCTCTCTCTGTTGATTTATTTTAAGTTTCTACTCATTTACAAGATCTTACAAACTGATTCAAAACAAGTGGATTTCTGCTTTGTGGACCAAAGAGAATCCATTGTGTCAAGCCTATCAGAAATGAAAAACTAATAAATCTTCAACATGTTTCAGGATTAGCTCATCTCCTCCATAAAACTGTTCCAAGTCCATGGTGCTCCCTGCCTTTCTTTTCTTAATTCTTATAAGCCTTGCTGACTAGGTCATTCATTTTGATACTTGATCACATGCCACCTCATATTACAGTTTGAATTTTCATCCATACTGAGGGAGATTTAGTTCTTCCTGGCAAGGCAGAAGATATCAGTATCACCTGACTGTCAATTCTTGTCCTTGCCTGAACAGTGACACATCTATGTTGCCCAATCACTACAATCCATAGTTCATAACCCTCTTCAAGAATAAGGATTTTTTTTTTAGTATTAGAAAATATTCACAGATTCTCATAGAATGGCACTGAGAAAGCAGAATATGACAAAGCTATTATGTAATTAATTTTTCTAATTAATTTCCATTTTAAAACCAAGCTCATACATTTGATAAAAAGAATTTATTGTATCTCTTTTGCTAGTGTAAAACATCAAAATTACAAAGTGCAGTACACATTTGGATTTAGGAACCTCTTGAAATAACTTTCTCCCCCTCTCTACATCCCTTGAGAAATGAGAGTCCTCATGTTGGATACTAGCTATTCTAGATTCCTTTTGTTGTTTCTGAGTTGACCTTTCCTCAGGGACTTGAAACCCAATCATCTCCCCTTTTCCTCAAAAGGATCTTCATTCAGAATTTCATTTTACTCTGTGTGGTTTCCTTTCATCTTCCTTATAGAAGAAGCAGTCAAGGAGCCAGTCAGCACAACAGATAGAGCACTGGAGAAAGAAGATCTAAGTTCAAATCCAGCCTTCAAGACTTAGCAGCTGTGTAACCCTGAACAACCTTTTTGCCTCAGTTTTCCTAATTATAAAATGAGGCTAATAATAGCACTTTCCAGAGTTGTTGTGATGATTAAATGAAATAATATCCATAAAGTCAGATTCATATTAGGTGCTATATAAATGCTTATTCCCTTCCTAATAAGATAATGTTTGACAATTAATAAAAGCCTATATTCTTCCTTCCCCTATTTTTTTTAGGTTTTTTGCAAGGCAATGGGGTTAAGTGGCTTGCCCAAGATCACAGCTAGGTAATTATTAAGTGTCTGAGGTTGGATTTGAACTCAAGGACTCCTGACTCCAGGGCCAGTGCTCTTCCCCTATGTTTTATCTGAGATGGGAAGGGTAAGAATAATGGAAGGAACAAAGATTTGCCCTTTTTCAGGCAGGCTTGACTGGGTCATTTAATAAATCATCTTAGTGACTTGTTGTTGTTAGTAGTTGTAGCAGTAGTTTTTTAAAAAACACTTCAAAAATACTTATCTCTTTGCTCACTTATAATCTGTTTAAATTCATTCACTATGCAAGAGGTCAAATATTAGGTGTGGTAAACCTGTTTCCTGTTTCAGTTGTCACTCACTAGTAGGATTTCATTTCTTTTTCCTCAGGCTCTTTTTTTTCTTTTCTTTTGAAAGGCAATGGGATTAAGTGGCTTGCCCAAGGCCACACAGCTAGGTAATTATTAAGTGTCTGAGGTTGGATTTGAACTCAGGTCTTCCTGACTCCAGGGCCAGTGCTCTATCCACTGCGCCACCTAGCTGCCCCTCTCAGGCTCTTTCTATAATTTTATGCTTCATCTCTATTTCACATACAATCACAGTACCATCAGCTTTCAATCAATTATTTTTCATCCACATGGTCTGATAAAAGATTCACAGATCTAAAAGCTAAGAGAAAGGCTAAGCTACTATCTAGCTATGTAACCTTTGAAATGCATAGAAACAAACCTAGGTCTCTTTCCTCATCTTAAAAATGGGGGTGATGATGTCTATTTCCATTTCATTTAGGGATGATTATTGTGAGGTTGAAATGAGGTTGGTTGTAAAAATATTGTGCATAGCTAAAAAACATACAAGTACTCATTCAATCTCGAAGGTACAAACAGGAGAAAACCACTTGATTTGGAATGAAACACAAATTTGAAATCCTAACTTAATATTTATCAACAAGATCAAGTGAAATAACATTAAGTGCTTTGAAAACTGATGTATTATATGCTTTTAAAATTCTATGACATCTGGGGTGGTTAGATGGCACATTGGATAGAGCACTGGCCCTGGAGTCAAGAGAACCTGAGTTCAAATCCGGTCTCAGACACTTAATAATTACCTAGCTGTGTGGCCTTGGGCAAGCCACTTAACCCCATTTGCCTTGCAAAAACTTAAAAAAAAATTCTATGACATCATTGTCATCATTACTATTATTATTATTATCAATATTTCTCTATGGCATCACAAGTCACCTCACTGTTTGAGCTGCCCATACCTTATTTGTATAATGGATATAACTGTAGTGCTTAACTCACAGAACTGCTACAAGTATCATATAAAATGATATATAGGAAGTGCTTTGCTAATCTAAAAAATGCTGTCTAAATGTCAGTTGTCATCAACATTACCTGTAAAAGGAGAAAGTTTGACTAGGTACTTTTGAATGTCCCTTACATCTCTAAATTTTGTGATTTTATGATTGTTAGGCATCATCTTGTGCGACTCTTTTATTTGGGTGATAAAGAAATGGAGTTCCTGAGAAACAAGATGGCCCGACCCAAAATGTACAAAGCTGTTCACAGTTTTGGGTTAAAACTCATGTCCTCCAATCCTGCTTCAGACACTTGCAAGCTATGTGCCTTTGGGCAAGTCACTTATTCTCTCCCAGCAGTTTTCTCCACTGTAAAATGAGAGGGTATAACTAATTAGACCCCAAGGACTGCTGTAATTCTGGGATCCTATGACTAGTTTTATTCTTTTATTCTTTTATTCTTTATAATAGCAGATTATCCCATCCTACCCTCACAACATCTATGTAAAGCACTTTGCAAACCATGTGTAGCAAAGGGTTTTGTAAATGTTGGATATTACCACTAGTTTTGATAGCAATGCTTGCATATCATGTTCCAAAAAAAACTCAGATCCCATGAAGTCCCTTTTCCTGTTCTACTTATATTATACTTTCTTAAGGAAAGAATAGTCCAAGTGTACATTTTATTATCTCATTGTGAATTTTATTTCCATCCCTTTCATCATTTTTCATGTAATTTTTTTTGATGTTACTAAAACAACATCATAGAGAATCATTCTGTGTTAGGGAATTATTCAGTTAATTAAAGATCTGCTTTTAAAAGGTGTTAATTCTACAATTAATTGGATATTTTTTAAGCCAACAAAAAAGAAAAACAAGTGGATCCTTGCATCTGAAGACAATGGTGTGAAGAGGACTTTAAATCAAATGAAATGTGATGGAAGAGTCAGAGTAAGGACAGAGCTGAAGCAGATGAGGTCACATGAATGAAGTATTAGATGAAATTGCAACACTGTCTGCCAGAGGAAAAGCTCAATGCAAGATTGATAAATTTAAGTCAATATTATTGAAATGAAAAATGTATTTGGAGACTGCCAGAAGACACAACCTCTTGTTTTCATTTCTGCAATTTCTGGCTTGGGTTCATTCTACACACACACACACACACACACACACACACACACACACACACACACACATGGATTCAGCAATAAGCTGAAAAATATGGGAAGCTTTGGGATGAGAAATGATTAATAAATTCCAAGAGAATTTCTTCTTAGCACTAAAAAACCCCAAAACTATTGCATTTGTTAGCAGTTAAATGAAAACAGAACACTGAAATTAGATGGTAATTTAAAACAATGCTGCATCTTAATTTTTTAAATTGCAAATCAAGAGAAGTTATTTGTGACCAGAAAATATTTCTGCATCTATTTAACACAAACATGGCCTTTTCTCTATTTCCATGGAAATAAAGGTCACATCAACTATCAGACCATTCATTACCTGATTGGAGAAAAATCCAAACAGGAAAAGGAGTGATCAGAAGGCAGCAAAATTTCTCCCCTCCTTTTTGAAATTTGAACTTATTCAGCCCTTCTATGAAAAGGCACCAAGAGCCAAGTTTCACTGTTCTAGAATTACCATTTATGCTTTCACCTGAAAAAGAATGGATATTTATGTAAAATAGTAAATATAATATTAACAAAGAATCTGTAGCAACATTAAAAATTTTATGCACTATAATCAGGTCAGATTTTATCCAGGGTTCCTTTAAAATGAGGAAAATTATATCCTTATTAGACCATTAATAACAAAGTAATGATAAGCAAATGATAAAAGCATTTTATGATGAAAGCAGCACTAGGAAGCAGAGGAATAAATGGACTTTTCCTTTAATGTGGCATTCTAAGATCAAGAGTCAGCACTACTTGTAAAGAAAAAATACTAGAAGAGTATCTAATAATACCAGGAATAAAGCAAGGATATCAATGATTATAATAATTATTATTATTTTTGTTTTATTTTTAATTTTTTAAATGAACTTGCCTTCCATCTAACAAATTTAAAAAAAAGTGCTGTGTTCCTGAATTATGTCAATATTCCCTTACATTTGATAATATCATTACCAGAAAAGTAAACCCTCACAGAAACCATGCTGAAGTTCTTGCTTCTCAATTATATACAGAATGCAAAAGACAGAAGAATACTATCCCACACACATACATTCACATCATCAAAGCTGTATTAACACAGTTCTTTAATATATAAAAAGGGTTTGGGATTTGTAGAATTTCCTTTGTATTTTAGCTACCTCATTATTATGTGATATTGTTCTAGAAATGCCAGCTCTAGCAATAAGTCAAGGAAAAGAAATTGAGGAATAAGCACAAAGAAGAAAAAAATAATGATCATTTTTTTTTGTAGATAATACTTATTGCCATCATGCTTCAGCTGTCTTCTCCTTCTGCCAGTGATCCCCCTTCCCTATTAGTGAGATCTCAAAATTTCTTTCTGCTCTCTAGTCTTTGCCACAATGCATTTCAGTGGGTACCTTTCCTTCCCATTTACAACTGACAAAAACTATTTGGAAAATTTGAAAGCAGTATAAAAGAATTTAGGCATATAACCCCTCTCTTCACACTGTATGCTAAGCAAAGCTACAAAGGATACATGACCTAGCTATAAATAGTCACATCATAAACAAATTAGAGGAGTAGGGAAGGAGATAACTTTCATCACTAGAAATAGAAGAAGAGTTCTTGACCAATGAAAGAATTCAGAGGACCACAGGAATAAAAATAAACTATTCTAATTACAATAGAATTAAAAAGTCTTTGCACAAACAAAATTAAGATGTCAAAATTAGATAGGAAAGTTAATCAGGAAAATAATTCTAGAAGAAAATTTTCTGACAAAGATCTGTTATCTAAGATATGTAGGGAATTTAAATAACTGTAAAGGCTAAAAGCCATTCCCCAGTAGATAAAAGATCAAAGGACCTAATCAAGATCTTGAAAAGGTTCTCAAAAGAAAAAATACAAGCTAGTATCAATAAATGAAAAACTGTTCCAAATCATTAACAATAAGAGAAATTAAAATCAAAAGAACATTGAGATTCTACCTCATGACTATAAAATTGGTAAATATGACCAAAAAGGAAAATTACAATTGTTGAAAGTGCTGACAAAAAACAAACAGTAATGTACTATGGGGGAATTGTCAAGTCATATAACTATTACTCTTGAAAGCAATTTGGAATTATACTAAAAAGTGAGTATAATTAAAATGACCCTCTGATAGCAGTACAAACTTGATACTACAAAGAAACTGAAACTACAAAGAAAAGTCTCATATGTAGAAAAAAATGGTACTTTTTTGCTAAAAGTGAGAACTGGTAACAAAGAAGATACTCATCATTTGTGAAATGACTAAACAAATTATGACTATAAATATGATAAGAAGAAATGATAAAAGGAATTAATTCAGAAGAACATAGGAAGACTTATATGAAATGATGGACAGTGAAGTGAGCAGATCCTAAAGAATTATTTTTCGTTTGAGTACAACAATTTAAAAGGCAACTCTGAATGATTTAAGAATTCTAATCAATGCAGTAACTAATCGTGACTTGAAGACTCATGATGAAATAAATATCCCACTGTTAGCACCAAAAAGGTGACAGACCAAGAGTACATCATGACATACAGCTTCAGATGCAACCAATAAAAAACATTTTATTTTGCTTAACTATACTTGTTATAGGGGATGGTTTTTATTTGGGGAAGGGACTCAGTCTTCAGTGGTTCAAAGAAACAAAAAAAAGTAAATAGTTAAGGAAACATTTTTTAGAAAAAGAGATAAGAGGGGCAGCTAGATGGTGCAGCAGATGGAGCAACACCCTGGAGTCAGGAGGATCTGAGTTCAAAAAATAGAGATAAGAGTAGAAAAAAAGTTCAGAATGGAATACAGATAAGGTATTCTTAGAACTACTATGTTAAATCTGGCAAACACTTAAAAGCAAGCTTCATGTAAAAGTCGTGGTTTCATATATAACCCACTTTTTCTGCCCTTATTTGAATATGAACAAGTCTATGTTTGTTGATAGTATTAAGTTCATAATAATAAACAGATATATAGATGTGTGTATGTATAATGAGGCAAATGTTTTTGCAACCCAAGGAAGTTAGCTTCAGACCCTGTCATTCTAAATCCCCCTCTTTCCTATTTGCTACTGATTTGCTACATTAAAAGAAAAGGAGAGGAAACAGAACAAGGATACTAACATTGGAGAGACAGAGGGTTTTTGTCCATTGCCTCCAATTCCCTATTGCTAAATCAAGTCCCAAACTCCCTTTCACTTGACATTCAATGCCTTCTGAAACCTTACTCTACCCTATGCCAATAATTCTCAACTAAACCCTACAAATTACTGTAGATGAAACCTCTCACTCACCCCCCCACCTCAAGTGCTATATTTATTCTCTTCTGAAAGTGCATCCCATGGGGCGACTAGGTGGCGTAGTGTATAAAGCATTGGCCCTGGAGTCAGGAATACCTGGGTTCAAATCTGGTCTCAGACAATAATTACCTAGCTGTGTGGCCTTGGGCAAGCCACTTAACCCCATTTGCCTTGCAAAAAAAACCTAAAAAAAAGAAAAAAAGAAAAGAAAAGAAAGTGCATCCCTCAAAAGAACAGTCCTCCTATGAAAAAGATTAGTACAGAAAAGGAACACACAAAATCAAAGTCAGTGATTCATAGGAAAAGGGAGAAGAATTCTTATAACCTCATCTATGCTATTTCAACTTTTCACACACACACACACACACACACACACACACACACACACAAACATACACACTCCTACTTTCTATTTCTTAGAATTAGCATATTTCTTCTGTTCTTTGACTATCAAATTGATAATCACCACTGTTATGGAGACCTTATTTAGTAGGGGACACCATGCAATCTTTGTATACCTTAATAGATAGTCACATGGAGTTTCTGTGGCCAAAAAATAATTGTCACTTGATGGTGAACCTCTGGTGAAATGCCTTCCTGAAGCTAGCTAGATTAATCCTGTTGACAGACACACACTATCCACTACTGAGCCTATACCTGAAGTCTTTCCAGCTAAATAGAACCTGTCAAGCTGGCATTGTTTCAATCAATCAACAAGGAATTCTTAAAAATCTAGCATGTGTCAAATACAATAAATGAAACAATCCTTTCTTACCAAGAACTCACAAGCTTACATTCTAATAGGAGAGATAACAAATGCATGTATAAGGATATATAGAATAAATATGAAGAGAATAAATAAAAAGTAGTTGAATAGAAAGTCTCCAGAGGAAAGGATAAGATAAGGCTTGATGTAGAAAGTGGTTTTTGAGTAGTCTCGTAAAGAGGAATTCTCTAGGGGGGGAAAGGGAGTATTTAAAATAGATACACTTAGGTACAAGTTCTTAGGAAGACTATGGCCCCACCCACTAATCCAATCCCACAAAACCCTAGGAGAAACCAGAGAAACAACTATGGAGCCTGAATGCAGATCAAAGTATTTTACTTTCACTTTTTAAAAAATTTATTGTTTGTTTTCTCCTCATTTTTCCCTTTTGTTCTTATTCTTATTTCATAGCACGCCAAATAAGAAAATATATGTAATGTGATTGTACTTGTATATTCTTGGAGAAAGGGGAGGGAAGTGAGGAAGAAAATTTTACGAAAATGAAAATTGAAGACGATCTTTACATGTAGCTGGAAAAAATAAACTAAAAAAAATGAAGATGTCAATTATTCATGAAAGCTTAAATTGTTTCTCAGGATGATAATCTTCTAATGTTAAAATCATGAAGTTAAGAAGAAATTTAGTACTATGATTTTAGAGAAGGGACTTTAGGGCAGCAATGTCAAACTCAAGCTAGAAGTGGGGGAATACTAAACTGTATAAAAGAACCCCTTTAAGCTGTCTATTGACTTAGAAAACCATTTATTAGTTGTATCTGGTTATTGCATTTTTATTTATTTTGTTAAATATTCACCAATTTCATTTGTTGTGGGCTATAGGTTTATGTGTTAGATGCCTCTGCCTTAGAGATTTTATCCAAAAAGGAAGTGAGACATGACAGGTTTTTATACACTATTCCCATGAATAAACACCAATTTAATAAGCCCTCTTCTTTTTCTTTTCTACTTCATATATCACAATGAAGATGCCCAGAACATTAAGTGGATTAATACCAGGCTGAGTGAAGTGATTCATAGCAGTACAGGGAGAAACAGCTCTTTTCCTGGGCTCTACTGGAGTAGCAGAATTGGTAATTAAAGAAGAATAAAAAAGCACACTAGGTGATGTAATGGATAGCCTAGAGTCAGGAAGTCTCATCTTCCTGAGTTCAAATCTGATCTCAGATTTTTAGTAGCTATGACACTGAGCAAGTCATTTAAATGCTATTTGCCTCAGTTTCCTCAACTGTAAAATGACTTGGAGAAGGAAATGCCAAACCACTCCAGTATCTTTGTCAAGAAAACTCCAAATGGACTTATGAAGAGTCTGACATGCAGAGAAAGGAACAAAGGAGTCCACTAGAACTTTAATGAGAAATGTCTTTGCCTAATATTTTGAAGACATTTTTGTTTGATTTAAGACATGATATTGTAGCTCTAGAGCCTGAGAGGTCCTAATGATCACAGATGAGTGAATTGAGGGCCCAAGAAATTTTAACAGCTTGTTCAAAGTCATATAGCTATCAAGTAAAAATGTAGAATTTGAATTCAAGTTCTCTTAACACCAGAGTCAGTATTTGTTCTACTGTCCTGTCAGTAAATTGAGGCTCAGAAAATTAAGTGACTTGCTCTGGGTCATACAGTTGATAAGAATCAGAAATGAGATTCAAACCCAGATATTCTTTGATTCCAAGTGTAGAGTTCTATTCACTCTTGTAAGGAAGGAGACATCTTTTGGATATTGGGTTTTCCCTAAGAAGAGACTTGCACTTAGCAATGTGGTAAATACTTAACAATTAGGAGGTAGGGAGGGGATGTACACAAGATACACTTCTTTTAAGGTTTCTTTTGCAAGGCAATGGGGTTAAGTGACTTGCCCAAGGTCACGCAGCTAGGTAATTATTAAGTGTCTGAGGCTGGATTTGAACTTGGGGGTCCTCTTGACTTCAGAGCTGGTGCTCTATCTACTGTGCCACCTAGCCACCCTGCAAAAGATACACTTTCAAATTGAATCTGCATTATTAATATGTTCTCCCTTTCCTTGAGTATAGACCAGTGATGTCAATAGAAACTGAGCCATTAAACACTACATAAAGATTCCAGCAGGGGCATCTATGTGGCACAGTGGATAGAGCACTGGCCCTGGAGTCAGCAGGATCTGAGTTCAGATTTAACCTCAGACACTTTATAATTGCCTACCTGTGTGACTTTGGGCAAGTAAGTCACTTAACCCCACTGCCTTGCAAAAAAACAAAAATACATAAAGATCCCAGCAACAGCTGGGGAAAACCACATATTAACATAATTTGTGTTCTATTCTCATTTATTTCATTAAATATTTCCCAATTTTATTTTAACCTGGGTCACACCTCATTCTGGAATGTTGCTAATAGCCTATTTGACCCCTCTGGTCCAGACATCAATAAGATAACTCAGGCTCTAGTTTGCAGTCTTTTGCTGATTTTCAAGGTATAAATGCTCACACTAAAATTTTAACTAGGGTAATTTAATTTAACTAGCTGTCTATAGGACACTCCTGTATGAACACCTTCCTTTCAGTATTTTACACAGAGCCAAGAAGCATTAACTGAGAAAAGTCCCCTTTCTAGTTCATACAAAATATTGCTAAGGAAATCACTGAATCTACTAGAGGTAGAAGGGACCTATGAAACTCTCCAGAAACTATCCAATAAGGAGTACCACAAAGAAATTTAGACCAAGATTCCAATTCACTACCCCCACCACTTCAGATTGCCTTTCTACCAGAAGCTAGGGCAATTTAAGCAAGTGAATATGAAATTATATTCCAAGGGGGTAGCTATAGACAACTACTGAAGAGCTCATAGAATATTCTGCTCCTACCACCACATCTAAGTTAAGGATAGGAGAGAATTCCAAAATTCATATTCCTAGGTTAACAACTACCCCAAGGCAAACACTGATACCTCAATGCTCCTTCCCCAACATCACAGTTCCAGCATTTAGTGAATGAGCAGGTGTGCAATTGGTTCCTTTTTCCTAGAGTCTTCTTAATGGAAATAATAGATCACCAAAGTCCTATAAATTAGTCCCTTCAAGGTTTTGTGGCTTTAATTTTGGCTCCGTAAAATCCTCAGACATGTGAAAAGAGCAAATCAGGTACAGAGCTAAAATCTGTACCAGAGGCAAGTTCAACTCATTTAGAGCAATTGGGGGTTCAAACCTACCCATAGTCTCAAACCTAAGAACTTCATCATCTAGTCTCAAATAAATCATCTTTCATGCAAATGCTTCCTTTCAGAGGCTTTCAGGTAGCACCTCATTTTAGAGACTGGATTTAAGTTCTCAGTCTATTCCTCCTCACCCCCCCCCTCCCTTTACATACTTTACAATTTTTACCTAGGCAAGCCCTGGGCAAAAAGCAAACAGGTTAATCTTTTCCTATTTAACAAATTCTGGGCAAATCAGAAAGCCTTGAGGCTACAACAAATATAACATCATCAAATTTCTCCCAGCATCCTTTATTTCAACTTTAAGCATTTATGGAGCACTTAGTAACTATCCAGATGCATGCAGAGGATGATCTAGTCATAAGTTATCCTTCTCATGATGTCAGTGTTTTTAAAAAATTCCAATTAAAATTTTGCAAATAACTTACAATATGATGCCTTGTCCTCAGATTTTCCTAGGGTACTTTATCTGTATTACTCCTGTCTTGTACCACACTTGACCCATATCAATGTCCTTACTCCATCCTCAAATCTAGTAGTAACTAAGTTCCTTAAAGACTGGGAATGTTATATCTTTATTACATTGAAATTTATGTTAAGCAGCCATTTGGTTCAAAAATGATTTAGAGGAATTTTAAATATGCTTGGGAGATAAGAAATTAAAAATAAAATATAATAAAAAGGATGCTAATGGAATGAGATTCATTATCATAAAACTGTACCTTTCCCCCTATCTCTCCATTTCTACTGCCCCACCACTATTCAAGACAAAAGTTCATCTCTGCCTCATAGAAAGACAAAACTGGGAGGAGTTTCAGGAAGTCATCTGTCTAATCCAACCCATACCAGTAGGGACACTTACCCTTTTCATTGACCCTCCCCATCTTTACTTCCCCCAATCCCCTCACTCTCCCATCCCCCACTCCATGGTATCTGGGTTGCCCTGTTTAGATAGCTCCAGGTGTTAGGAAGCTTTTCCTTACATGGTACTGAAATTATCTTCTATCCATTGATCTTAGTTTTGCCCTTTGGGGCCAAGAAGAAAAAGAATCAAATTCCTCTCCCATATGATGACCAATATATTGGATACTCTACATAGTATTTTGCAGAGAGCAGCTGCTTAGAGTGTTTATTGAATTGAAGACAGCTATAATGTCTTTTCTCCTCCAAATTAAATAAACATCCTTAGTTTTTTCAAACAATCAGATAATTTCAAGGCTCCTCAAAGTCCTGGTTGCTCTCCTTTAGATGCTCTTTTAGTTTAACATCCTTCCTAAAATAGGTTGAATTCATTAGACTACAGTGGAATAAATAGGGCAATAAATAGGGCGAGACCTGTGCCTAAACACTAGGCTTCTGCCTAGTAAAATCCACCTTAGTTATTTTAGCTGCCATGCTGCACTTGTGACTCACTAAAATTTCCCTTTTCTCCCTCTCTTCCTCTAAAACACATTATATCCCATCATGAAATTTAAATTTCTAAAACTCTGCATCAAGGAAGGACTCTTTCCTCCATTTACCTTTCTCAGAAATCTAGAATCATTTTAACCTTAACTCTACTTTGTTCCAGTGTGGCTTTCTATTCTATTACCTGAATGGCCCTCAGACTCCTTTCTCTAGAGCTTTCCAGGTCAGATCAGATACTACATCCTCCATGAAGCCTTGCCTCAACTATGTAAACCCTAGTTGATTGTCCTTTCCTCTGAATTTCCATAGTGCACAATTAACCACTTTATTACTTAAATAACCTTTATTACTTAAATATGAAAAACAATTTTCAAATTGTTTCAAATATATAACACATTTCCAATTTGTGTGGGAACTCCTTTAAGTCAGGATCATCTTCTATATACTCCTGTTACCTACCATACCATTAGAGACCTAATAAAATCACTCTGACTTCCCAGTCTGAGCTAAAAATCCCAGAATTTATCAGAAGCCTTTCCTAATCCCTCTTAATTCTATCAGTCCATTATTTCCAGTTTCTCCTATGTTACCTGTTTTTTACATAGTCATATTTACAGGTTGTCTCATATTTTAGATTGAGATTCCCTTAAGAGCAGAAATTGTTTTTTTACATTTCTTTGTATCCCCAGGGCTTAACATAGTACCTGTCACATGGCAGGGCACTAAAATGTTTGACTGATTGACTATCATTGTTTCCTTATAAGGAAAAGCATTTCAGTCTAGTTAGGGGATATCATTATTCTCATTTGCATTGAGTCCTGAAATACAATGGGTTTCATCTGAGATTCAAAAGAAATCTCCACAGCACAACAATCACCTAGGAGAGAGCCAGTGGACAAAGAACACATGTATTGTTCGGACTAAAGCATGCAATCTGATAGGTAGCCCACTGACTTAGTCTGTCAGGATATATATCTTAGACAGACCCAACACATGAACAATGTGGACTCAGAAGGAAGGGATTTGAGAAATCACACAATGCCTACAATGCTGCCATGGGCTTCTCAATTGAAAGTTCCTTTTTTCAACACCAATATTCTTCTGGTGATGCAACATAGCTATGAATCATGGGACATCATGATCTTTTGAGAATTAATTTCAGGTGACTCAATATGGCAAAATATCCATTTGATATCAGGAGGCCTGAGCATTTTAGCATGCAAGAAGTAGATAAAAAGGTATCAAGGACATGCATGACTAGTCAAGTGGATGATCTGGACAAAGGCTAACAGATGAACAGCCTGAGTGTTGCACTGGTATTCATGAAATATTAAGTGTCGTAGAAGAAAGCTTCTAAAGCACTGAGTAGATCTGTGTAAGATTCATGGAAGGGCATAGGCAAGAATTAGACAGGATGAGTCAGTAGAGAAAATGATGACAGCATCAAAAGATTAAGTACAATATTGTTAAAACTTTGATGGGAGAGGGAGGAAAGATGAGAAAGGATTAAAAATAGTACTAATTTACCTTCTAATTAACATGGTAAATTTGAACTTAGAATGAGAGCATAGGACTTATTCTTCCAGAGTCAGAGGGGTTAAGCTTTCTCCTCCCTTCTAACCCTTTGCTCCTCTCCCCTTTTCATTATCACTGTTCTCCCAAGAGATCCAAAGAGCATTGAAATTTTGTTTATTCTCAGCAACTATAGTCTTCTTCTTTCCACATGTCCCAATTGAAGAGGCAGCTTTCCATAGGAACTATAGCTGAATTTCAAGCTGGAAAGTTACCTTAGAAATCATCCAATCCAATCCCCAAACTTAAAAAATGAGAGTACTGAGGCCAGGGAGGTTCCTTTACTTTTTGAAGTTTATACAAGCAGCAAATGAGAAAGAGAGGATTTGAACCCAACCTTAAAGGTATTTAAAGAAAAACCTTCAAAATACTTAATACATATGTATTTATACATGGCCAAAAGGGATCTTAGACTTCCTGTTTATTATGAAAAGATGCTGGCCTTGGACTCCTATCCGCTGGCAGGCCTGCAAGCTGCCCAGGCAGGGGTTCACAAGTAAGACTAGTTTCCAGAGGCCGTGGGAGTTAATGAGAGGAAAGCATTCTGACCTCTGGATGACCCCGAAGAAACAGCAAGCATCCAGCTTTGAACTCTGAAAATGCCCTTCTGGTCTCTGGTCTGGCCACTAATTGGTGTCCTAGTGGTCACCGACTTCCCAGACTGCTAGGGGTGGGAGGGAGGAGTGGGGGCGGGGGAGGAGGTTGTTTGGCACCAAAGTCAGGAATGTTTGGTGGCTTTGTGGGTTTAGAGGGAAGAGTGCCTGAGGGTAGGAGTTCACTGCCAGCAATTCTAAGGAAGCCCTCCACCCCCTTTCCTTCCCTACTAGGGAGGAGGGGGGTAAGGGAAGAAACCACAGAAGTAAGGGGGAGATAAGGATTGTTGGGGGTTGAAGTGGGAACCTTTCCTTCACTATGGCTAGTTTCTTAAAGCCTTTTAAGTCAAAAATTTTTTGTTTCCTCGCCCGAATTTCCATTGTGGTCTATTTGAGGCTAAAAGCAAATTCAAATGGGTCTCTTGTTTTAGCAGAAGCCAATTAAAAACAGCGGCGATTACTTTGGTGGTAAAGGGTTAGGTTTTTAAAAGAAAATACAAGCTTGAGGCTAGAGAAGGGAGAGGAGGCCTAGGAGAGTGCCCTTTTCAAAGAGCAGGAAGAGGGCATCTCGGTAAACACCTCTCCCACCTACTCCCTAGCTCAAAGCCAAGGCCCTGAAAGAAACCCCGAGCAATCCGGGGTTGGGTCCTGGAGCTGCCTAACTCATCCTCACCAGACATTTGCGGTCGTCCACGCCCGACAGATCCTCCTCAAACTCCTGCCCGACGTCGAATTCCATGATGTAGTTCCTGAAAGTGCTCAGAGTACGGATGATCATATGGTCGCCATTCTGGACGATCTCTTTGTCCGGTTTGAGTAAGCTGGCGATTTTTCTAACAGCCACATTGACATCTGTGGGGGGCAAGGAAAGAATGGGTGGGAAGAGTTAGAGTTTGTAAAACTTTCAATAAGCTTTCCTGGAAACCCAAAGGTGGACTACCACATAGAGAAAAGCTCACCGAGACTTCTTCACGGGCATAGTGAAAAATCAAAGGTTTTGCTTTGTTTTTTTAATTTTTAAACCACCTCCAAATGTGGCAGTAACAATGTTTCCGCTGGGAGGGGGAGGTATTAATAAAAGTTTTAAAAAAACCAAAGTCTCACTTTTCCTAATGAAATTACCAATCTCCTCGGGCATGCATTCAGATATTTGTCACTAATTAACCCCAATAAAATTTAATTTCTCTTCAAATCTGCGGCACAAAAGACCTAACCTCAAGACCCTGCTGCAAATTCGGTTTCTGCTGCCTTTGCAAATCTCGGTTCCTGGACTCCCTTGGGTTCCAAGCCGGGGAGAAGCAAACTTTTAAAGTGCTGCTGCAACATCTCGAGCCGCAGACTTAAGAGTTACTTTTTTTCCGATTCAACAAAGGATTGTGTTTCTGGCCAATACACTGTCGCGAGCTCGCCCGACGATACCGCGCAGATTCGCCCTAAGTGGCGCTTTGATGATTAACAAAATAGCAGGCGACCTATCTTACCCAGGGCTTTCAGATACTCCTCGAAGTTCTCATTGCTCAGCATTTTCCAGTAACCGTTGAAATCGGCAGGCATTTCAGGTGTCAGCAAAGTGCAGATGCCTCAGATCAGAAAGGGTCTGCTCCCGCAGCCTGGACTCTCTGGGATGTGGCAGGCGGGACTGGGCTCAACCCGGCTTTTATCAGCTCTCCAAGGGCCTGGACTCGGGTGGCAAATCCCTCTAATCCGATTACCCTTCAAGTGCTACCATTTAATCCCCCAACAAAGCGGTCTCCTTTGGCTTTATAATGAGACGACAGCTTGATTTAAACCTCCCACACAAAGCCGAGAAGATCAATCAGTGGTTAGCCACCATCCGTTTTAATGGAGTTGCTCCTCCCTCCTTAATAGGGGAAGGGGCGGGGAAGGGAAGGGAGATGCCCAGCCCAGTTTGCCTAGGGGTGCTTTGGCAACCTAAGTGCTTTGCTTCAATTATATTTCCCAGTAAAGGAATAAAGGGGGTGGGGGGGACGAGACTGGGAAAGAAGTGGAAGGTAAAATGGTCTTTTATCAGATCTAGCCAGGAAAACCGAGGCCAAGTAAAAACTGAGGGTAGGGTCGCTGTAAATCTGGAATATAATTTGCACTATACTTAAATCGTAATGCGAAAGCTTCTAGAAAAAAAGCATCCATCGATTGGTTGGGGGGGGAAAGGGAGGGGTGGTCTTTGTTGCTTCAGTTATTAGAGAAAGGCAGTTCACAGCCCTTTGTGGGACTCTGCATTGGAGAGGCTGACTGTAGGTTGCTAGTCAGTTTATTGCCAGATAAGAGGAGAAGCTTAAGGCTCTTCTTATCATGAACTGGACAGACCAGATCTTGCTGATTGATGCTTGTCCTTGGTTCTGGAAGGGAACCATCACGTGTGATCCCATGACAAACTAATGAATTGGATTTGATTGAGAGGGTACTGTGATAAAATTCCAGCCTCACTTTCTCCTCCGGAGTCAGCTGGGTCCAGTGGCTTCATATGAATCAGGACCACTAGAGATGACCCTGGATACAAGATCATAGCTTGCTAAGAAAAAAGAGGCAGAATAAGCATGTCGCCCTTATGGTATATTGGAGAAAGGGCCACCCCTCTGAAATCCCAGTTTATTCTTGTGGATAAAGACATTGACTTTAGTCTGGGCAGAACAACCCATTATCAACAATTAGTAGAGGTCATGTAGCCTGACACTTTCATTTTACTGATGAGGACTCAGAATTAGACATGTGAAATGAATGATTTGTTCAGGCTGTCATAGACTGGAGTTTGAACCCAGGAGCTTTGAAATGCAAATTCATCATCCTTTTCTCTAAAGTAAACCTTGCTGCTTCCTTAATCCTGAATGTAAACTCTTATTCTCAATTTTCCAACTCCAATGTCAGCTAAGAGTAGGTTTGATATTGAAGAGAGAGGATCAAGCTAGGGACAATTCTTTCTACCAGCACAATGTGGGTGTAGACACCCTTTGCAGGCTTAGGTTACAAGAGTTTAGAGGACGAGCAGCCTCAGGACAAGGCAAAGTGGAAGACTGAGAGGCAGAACATCAGCAAAGTCTGACTTTGCTGACTTCACAGTTCTTATGAGCACACACTCACATATGCATTGGCCTCTCTATCCATTCTGAGGTTTATAGCTCCATTAACCCTGACTCTGGGATACTTTAAAATATCCATCTGCTACGAAAGAAATAGCAGCATTGATATGGGTTGATTTTCTTTTTCATTAAAGGCCAACTATCTCATTTAAGTGACTTTCAGCTCCAAAGCACAATTTAGTGGCACTTCCCTCTCTCCTCTTCTTTTGTCTTTTCAGATTTTTCCTCTTTTTCCTTTTGTCTTTCTCCTCTACCCTTTAATTCATAGGGATAGAACTAGAAAAGAAATCAGGAAGAATTTAGTCCACCTCAGTTATTTGATAATGAGGGAGGTGAGTTCCAGGGAGGGCAATGGGTGGAAGAGGAATGGGCATTCTAAGTGAGGGAATAAAATGATTAGCGTAGATGAGTCAGTTTTATAATGCCTCAAAAATATGTAGGCCAATTATAAAATCAAAATGCTAAATATTTTAAACTGAATTCATTATCATTTCCACCTAAACCCTCTTCATCGCCTTATAAATTACATGATGAGATAAGTCCTATAAGGATCCATAAATAGTAGAGTTCAACAATAGGACAGCTTCTTGGCTGGTGCTACTCTTTCCTATAACTATGGGAAAAAGTTTTGTATAGCAGACAAAGGACCTGGTCTTGAAGGTAAGAGTTTGAAAGCTAGCTCAGAAAATAACTAGTTGTTTGAGCTTGGGAAGGCATTTAATGATTCTCTGCCTCAATTTCCTCATTTGTAAAATAGCGATGATAATAGCTCTTTCCTCACAGGTTTGTGTGATAAAATGAGATATTCATTAAACACTTTGCAAATCTTGAAGTATTATATAAATGTTGATTACTACCACTATCTCTTTTGAAGTACCTATCAACCCAATGTAGTAATTATGCAATAAATTAAAAAGCAATCATTATATACCTACTGGAATCCCATCTTATCTACACATGCCTGAGTCTGCTTTAATTTCTTGTCAGTCTAGCATCATACATTACCCTTCCCACCTCTGTCCTCTCACTGGGTTGAGTCCTGACATTGAACCATGTGGCTGAGTCCTTACTACCTGCTGGATTTCTAATTCTTTCAAGTTTGTACTAGAGACCTCAGCTGCTGTATCCTACTTGCTTCCCACTGATATATCAGCTAAATTCCAACTGATTCATTTGACCTCCTTAATTCTTCTTCTAAAGCTTATTCCAATGGTCTGACCCATTTCTATGGGTCTATCTGGTTAGAACTACCTCTTGTGAACCAATAAAATTGAGATCCTGACCACTTTTTGAGCTCCAACATGTCTTGAACTCTTACAGGGGCACCCATAATTCTTTGCAAGGCAAATGGGGTAGAGTGGCTTGCCCAAGGCCACACAGCTAGGTAATTATTAAGTGTCTGGGACCGGATTTGAACCCAGGTACTCCTGACTCCAGGGCCGGTGCTTTATCCACTGTGCCACCTAGCCGCCCTGCACCCATAATTCTTAACCAAGAATTAATTTAAAAAAACTTAGACTATGGGGCGGCTAGGTGGCACAGTGGATAAAGCACCGGCCCTGGAGTCAGGAGTACCTGGGTTCAAATCCGGTCCCAGACACTTAATAATTACCTAGCTGTGTGGCCTTGGGCAAGCCACTTTACCCCATTTGCCTTGCAAAAACCTAAAAAAAAACAACAAAAAAACAAAAAAAACTTAGACTAATTAAAAAAACTTAGACTAATTAATAGTCAGATGGAATAAGTTGGTTAACTATAATATTCTGAAAAGGGAAAGATATGCCCAATTTGAGGAGAGACAAGTTTTGCCTGCCTAGGACTAAAATCATTCTTCAGAATTACTCCTTTGCTTAGGCTTAGAGACCAAGGCTCATGACACCCAAACTTGCAAACTTAGAGTCTTCTTCATATCTTTCCTTTCCCTTATCCTTCATATCCAATCCATTGTTCAGAATTCTTAATACTATCTCTACATCAACTCTTCCATCTATACCCTACTTTCCCTTACATGCTGATCTTCAAACTTTGGTGTTTACTCATCTATAGTACTGCAATGAAACTTCTTATCTCTAAAATTTTCCCTTTTCCAAGTCAAATGCCTCACAATTGCCAAATTAATATTAATAAAACACAGGGTGGGGGGAGCCAAGATGGCAACAAGAACGGATTGTGTCTTAGGCACTCTCTCATAAAACTCATAAGCTAAGGACTCTAACTAAATTTTTGAGAGACAGAACTCACAGAGGGACTGAGTGAGACAGTTCTCCTACTCAAGGTAACCTGGAAAAGAGCAGAAAGGTTCTGCTCCCCAGAGTTGGAAGGGTGGCCAGCCAGAGGGGTAGCCCGCCAGAGTGAAAGAAGTTCAGCTTCCAGGAGGCAGCCCCAGGGCTCAGCAGAGGAGTTTCCTGAACTACACCCCAGGGAGCACCAGACACAAATTGGGGGAACAGGGGGGGACTTCTGCCAGAGCGAGCACATGAAGCCCAGCCCTCAGGACACACAGAGAGCAGCATGGCCAGCACAGTTCCAGAAACAGAAGCAGGCTGAGCTGGTAAGCAGGAGCCCCCAGGGCATGAGCCCATTGAACCTAAGGAGAGGAGTGAAGAGAGAGGGACTGCAGAGCTCTGTCCTCTGCCCCTGGAACAGGACTCTGGGGCTCTGACCACATTCAGATCCTGATCGCAGTCTAGGACCCCCCAATAGAACAGCTGCCCCCCCCACCTCAGCCCCATGGTAGAGGGGGACACATATGGTAATTTACAGACCAGGAGGGAGGACAGAGCCTCACACACTGAGACCCTTGTGGGAGTGTTCCAAAAGCTGAGGAAAGCACCCCCAAAACAGGCTTAGGCTGGGAAAATGAACAAGCAGAGAAAAAAGAGGAACACCATTGAGAAATATTTTGCATATGAGCCCAAGAAGGATCAAAACACTCAGTCTGAAGATGAGGAAGCACAAGCTCCTGCATCTAAAGACACCAAGAAAAACAGAAATTGGGCTCAGGCTATGACAGAGCTCAAAAAAGACTTTGAAAATCAAATGAGGGAGTTAGAAGAAAAACTGGGAAAAGAAAGGAGAGAGATGCAGGAAAAACATGAAAATGAAGTCAGCAGCCTAGTCAAGGAAATCCAAAAAAAAAATGCTGAAGAAAATAGCATGCTAAAAACCAGCTTAGGTCAAATGGATAAAACAGTTCAAAAAGTTATTGAGGAAAGAAATGCTTTAAAAAGCAAAATTGGCCAGATGGAAAAAAAGATAAGAAAACTCTCTGAGGAGAACAAATCCTTCAGACAAAGAATAGAATTCAGGGAGATGATGAATTTACCAGAAATCAGGAATCAATACTTCAAAACCAAAAAAATGACAAATTAGAAGAAAATGTGAAATATCCCATTGAAAAAACAACTGATATGGAAAACAAACTTAGGAAAGATAATTTAAAAATTATTGGAGGACAACTAGGTGGCATAGTGGATAAAGCACCGGCCTTGGAGTCAGGAGTACCTGGGTTCAAATCCAGTCTCAGACACTTAATAATTACCTAGCTGTGTGGCCTTGGGCAAGCCATTGAACCTCATTTGCCTTGCAAAAACCTAAAAAAAAAATTATTGGAATACCTGAAAGTCATTATCAGGAAAAGAGCCTTGACATCATTTTCAAAGAATTACTACAGGAAAATTGCCCTGATATTCTAGAAGCAGAGGGCAAAATAGAAATGGAGAGAATCCACTGATCTGCCCCCCACCAAGAAAGAGATCCCAAAAAACCAACCTCTAGGAATATTATAGTCAAATTCCAGAACTCCCAAGTCAAAGAGAAAATATTACAAGCAGCCAGAAGGACACAGTTCAAATATCATGGAGCTGCAGTCAGGATCCCACAGGACTTAGAAGCAACTACATTGGCAGCTCGTAGGGCTTGGAATATAATATACTGGAAGGCAAAAGAGCTTAGAATGCAACTGAGAATGAACTACCCAGCAAGGCTGAATGTCCTCTTCCATGGAAAAAAGATGGACTTTCAATGAACCAGGGGAATTTCAGATGTTCCTTTTGGAATGGCCAGACCTGAACAGAAGGTTTGATCTTCAGATACAGGACTCAGGTGAAGCATAGAGATTGGAGGAGAGGGGGAAAATATGAGGGACCGAATGATGATGAACTGCATGTATTCCTGCATAGAAAAATGACACTGATAATACTCATAAGAACCTCCTCAATTAATAGAGCAGGTAGAGGGAGCTTTTATAGTTGAAGCACAGGAGAAAGCTGAATTTGAAGATAAAACATGGTGTAAAAATGGAGTCAATAGAAAAAAGGGAAATGTAATGGGAGAAAGAAAAAGGAGAGGGGGGAATAGGTCAAGATAATAATAAGATTTTTCTTTATTACAATGAGTTATTGCAATGATATGGAAGGGGGAATGCAAGGAGGAATAAAGGAATCTTCGCTCTCATCAGAGGTGGTTAGGAAAGGAAACAGCATATATACTCAATGGGGTATAGACATCTGGAGTAAGAAGGAGGGGGGACAGGGAAGGGGGGTGATGTGAGTGATGGAGGAGAGGATGGAACATGAGGGGGAGAGTGGTCAGATATAGCACATTTTCTTTTTTACTTCTTGCAAGGGGCTGGGATTGGATGGCCTGTTTGGGACCATAGGGCCAGGTGGATGCTGGGCCTAAGGGGTGGTAGGGGGGCTCGGCCTTTTGGCCCCAGCGCCGGGGATCTGTCTGCTGTGCCACTCAGCTACCCTACAGCAGAGTCAGAGTGAAAGGAGAGAGAAAATATAGTACACGGTAGTAGAGAAATAAGAAAGGAGGGAGTTGCGATCAGCAATGGCAACGTTGGAAAAATATGGAAGTAACTTTTGCCATGGACTTATCATAAAGAATGTGATCCACCTGCAACAGAGTTGTTGGTGTTGGAACAAAGACTCAAGCATAATTTTTATTATTATTATTTGGGGGGGTGCAGGGCAAATGGGGCTGGGTGGCTCACCTGGGGCCACATAGCAGGGTGATCCTTGGGTGTCTGAGGCCAGATTTGGAACTGGGTGCTCCTGGCTCAAAGGCCAATGCTCTGTCCACCACCCAGCCACCCCTACTATTATTACTATTTTATTTTATTTTGGGTCTTTTTTTTCTTTTTTTGGTTTATGCAGGGAAATGGGGTTGGGGTGGCTTGCATGTCACACAGCTGGGTAATTGTTGGGTGTACGGGGCCAGATGTGAGTCAGTTGCTCATGGCTTCAAGGCTGGGGCTCCATCCATTGTGCCACCTGGCCATACCTACAATTATTACTATTATTTTTTTAATTTTAATTTTTTCTCTCCCCTTTACTTTATCATTCAAGCAAGTCTATATTTATGGGGGGAGGGGGTATTTCATTTACTCTTAAACAAGAATATTTTATTAATGTAAAAAAACATCATTTGTACAAAATGATAATAAATATTAAATAATTAAAAAAATGAAACACAGCTCAGGGACGGCTAGGTGGCACAGTGGATAGAGCACTAGCCCTGAAGTCAGGAGTACCTGAGTTCAAATCTGGCCTCAGACACTTAATAATTACCTAGCTCTGTGGTCCTGGGCAAGCCACTTAACCCCATTGCTTTGCAAAAACCCTAAAAAATTTAAAAAATTAAACATTTAAAAAATAAAATAGGTCAGACCATGGTCTCCTTTGCAAGGGGGGAGAAACAAGTTCCAATGATTTTCTGTTATTTTGAGGATAAAATACAACCTCCTTTCTTTGACATTAATGTCCTTTACAATCTAGCTTCTGTCCACTTTTCTAAGCTAATTACATATTTCTTCTTTTTACACACTTTACATTCTAGTTCAAACCAGCTGATTTGTTATTCCTTGCATGCAACATTTCATCTCCTATCTCTTGCTGTTTCCATTGCTTTCAAAGAACTCCCTTTCCTCTCTCTTCTGAGGAATGCTAGGTATCTCAAAGTCATATCTCAATGCCATTTCTTAAATTAGTCCTTTTCTGATCTTTCTTGATGCTGTCTCCCTCAAATTACTCAATATTTATTTTGTATGTATTATATGATATATATATATATATACACATATATATTAAGCAACAGTTTCATGAGGTCAGAAACTGCTTCATTTTTATTTTTGTATCCTAAGAATATAGTACAATGCCTCAAATACAGCTAGTAATAAATGTTGATTGGCAAACCACTTGACCCACACTAACTCTACCATGGTACCTTCTTAATTCTTTAGGTTCACATGAACTGTGTTGCCTAGTCTTTGCTAAATCTGCACCCAATATACTAACTAGATAGATTTGGGACCTAGGACATAGTGAGTCTAGAATGTAACTATCCTTTAAAACTAACTATTTGGATTCCAGATAAGATCAACTGGAATCTATCCTAGGGAGAACACACTATAGACAGACTGATATGGCCCCTAAACTTACAAAATAACTATTCCAGCTATTCTGAGTTTATTTGATAGTTCCCCCCAGACTAATGGATGGGACTCAGATGGTGAATGAATCATCTGGCCATGAGAGAGAGTCTATTCTTTATCATCATGAACCTCAAAAGTTCTGTTTAAGATCTACAGAAAAAAAAAGAAACAAATCTATGATGAACTGCCAAATCTATCTTTCAATTCTATTATTAATATTCAGTTTGAGTTGGGATTCCCCTTAATCAAATTACTTTGACAGAACCCCTGAGATTGATTATTGGCTTTGACTTGATGATGGGTACACAGAAACCCAATATAATAAGGAAATTCTTTCCTTTAAAATAAATAGGGGCGGCTAGGTGGCACAGTGGAGAAAGCACCAGCCCTGGAGTCAGGAGTACCTGGGTTCAAATCCTGTCCCAGACACTTAATAACTACCTAGCTGTGTGGCCTTGGGCAAGCCACTTAACTCCATTTGCCTTGTAAAAACCTAAAAAAAAATGGATAAGAGGTGGCTAGGTGGCACAGTGGATAAAGCACTGGTCCTGGAGTCAGGAGTACCTGGGTTCAAATCCGGGCTCAGACACTTAATAAGTACCTAGCTGTGTGGCCTTGGGCAAGCCACTTAACCCCACTTCCTTGCAAAAAAAAAAAACTAAAATAAAATAAATGGATGATGATATCTATTTCATGCCTAATCAGTAAGGTTGAACATGGTTGTTCTTCAATCATTTATGTCCAAGGTTTCATGACCCAATTGGGATTTTCTTTGGCAAAGATATAAGAGTGGTTTAGCATTTTATTCTTCCATGTAATTTACCAGATGAAAAACTGAGGCAAATAGGTTTAAGTGACTTGTCCAGGGTCACATAGCTAGTAAGTATCTAAGGACAGTTTTGAACTCATGAAGATGAGTTTTTTTGATTCTAAGTCTACTTCTCTGTCCACTGAGCCTCTGAACTACTCTAAGGCTAAAACTGAGGGAGCTTTATCATCCAGAGAAATTAGTTACTATTAGTCACCCTTTTCAGTCAAAGAGATTAAATTAAACATAAAACAGTGCACAGTGAACCTTCTGGTAAAATACATTAATGAGACTCCTGAAATCTCCCAGTGATTGAAGGGAACTTTCAAAACTGTGGTTGATAGAAGTGCACTTTGGCACAGAATTCTGATCCAGAGGAGAGAGATACCAGTGGCATGTGACTGAGTCAGTTCAGGGTGACTATTGTTTATAACTGACTGACCAGCATATTTACCTGGGGAGTAGCAGAAGCAAGGTCCATATATTCAGGACTGTACAATTTAGAGATAGGTGGCCTCAGATTTGAGATTAATGATGGTACCTGGACCCCTAGTAAAGATGCGCAAACTGGGGCATTTGTTAAGGGAAACTGATTATGAGTTAGTATGGACTTGCAAGGAAAGTGCTGAAATGGTCATTTGCAAGAAAGATAATTTAAGGAACATCACTAGGTATATTAGTGGCACAAAATCAGGAATTAAGTTTGGATTTTGGAGGCAGGAAGACCTTTCTAAAGACATTGGTATAAAAACTTGCAGTGGAAGAAGGTACAGCAACTTTGGAAATGTACCTATTATCAGGATGATTATGGGGCCTATTTAAGAGGGGCCCCTTGGAAGTAAAGAGGAGGAACAGTATTATCTGAAGTAAAGAGGAGGAACAGGATTATCTATTTGTTGGAAACTATATTCCTGGAAGACCAACTAGCACTGGAGGGACATTATTGGATTTGTAAGACTACTGCCTATACCCAGTTGTCCAAAGAGTTGGTCAAGGAGTTGTTATCTAGACTTGAGGACCTACCACCTGAGCACAGGATGGGAGTTGGGGCTATGGAACCCCAGTTTATATCCTGAATAGACTAATAAGACTCCAAGCTGTAGTGGAAAAATTCCCAGTCACACAGCTAAGGCCTTGGACTTACTGACTGATCAAGCCTTGCTAACAAAAGAGGCAATTATTCAACATAGATTGGTATTAGACTACCTTTTGGCTGAAGAAGGAGTCTGTGGTAAACTGAACTTGTCAAGCTGCTGCCCAAAGATAGATGACAATGGGCAGGTGGTAAACAAGATAACCAAGGATATTAGAAAGTTGGCACATGTTCTAGTCCAATGGACAAGCCCATTTAGTACCTCTTGGATGAATTGGTTTACTGGTTCAGGGTGGAAACAGTTACTGGGTATCTTACTATTGGCACTAAGTGGGATAATCCTATTAGCCATGTGTGTCTCCCATGTATGATACAGTTTAATAACTCAGATAGTACAAAATTCTATCAGCAAATTAGGACTGGTGTATGGCTCTAATAAGGAAGAGGTAAAGATATTGATAGGGAAAGTCAGTAGTCCTATCAAGGATGAGAATTGTGAATTAATTTGAGGAAGACACTGCTGGCGAAGTGTGAAGACCAAGTTGTTATTAAAAAGAAAAGGGGGGAGGTTGTGAGGAATGTGGGGTGTTGGTCTTCAGAGGGTGTGGAGGGGAACCCTTAGGAAATCCATTACAAAGGGGGAATGACCCAGCCAATCACAAGCCTGGGAGAGTTTTCCTAATCCCATTCCAGGGATAGCAAACCCAAAACCAGCTCTCAACCAGTCAAGAGTGACCTAGAGATTGTGACCTAATGCAACTGAGTTTTTGAAATTAGGTGATTAAATATTAACCCACACACCCCCTGTGATGATTGGGGTTAGCATATCATGGGTGGTATGATGTGGGGGGGAAATCATATTATGGGCATGTCATGGAATGGGTGGATCTCTTAGATTGTAACTCAGACTCTGAGAGCCTATGAAAATCCAAGAGGGAGGCAAAAGAGCTTCTGAAGACTGTAAATAATCTGATGTTCCAAGACCATTTTGTGCCTCACACCAGGTGAGTTACCCATATCTTGCAAGGTTCATGAATAAAATGTACAATTTTCTCTCACTCTAAAAAACAAATGTGGCTGATACCACCTCACACCTCTCAGACTGGCCAATATGACCAGAAAGGACAATGATCAATGTTGGAAGGGATATGGGAAATCTGTGATACTAATACATTGTTGGTGGAGCTGTGAACTCATCCAATTTTTCTGGAGAGCAATTTGGAATTATGCCCAAAGGGCAACAAAAGTGTGCATACCCTTTGATTCAGCAATATCACTATACCCTGAAGAGATTATGAAAATGGGTAAAAATATCACTTGTACAAAAATATTCATAGCAGCCCTGTTGTGGTGGCAAAAAACTGGAAATTGAGTGAATGTCCTTCAATCATGGAAATGCTTAATAAACTGTGGTATATGTATGTGATGGAACACTATTGTTCTATTAGAAACCAAAAGGGATGGGAATTCAGGGAATCCTGGAAGGATTTGCATGAACTGATGTTGAGCAAGATGAGGAGAACCAGAAAAACATTTTATACTCTAACAGCAACATGAGGGTGATGATCAACCTTAATAGACTTTCTCATTCCATCCATGCAACAGTCAGACACAATTTTGGGATATCTGCGATGGAGAACACCATCTGTATCCAGACAAAGAATTGTGGAGTTTGAACAAAGAACAAAGACTTTTAATTTAATTTATTAGTTTTTAGGTTTTTGAAAGGCTAACAGGGTTACGTGGCTTACCCAAGGCCACACAGCTAGGTAATTATTAAGTGTCTGAGACTGGATTTAAACCCAGGTACTCCTAACTCCAGGACTGGTGCTTCATCCACTATGCCACCTAGCCGCCCCCTAAAGACTTTTAATTTTAAAAAAAGTTAGCTTATTATGTAGTTTTGCTCTCTTAGATTTTATTTTTCTTCCTTAAGAATATGATTTCTCTCTCATCACATTCAACTTAGATCAATATATACTATGGAAACAATGTAGAGACTAACAGACTACCTTCTGTGGGGGTAGAAAGCGAGATTAGGGGGAAAATTATAAAAATTGTAAAATTATAAATAAATAAATAATAAAAAATTTTAAGATGTGGCTGAATGAATTGTGTGCAAACCAAATTCTTTTTATCAACTTAAAATAGTAAGAAATGTCATAGATAAAGTAAAAGAATAGCAAAAAGAGGGGCAAGAAAAGAAATAATCAGAGAGAAATGTTCTTTAAGCAGAGACTGAATAAATGAGTAGTAAAAAAGATGTTCAAAAAAAAAATCCATGAGCAGAAAACTGTAGAAAAAGAATGATTATGCAACATATAACTGAAAAGCACCACCACAACAAAATTTTTAGTGAAAAATTGAGTTAATCAGGTCCTTACTGCATTTTATTTTCTGCATCTAAGAACAAATGTTTTCCTAAATGACTGGATGCTGTTACTGTTGTTGTTGTTGATGATGATGATTGGCCATATTGGAAGGATAAGAAATAACTCATGCACAAAACTTCCATATCTTAATGAGATTTATTGAAGGGTATTCTTCATAATTAAGCAATGAAGGCTTAAAACAGGTTGAATATGGAGGAAGCTCTGAATCTTCAACAAGACATTTCTGTCTTAAAAAGAGCTACCATCTGTGCAGCCACTTACAATATCACATCAACCAATGGAGGCATAACCAAATATGAATTCACAACTTTCCCATATTATACAAGAAAAGGTTGATATTTGAAAACTATCAGGCATGGTTTACTAGTTTCACTACCGATTCCTTAGTGCCCTGTGTGGTAGGGAAGTGAAGTACTATGTGATACTTTTGTCCCCAGGTATATGCTTTGGGATATTTGAGCACTGTGATTGCTCGAAGGAATAAAATAGGAGGGAAATTTATTGGTCCTGTTTGCATGGATTGGATTTAGGTTGGTTCTTAAAAATATTTATTTATGAATTTTCAAGAATCCAAAGACACATCTTTTTGGAGATAACGATATAGTTCATTGGATATAGGTCTTCAAACCTCAAGAAATATAATTAAAATACTATTAAGTTACTTCTTGACCTAAATTTCTAAATTTCTGACTTAAGTTTTAATGGTTCTGAGACAGTCTCCAGACTTTTAAGCTGTGGTGAAGAGATTAATATTCACTTAGAACTTTTGTTCCACACTCTACATTTAGATTTTTGTGAGGATATGAGATAATAATCGTCAAGCATTTTGAAACTTTAAAGTACTACATTAATTTTAGACATGGTGTTGATGGTGGCGGTGGTGTTGATTATGGTGTTTGGATTAATCGGTGGGCAATAAAATAGCCCTAAAACAGACACCCTGAAAAAAGAAAATGGGTGATATAAAACTAAAACATTTTTATTTTTAAAAATTTAATTAGGACTTCCAGCCAAGATGGCGGAGAGAAGACAGGCACAGTTCTAAAGTCTCCTGATCTCTTCCCCATCTATCACATGAAACAAACCTCTTAAAAGAAATCTGACCCACAAAACCCAGAAAGAAAAGCCAGGAGAAATAACATCTACCTCAGGATTTGTCTCTGGCAGCAGCTTTGGCTGAATTCGGGCGGGTGAGTCTGGGCTCAAATGGAGGATCAGCCCCAATCAGCAAGATTAGCAGCTGAATTGGAACCAGGAGTCTGAGGGCCTGAGAGCTGGACCTGTTGGATCAGTGGTGGGGATGGATGACAGGGGCTTGAGTCAACTAGGGAGCAGAGATGCTGGTGTTGGTGCTGTCCCCTGGGAGCTTGCAGACAGGGCTGGGGGGAGAGTTCCAGAGCAGGAGAGCTATGGACACCATCCTGGGATCCTCTAGTCCCATTGCAACTCAGACTTCCTCCCAAACAAACAAATGCAAACAACTTCTGCCTCAGGCCCAGGTGTGTGAACAGAAGAACCAGCCCAACTGAGGAATGACCTCAGGCCAGGGTAAAGCCCACCATTGATTGAAGGCAAAAGAATTCAATAGCTCCAACCCCTCCCTTCAAGCAAAGAGAGAAGGCCTCAGTCAAGGTCACAGACACTCCAGAGAAAGCAACCAACACCTCCTACTGGCCAGCCAGAGAAACTGCACTCAGTGAGTAAAGCCTTTAGCAATCCCAAGCCCAGGTGAACCAGCGCCCCCACCAACTCAAGGTCTTAGCAAAATGAAGAAGGGTCAGTAGAAAGGTGAATCCATAGAAAAATTCCTGGAAGGGGAAGACCCTAACTCAGAGAGACCTGGAACCTCTGAGGACAATACAATCTGGTCTCCAGCACAGAAAGACTTCCTTGAAGAAATAAGGAAGGAGCTTAAAACTTTGGGAGAGACAATTAATACCTTGCATCAAGAAAACAAAACCTTAGAAAGTACAATTGGACAAATACAAAAGGAGAATAAATCTCTCAGATCATCAGTTGAACCAATATAAAAGGACAATAATTCTCTCAAATCCTCAAATGAGCAAATGCAAAAAAGAAATTAATTCTCTCAAAACATCAATTGGTCAAATGGAATGCTCTTTTGAAAGTAGAATTGACCAATTGGAAAAGGAGTTACAAAAGGTTAATAAAGAAAACTCCCCCCAAAAAAGAACAGTCTACAGAAACTAATGACTCCATGAGACAGCAAGAGTCAGTTAAACAAAATCAAAAAATAGAAAAAATAGAAGCAAATGTAAAATTCCTCATCAACAAAACTACTGACCTCAAGAATAGATCGAGGAGGGGCAACCTGAAAATTATAGGACTTCCTGAAAACACTGAAGAGAAAAAAAAGCCTGGACTTAATATTACAGGATCTAGTGATGGAAAACTGCCCTGATATCATGGAATCGGAGGGCAAAGTAGTTATTGAAAGAGTACATTGGTCCCCACCAGAAAAAGATCCTAAAATGAAAACACCAAGGAATGTTGTGGCCAAACTGCAGAACTATCAGATAAAAGAGAAAATCCTGCAAGCAGCCAGAAAAAAGCAATTTAAATATCAAGGAGCCACAGTAAGGATCACGCAGGACCTGGCTGTATTAACTTTAAGGGATCAAAGGGCCTGGAACGAGATATTTCGAAGAGCACGGGAACTTGGAATACAGCCAAGAATCTACTTTCCTGCAAAGCTGAGCTTTCTCTTCAAGGGAAAAAAATGGACATTTAACAAAATGGAAGAGTTCCAAATATTTCTGATGAAAAGACCAGAGCTAAAAAGAAAATTTGGATATCAAACAGGAGGTTCAAGAGACACATGAAAAGGTAAAAAAAGGGGGGGGGGCAGTAAAAGGAAAAAAAATGCAATCCAGTAAGTTGAAACTGGCTATATTCCAGCATGGCGGGGGGGGGGGGAGACTCTCATAAATCCTGAGAAATGTAACTCTAACAGAGAGAATACACCTAGCCAGAAATGATGGACATCCATGACCTATCCATGAGACTGCTATTGAATGGGATGTAACTGGCTTTAACTCCACTTGGGAGAAAGACTCTAATAACTCTGAGGAATTTTGACTCTATCCAATAGAATAATACTGAACTAGAAGTGACAGACACTCAGAATTTTCTATGGCCTAGATAGAATGATCTAAAAAATATACACTACCTTCCTAAAAAGGGGGACAGGAAAGAGACGGGAGGAGGGAGGGGATTTAATTGGACAAATATCATTACACTAAGAGGTACAAAAAACCTATGGTAATAGAGGGGAAGAAGGGAGAAGAGGAGAAACACCTGAATCTTCTTCTCATCAGACTTGGCTTAAAGTCAACCTACACATACTCAGTTAACTTATACAACATCTAACCTTTCAAGTATTAAAAGGGGAAAAGGGGAGGGGGGATGGAGAAAGGGAAGGGGAGTGGAGGAAATAAGGGGAAATAATAAAAGGAAGGGAAGGGAAAAGGGAAAGGGGAAAGGAAGGGGATGGGGTGACATAGGAGGGAAAACACACTGAAGGGGGTAGTATTCAGAAACAAAATACTAGGGAATATGGATAAAGGGGGGAAAGGGGGGAAATACAAACAGAGGGAAGATAGCATGGAGGGCAATAAAGAATTAGTAATCAGAACCTTGAATGTGAATGGGATGAACTCTCCCTTAAAATGTAAGCAAATAGCAGAGTGGATTAAAAACCAGAATCCTACAATATGCTGCTTTAAAGAAACTCATTTGAAGCAGAGAGATATATATAGAATAAAGGTAAAAGGTTGGAGCAAAATATATTTTGTTTCAGCTGAAGTAAAAAAAGCAGGGGTACCAATCCTTATCTCAGACAAAGCAGCAGCAAAAATAGCTTTAAAAGAGATAAGGAAGGAAACTTTATCCTCCTAAAATGTACCATAGACAATAAAGTCATTTCAATATTGAATATATATTCACCCAGTGGGACAGCACCCAAATTCTTAGAGGAGAAGCTGAAAGAACTATAGGAAGAAACAGACAGCAAAACTCTACTAGTAGGAGACCTCAACCTCCCACTATCAGATCTAGATAAATCAAATCATAAAACAAACAAGAAAGAAATTAGGGAGGTAAATAGATTGTTAGAAAAATTAGATATGGTAGACTTATGGAGGAAACTGAATGGGGATAGAAAGGAATATACCTTTTTCTCTGCAGTACGTGGAACTTATACAAAAATTGACCATGTACTAGGACATAAAAACCTAATGATCAACTGCAGAAAGGCAGAAATAGTGAATACATCTTTCTCAAATCACAATGCAATAAAAGTCATATGCAATACTGGGCCAAGGAGATATAGACTCAGAACTAAATGGAAACTGAATAACCTCATTTTAAAAAATGAGTGGACCAAAAAACAAATTATAGAAAGAATTAACCATTTTATCCTAGATAATTATAATAATGAAACAACACACCAAAACCTATGGGATTCATTCAAAGCAACTCTCAGGGAATATATTATAGCTCCAAATGCTTATATGAATAAATTGGAGAAAGAGGAAATGAATGAACTAAACATGCAACTAAAAAAATTACAGAAAGAACAAATCAAAAATTCCCAATTAAATATCAAATTAGAAATTCTAAAAATTAAAGGAGAAATTAATGAAATTGAAAGCAAAAAAACTATTGAATTAATAAATAAAACCAAAAGTTGGTATTATGACAAAACCAATAAAATTGATAAACCTCTGGTCAATTTGATTAAAAAAAAGAAAGAGGAAAACCAAAGTGCTAGTATTATAAATGAAAAAGGTGAACTCACCACCAATGAGGAGGAAATTAAAGTAATAATTGGAAATTATTTTGCCCAACTCTATGCCAATAAATTTGATAATCTAAGTGAAATGGATGAATATTTACAAAAATATAAGTTTCCCAGGTTAAATGAAGAAGAGATTAAATACCTAAACAACCCTATCTCAGAAAAAGAAATTCAACAAACCATTACTGAACTCCCTAAAAAAAAAATCTCCAGGGCCTGATGGATTCACAAGTGAATTCTACCAAACATTTAAGGAACAATTGGTTCCAATCCTATATAAACTCTTTGGAAAAATAGGGAGAGATGGAACTCTGCCTAATTCTTTCTATGAAACCAATATGGTACTGTTACCTAAACCAGGAAGAGTTAAAATAGAGAAAGAAAATCATAGACCTATTTCCCTGATGAATATATATGCAAAAATCCTAAATAAAATCTTAGCAAAACGACTACAAGTCATCACTAGGATAATACATTATGATCAAGTAGGATGTATCCCAAGAATGCAGGGTTGGTTCAATATTAGGAAAACTGTTAGTATACTCAATTATATCAACAACAAACCTATCAGAAATCATATGATCATATCAATAGATGCTGAAAAAGCTTTTGACAAAATACAGCATCCATTCCTATTAAAAACACTAGAGAGTGTAGGAATAAATGGACTGTTCCTTAGATTAACTAGCAGTATCTATCTGAAACAATCAACAAGCATTATATTCAATGGGGAGAGGCTAGAGGCATTCCCAATAAGATCAGGGGGTGAAACAAGGGTGCCCATTATCACCACTACTATTCAATATTGTATTAGAAATGTTAGCATCAGCAATTAGAGAAGAAAAAGAAATTGAAGGAATTAGCATTGGGAAGGAAGAGACAAACTCTCCCTCTTTGCAGATGACATGATGGTCTACCTAGAGAATCCCAAGAAATCAGCCAAAAAACTACTGGAAACAATTAGCAATTTTAGCAAAGTTGCAGGTTATAAAATAAACCCTCATAAAGCCTCAACTTTTCTTTATATGTCTAGCAAGATACAGCAGGAAGAGCTAGAAAGAGAAATCCCATTCAAAGTAACCTCAGACAATACAAAATAACTTGGGAGTCTATTTGCCAAGACAGACTCAGAATCTTTTTGAAAACAATTATAAAACACTTCTCACACAAATTAAATCAGATTTAAATAACTGGGCAAATATCAACTGCTCATGGATAGGTAGAGCTAATATAATAAAAATGACAATTCTACCAAAACTAAACTATCTGTTTAGTGCCCTACCAATCAAAATTCCAAAAAATTATTTTAATGAGTTAGAAAAAATTGTAAGTAAATTCATATGGAGAAATAAAAAGTCAAGAATTTCCCGTAGCTTAATGAAAAAAGTGCAAAAGAAGGTGGCTTAGCCCTACCTGATCTAAAATTATATTATAAAGCATCAGTCATCAAAACTGTTTGGTACTGGCTAAGAAATAGAGTGGTGGACCAGTGGAACAGACTAGGTGTAAAAGCAGGAGAGGAGTATAGTAATCTGCTGTTCGATAAACCCAAAGAGTCCAGCCATTGGGATAAAAACTCCCTCTTTGATAAAAATTGCTGGGATAATTGGAAGTTAGTATGGAAGAAACTTGGATTGGACCAACACCTCACATCCTTTACCAAGATAAGATCCAAATGGTTACAGGACATAGACATAAAAAACAATACTATAACCAAATTAGAAGATCAAAGACTAGTCTACCTGTCAGATCTATGGATAGGGGAACAGTTTATGACTAAGGAAGAGTTGGAGAACATCACCAAAAAACAATTAGATGATTTCGATTACATTAAATTGAAAAGCTTTTGCACAGATAAAACCAATGTAACCAAGATCAAAAGAAATTTAGTAAATTGGGAAACAATCTTTACAACTAATGATTCTGACAAAGGACTCATTTCTAAAATATACAGATAACTGAGCCATATTTTTAAAGAAAAAGCCATTCCCTAATTGACAAATGGTCAAAGGATATGCAAAGGCAATTCACAGATGAGGAGATCAAAGCAATCCATAGCCATATGAAAAAATGCTCTAAATCATTAATTATTAGAGAAATGCAAATTAAAGCTTCTCTGAGGTACCACCTCACACCTCTCAGATTGGCCAGTATGACCAGGAAGGATAATGATCATTGTTGGAAGGGAAGTGGGAATTCTGGGACACTAGTACACTATTGGTGGAGCTGTGAACTCATCCAATCCTTCTGGTGAGCTATTTGGGACTATGCCCAAAGGGCAACAAAAATGTGCATACCCTTTGACCCAGCAATACCATTACTGGGTCTATACCCTGAAGAGATGAAGAAAAAGGGTAAAAACATTACTTGTACAAAAATATTTATAGTAGCCCTGTTTGTGGTGGCAAAGAATTGGAAATCAAGTAAATGTCCTTCAACTGGGGAATGGCTTAGCAAACTGTGGTATATGTATGTCATGGAACACTATTGTTCTATTACAAACCAAGAGGGATGGGATTTCAGGGAAGCCTGGAGGAATTTGTGTGAACTGATGCTGAGTAAGATGAGCAGAACCAGAAAATCACTGTACACCCTAACAGCAACATGGGAGTTGATGTTCAACCTTGAAGGACTTGCTCATTCCATCAGTGCAACAATCGGGAACAATTTTGGACTGTCTGTAAAGGAGAGTGCCATCTGTATCCATATAAGGAGCTGTGGAGTTTGAACAAAGTGCAAAGACTATTCCTTTAAATTTAGGGGAAAAAAAACCAGATATCTTATTGTCTGATCTTGTTACCTCTTAGACTTCTCTTCTCTTCTTTAAGGATATGGTTTCTCTCTCATCCCACCCAATTTGGATCAAGGTACAACATGGAAACAAAGTAAAGACTGACAGAGTGCTTTCTGTGGGGGGGGGGGGTAGGGTGGGGGAAGGGAAGCAAGATTGGGGGGAAATTGCAAAACTCAACTAATATCTTTAATAAAAATAAATTTTAAAAAATTTAATTAAATTACATATTTAGATATAAATTTACAAAAATAAAAGGTCATTATTAGTGAAAAATAAAAACAACAAAATTAAGTGTGGAAGGTCTCTGCAAAGACAATTGAACTGAATGGCAGAATTTGAAGGGTCCAGGAACACAATATTAGAGTCATTAACATCTAAGAAAAAGAAAATGAAACAACAACAAAAAATATGAATGCCACATTTTATCATATCATTAAAAAAAAGAAACTATACCCAGAAGTGTTAGATTTAATAGGCAAGGTAAAGAATCCATAAAGCAGTACAAAACAGTAATTCCTGTTTAACTTTACAGAAATGTAGTCACCTAGTAGCTCAAAAACTTTTAGCTAAGAGAAAATATTTCAAGGAACAGGACTTTTTTAGAAGTAACAGATTATATTAGACTAACACTTTACACACTATACCAAGATAAGATCAAAATGGATACAGGATTTAGACATAAAGCAATATTATAAGCAAACTAGAAGATCAAGGAGTAGTTTGCCTGTCAGATCTATGGAAAGGGAAGCTATATATGACCAAGGAAGAGATGAAGAACATCATTAAAAAAAACTAGAGGGGTCACTAGGTGGCTTAGTGGATAAAGCACTGGCCCTGGAGTCAGGAGTGCCTGGGTTCAAATCTGGTCTCAAACATTTAATAATTACCTAGTTGTGTGGCCTTGGGCAAGCCACTTAACCCCATTTGCCTTGCAAAAACATAAAAAAAAACCCAAAACAAAAAAAAAAAACCAAACTAGATAATTCTGACATTCTTATTACATTAAATTAAAAAGCTTTTAGGGGCTGCTAGGTGGTGGTGTGGATAAAGCACCGGCCTTGGAGTCAGGAGTACCTGGGTTCAGATCCAGGCTCAGACACTTAATAATTGCCTAGCTGTGTGGCCTTGGGCAAGCCACTTAACCCCATTTGCCTTCCAAAAAGTAAAAAAAAAAAAAATTAAAAAGCTTTTGCACAGACACAACCACTGTAGAACCAGCCCTGGAGTCAGGAGTATCTGAGTTCAAATGTGACCTCAGACACTTAATAATTAACTAGATGTGTGGCCTTGGGCAAGCCACTTAATCCCATTTGCCTTGCAAAAACCTAAAAAACATGTAGTAAATTGGGAAACAATTTTTACAACTAATATTTCTGACAAAGGATTCATTTCTAAAATATACAGAGAACTGAGTCATATTTTCAAAACAACAAGCTATTCCCCAATTAACAAATGGTCAAAGGATATGCAAAGGCAATTTACAGATGAGGAAATCAAAGCTATCCATAGTCATATGAAAATTTGCTCTAAATTACTACTTATTAGAAAAATGCATATTAAAGCACCTCACACCTCTCAGACTGGCCAGTATGATCAGAAAGGACAATGATCAATGTTGGAAGGGTTGTGGGAAATCTGGGTCACTAATGCATTGTTGATGGAGCTGTGAACTCATCCAACTTTTCTGGACAGCAATTTGGAATTATACCCAAAGGGCAATAAAAATGTGCATACCCTTTGGTCCAGCAATACCACTACTGGGTCTATACCCTGAAGAGATTATGAAAAAGGGTAAAAATATCACTTGTACAAACATTATTCACAGCCCTGTTTGTGGTGGCAAAGAATTGGAAATCAAATAAATGTCCTTCAAATGGGAAATGGCTTAGCAAACTGTGGTATATGTATGTCATGGAACACTATTGTTTTATTAGAAACCAGAAGGGATGGGAATTCAGGGAAGCCTGGAAAGATTTGTATGAACTGATGCTGAGTGAGATAAGCAGACCCAGAAAAACATTGTATACCCTAACAGCAATGTGAGGGCCATGATCAACCTTGATGGACTTGCTCATTCCATCAATGCAACAATCAGGCACAATTTGGGGCTGTCTGCAATGGAGAATACCATCTGTATCCAGAGAAAGAATTGTGGAGTTTGAACAAAAACCAAAGACTATTATCTTCAATTTAGGGGGGGAAAAAACTGTTATCTTATTATGTAATTTTGCTATCTCTTATACTTTATTTTTCTTCCTTATGATTTTTTTCTCATCACATTCAGCTTAGATCAATATATACTATGGAAACAACGTAAAGACTAACAGACTATCTTATGGGGGTGGGGGGAGCAAAGTGAGATTAGTAGAAAAATTGTAAAATTTAAAATAAATAAAATCTTTCTTTAAAAAAATAAAAAAGAAGTAACAGATTGCATGCAGGTTATTACCTATTTACATTACTACATACATATTACATTATTACATACAGGTTAAATTGTGAAGAATTCCAGACCAAATAGCTTAGGACTACTCTTTTGTTTTTTGTTTTTTTGTTTTTTTGTTTTTTGATTTTTGCAAGGCAAATGGGGTTAAGTGGCTTGCCCAAGGCCACACAGCTAGGTAATTACTAAGTGTCTGAGACTGATTTGAACCCAGGTACTCCTGACTCCAAGGCTGGTGCTTTATCCACTAGCCACCTAGCCGCCCCACTAGGACTACTCTTGATGAACAAAAATTAAAGAAAAGATTGGAATACACTGTTTCTAAAAGTAGAGTTTAAAAAGTTTTATATGAGGAAAATTTTTTTTTTTGCTTTGTTTTTTAGGTTTTTGGCAAGGCAATGGGGTTAAGTGGCTTTCCCAAGGCCACACAGCTAGGTAATTATTAAGTGTCTGAGACCAGATTTGAACCCAGGTACTACTGACTCCAGGGCTGGTGCTTTATCCACTGTGCCACCTAGCTGCCCCAAAAAATTATTTTTTAAAGATAAACATAATTTTGTCTATTTGGAGGAGAGAAGAGAATCGGGGATATAATTTTAATACCATTAACTAATTATAAAAATATCTTTTGAGTGGGGCAGCTAGGTGGCACAGTAGAAAGAGCAGCAAACCTGGAGTCAGGAGGACCTGAGTTCAAATTTGACCTCAGACATTTAGTAATTATTTTACCGTGTGATCCTGGGTAAGTCACTTAACCCCATAACTTTGAAAAAATATGTATCGATATTGATATATATGTATATATATGTATCTATCTATATTGAGAAAACCAAATATCATGGCAGAATTCTCAAAATGAAAATATAGTGAACAAAGTAACTTTAGAAACGTAGACCAGTTTAAAAACTAGCAATAGATCTTGTACTTTAAAGACAAGATCACTAATTCCTGGGGATACTAAATTTTTTTTGGGGGGGGGGACAAGGAGGGAAAAAAATCTCTGGGTTTAGATATTAAGAGAAGGGAGAGGGAACCAGAAAGAAAAGGATATCTTTCTTGAAAATGAGACCTAGGGGCAGCCAGGATGTACAGTGGATAGAGCATCAGCCCTGAAGTCAAGAGTGCCTGAGTTCAAATTTGACCTCAGACACTTAATTACCTAGCTGTGTGGCCTTGGGCAAGCCACTTAACCCCATTGCCTTGCAAAAAAAAAAAAACCCTAAAAAAAAGTATTCCTACTAGTGTAGTAGAAATTGAATATGCTTAGAGTTGACATTCCTGACTGACCATGTGGGAAATTTGAAGTTTGCTTCCATCCTTGTGAGAAACAGGGCTTGAGATGAAGAGTTCCCTTAATGTATTCAAACCTAGAAGAGCTGATTCTTTAAGGATGTTTAGAGAGCAACTCCACCACCAGCGCTCTCTTCCTTTTCATTTACCAATCATGTCAGAACTGTTATGACATAGTTTCTTAGAAGAGGTTTGGGGGAAAGAGTGGCTTGCCTTATTCTCATCCAAGCCATCATATCACCATGTGCACATTACATCTAAAACACATAAGCTGTTCAGACAAGCCTGAACTTGGGCTGCTTTTTCTGTTTTTATTTCCTAATGATCTTAGGTAAATAGTTATCTGTCCTAAGAGAGAGATGTGTCAAGGCTTTTAGGCAACTTTGAATATGAAAGGTCTAGAGAGCTTAGGTCCATCAGGTTTAAAGTTGGAGCTGACTACTTGCTGGGAAAAAGACTCCAGCCACCAATTTCAGTGTTCTTAATGGCCCCTGAAAAGAGGATTCAGCTCTGACAGTTTTACCAGAAAACATCTATTGGAAATTGTTGAAACAATGGAAAGCCAAGGTCAACTATAAAATGTCTAATTAGCTACACTGCGACTGCTTTATGTTCAGATGAGGTTTAAGTATAAGCATCCCAACAAACATAATAATAATTATAAATTAAATTATTCAATCTCTTTAAGTTTGATTTTATCAAATATACAGTTGTGTGTCCTATATGTAGCTTATTGTATATAGAAATAAAATAACCTCCTCCCAAATACCTTATTCATAATGCATATTGAATATCTTTCTTCTCCCCCTTTTGGAGGAAGGAAACCTTAGATGTGAGGCATGGGAATGGGAATCTTAATTCCATTAGATAGCTCCCTTCCCTCCCCCCACCCACTCAAACTATGAGGCCAAATCTGTCCCCCAGTACAGACTGAGTACCTGGGCCCAGAGCAGAGGAGCTAATAAAGAAAAGAGTTACATATATTTAATATCTGGGAATTTGTCTGCCCAGCAACCATTACATAAGAATGGTAGAAACAAAATAAAGTGAGAAGAGGCCTGGGATAAAGTAGGAATGGGTAAGAATTTGAAAGCAGTGTTGAGAAGGGAATTCCCTCAAACAAAACAAATGAAAGGGAGGGGAAGTGAGGAAAGAACAAGTCTGAGGCTAGAATGAGAAAGGGATCTGCAACTGAGCTATTCTAAGAAAAACAAAATGCAGATAATTTGTTAGTCTCTGTCCTTTATTACTTTTTCATTCTTTTTCTTCCTCCTTCCCTAAATATTTTAATACAACTTTATGAAAGAAAAAATACTTAAGATCATGACTGTTCAATTCAATAATGATTTATTATTAAGTGCTTATATTTCAGACATTATGTGAGTTGTCAGGGTTGCAAAGACAAAAATGAAAATAATCTCTTCCCTGCCCTAAGAGAACTTAGGTCCAGCTAGGAGAAAACAACTGGAGATAAATAAGTAAATGCCAAATATGCCAAAAGTAAAGAAAATATAATTTCTGAAAGATAAGAAAGAGTTCGCAAGAAGGAAGAAGACAAGGCATGTAGTTAAGGGTACTAAGAGATGAGGAAGAAGAGTATTTTAGATACAAAACACCTAACATAATATCTAATATAACTATGATAATAGAATACCTAATATAATAATAAAATTAAAACATGTATAAAAACATGAATGTAGACAATAAGTAGTTACACAGAAAAAAACACAAGAAGGTCAATTTTACAAGAACAAAGGATATGTGAGGCAATTTCATCTGAAACCAGGCAGGAAAACTTAGTGGAGACACACTATGAAGGGGTTTAAACTTCAAACAAAAGAATTTGTTTTTTATCCTAAATACAATAGAAAGCTACCAAAATTTTTGAACAGGAACGTTCCATCAGATCCTGATCTTAGAAACATCAGTTTGACAGTTAATAAGATAAAAACACCCATCAAACAATAGAGGGCAACAATGAATTAGAAAGTAAAAACTAAGAATCTGTGGTATATAAGAATCTGATTTGAAGCATAAAATTTAATTCAAAGTTAAGATGAAGTATGGAAAGCAAAAGTAAAAGTAAAAGTAAAAGAAAGCAAGAGTGAAAAACTTGATTTCAAACAGGACAACAATAAAAATATATGTTCAAGACACAAATATGGAATCTATATTATGTTTAAGAGCACTTGCAATAGTACTGATTATGTACTACTCTTTTACCACAACATGGGGGAGACACAGATCTCTCCTACCATCATCACTATATGAGTTAAAGCGAGCTTTCCTCCTTCCTTGTTGTGAGGGATTAGTTATCTCTAAAAGGCTACAAAATCATCCTGGGATTTGATTGGTCCTTGGCTCCCTTGGCAGCTTCCAGATAAGGCAAAGGCAAAAAAAAAAATCACCCACATGGTGGTACCTCTCATTTGGAGAATTTCTGAAGACCATGGAAGTCAGGTCACCATACTCTGTCTGCCCTAATGACCCCTTTCCATAAAGTGAAGAGGAAGGCTGAGTTCAGAGAAGCTAAGTGTCTCTGTTATTACATATCCTTCCTGTTTTAGGGCAAAGTGAAATTCCTTTTGTGAACTCCTCAAGAGTGTCTCATATGAACATTGAACCTGAGCTAAAATAGTATTGGAATTAGGACATTAATAGTACTGTAGGTAATGAAAAAAGAAATCAATTTTTAAATATAAACATCAAATACAATTGCAAGTAAAGGCATAAATGTTATTTAATGTTCAAAAAGACCTATGTAGCCAGAGGATAATCATTAGACTTCAATGTTCTACTTTCAGACTTAGACAAATATACAGATAAATATCCAAGAAAGAAACTAAGAAACAGAACAATATTAAATCAACTAACTGTCATCCTTCTCTGGAAATTATCAAAAAAGATATTAAGGAGCATACCCATTTTTCCATTTGCTATAGCCCCTTTAACATTGATGCATAAATGCAGAAAGTCAGAAATATTAAATGTATTTTTTAAAGATAATAAGAATTACAACCAATAAGATAATATGAACAGACAGATTTAATGGCTAAAAATGTAATTATAGGGGCGGCTAGGTGGCGTAGTGGATAAAGCACTGGCCTTGGAATCAGGAGTACCTGGGTTCAAATCGATCTCAGACACTTAATAATTACCTAGCTGTGTGGCCTTGGGCAAGCCACTTAACCCCATTTGCCTTGCAAAAACCTAAAAAAAATGTAATTATAAATGAGTCAAGAAGAAGTTGTAGAAATAATAATTTGTTAAAGTAAATTCAAATGAGAACTTTGAAGAACAAAGTGGATAAAGGTTCCAAGTGAACAGCAGTCAGTTCTGAGAGGTCAATGCCTTCTTGGATAGACAGGGACATGGGTTCAGATTCCCAAATGTGGTGGAGAATGGTGCCATAAGACATCCCATGCTTTGGAAAGATTTTTGGTTCAACCCAGGTCAGATGAGTTCTTCCTTAGACCATCTAGAGACAGGTTAGCTTTACCATACTGTTGAAAGTTTATCACTGGGCAGCTAGGTGGCGCAGTGGATAAAGCACCAGCCTTGGAGTCGGGAGTAGTTGGGTTCAAATCCTGTCTCAGACACTTAATAATTGCCTAGCTGTGTGGCCTTGGGCAAGCCACTTAACCCTGTTTGCCTTGCAAAAACCTAAAAAAAAATAGATACTGTACTGAAGAGCCTCATTGTTATGGAAAAAACCTTCCTCTAAAAGGACAAGCTCCTCCTGATGCAGAATATGATGCTGGGAGTTATGGACATAGGAGATTTGCAATTGGAAACAGATTTTGTAGTCCTTTATACTGTTAAATTTTGAAAAAATTTTATCTGCTCCTGTGATGTAAATTGACTCCTACTGTTCCATTGTTAAATGTAAATTCCTAACAACTCCTCATTTCTACCTCCCCCCCCAACTTTCAGTCTTTTAACCTGTTTCAGTCAGAAGGGGAGGGATTTCTCCTTTACCCACAATCTCCTGTCCCATCTATACCCAGAGAATGGGCATGACTATAAAAACTTGACCTGGAATCCACTCATGTCACACAGACTCCGAAGTCTCAGCCTAATCAGCTTTTCCTGTCTTCCTGCCTCTCTCTCTCTCTCTCTCTCTCTCTCTCTCTCTCTCTCTCTCTCTCTCTCTCTCATCCTTTCTCTCTCAAATAAACCTCCCCTAGCCTTTTGTTATTCTGAGCAGTTTACAAGGTTTGCTCCAGGGAAAGAAATGATTTTAATCTATACATTTTTCAGGTTTCTATAATAAATCCTGAGCAGTTTTAAAATCCCAGGGCTGTATATGAATTCTTTCAACATTCAAGGCCTTTCAATTTTATTTTATTTTTTAAATTTATTTTTATTAAAGATATTATCTGAGTTTTACAATTCCCCCCCCCCATCTTGCTTCCCTCCCCCCCCACCATGGAAAGCACTCTGTCAGTCTTTACTTTGTTTCCATGTTGTACACTGATCCAAATTGGGTGTGATGAGAGAGAAATCATATCCTTAAAGAAGAGAAGTCTAAGAGGTAACAAGATCAGACAATAAGAAATCTGTTTTTTCTTAAATTAAAGGGAATAGTTCTTGCACTTTGTTCAAACTTCACAGCTCCTTTTCTGGATACAGATGGCGCTCTCCTTTCCAGACAAGGGCCTTTCAATTTTAAATTGGCAATATCAACCCCCAGAAATACTCCCATTGATCATCAACAGTCCTGACCTAAGTCAGGCCACTAGGTTCACATTAGTGAGAATGTCTTTGCACAATGCCTCCTCACTTTAATCAGTCTTATTTGAAAGTAATGACAGCACTTTCCTGATGTTGTGGTCTTTGATACCAAAGAACAACAATTGCTACTAACAAGCAACATGTTGAAACTTATGAGATACAGGTAAAGCAAACTTTAAAGGGAAAAAAAGCATATAATACATATAGGAACCTTTACCATAGCAGAAGACACAAACCAAAAAAATGAATTGTGTATCACTAATAAAAACCTTTAAAAATTAATAATCAAACCCCTCAAAAACGCAAAAGTAGATATTTTAAAAATTAAATGTAAAATTGAAAACAAAAAGACTGAGTTAAGTCAAATGGAATAATTTTGAAATAACTGAAAAAAGACATTTTAAATTTGACTGAAAAAAGAAAAAAATTACCAGTTAAAATGAGAAGAAATTCATAACAAATAGAGAGGGTATAAAGGAAAATCCCAGAAATTATGTCCAGTTGTATGCCAAAAAAGAAAAACAGACAACTATATAAGATAAATGAATATTTACAAAACAATCAAATACACAAATTAGCAAAACAAGGAGTAAAGAATCTTTAGCAACCCTATCACAGAAAAATATATTGAATAAGATAAAGCCACCATATTGAAAATATTCATATATATTTACAAGTTAATTTTATCATATATTTAAAAATAAAATACACCTATACCCCAAATGTTTATAAAACTACCTTCTTTTAGACAAATATGTCTAAATAATCAAATCAAAGAAGGAAAAAAATTGGAAACTATAGACCATTGTCATCAATAATTTTCTATGGGAGCTCTACTTTATTTTTGTTATCTCTTTGAATCTTTATAAAGGCCCCTAATAATTTAGAGTGGGCATAGTAGAACAATATACTGGAGACACTTGCTAGAAAGAAGATGGCCCTTACTTGCTCTGAGAAAAGGGACACTGAAAGTAGAATTGCCCTGAGGTCATGCCAATCTCTCCTTGGAACAGGAGCATAAAAAAATTCTATTTATGATTATGTTCCACTTTTCTTCTCATTCAGATTTCTGATTGAGAGATGAGAACAAACAAAATAATTCACACTGTGAATTACTATGAATCTTCATTTTGAGTGGATTGGTGAATTAAGTGAACACATTATCTTCCCTAATTTTCATGAATAACTCATGAATCTGAGTCAGGTGAATATATATACAGTCTTTTCTCTATCTATTTATCATTATCATATTATATTACAAGCAGCAGGTGTTTGTGCTCAGGAAGATTTTCTTATCTATACTGAAGGTCTGTGAGAAGTCCAGATTCAATAGAGAAAGAGATAGTGATAGCTGTCCTCAACAGGATAAAAATGTATTTTGACTATTTTCTTTTTTATTTTATTTTGTGTGCAATAAACTGTCAGAGATCACATACTGAATATGTGCTGAGGGAAAAGATCTCTGAGAGTGAATTATTTCAAAGGATTAGGGACTAAGCCCAAAACATAATTGCATTCTATGATTTAATATTTCATTTCATTCTTTAAATTGAGAACCAGGGTCAAAATGCCCCTTCTGAGACAGAAGAGCATGAGAGGTCTCAGTGCACATTTGCAGGGTTTCAGACAAACAAGTTGATAGCCCAAGTAAAATGCTGTTTGGTCGATAACTCAGATCTTGTACCTTGAGTTAATCTGACCCCCTTGGCTATAGGTTTACTAATTTGATGAGACAGATGAGCTGATACTTCAAGCAAATACCACAAATCTATCTATCGTCACATGTGGATGTTAACTCAAATATGCATTGTTGTCATATAAAAGTTTACAACCATACTACTATAACATAAATAAGCACATCAGATTTCATGTATGTATGTGTATATAGTGTTATATAGGTTATGGTTTATAGTAAGATCTTCCTTACAACCACCTTATGATGTGGGTAGCGCAGGGATTATCGCATCCATTTTATAGACATAGAAACTAGGGCTACATTTTAGCTCTAGGGTCTCCTCATTAAGGCTTGTTCAATTTCTTGGAATGAGCAGACATGAGATACTATTTTTTAGCCAGAGATATCTACAAAAAAAAAAAGTCCAATCAGCTCCCACTTACTTTTCTTCCATTTGCTTATGTTCATATAAACCACTTTTGTTTGATTGTATTGACTCTGGCACAGTAAGTCTGCAATGCAGGAGGTCATTTTAATTTGTAACCTTACAAAAAATAGTGACATTTCTCTTTTTGTGTGTTCAGATACATGCCTGAAATTATGCTCTGAGAAATAACACCACTTTAATCCCCAAGTAATTCATGGCATCTTCAGCAAATTTAATTTAATGAAAAAATGGACAGCTGTTACAACAAAACTGATGTTGTTTGCTAAATCATGTTCTGAAGTAAAAGCTCACATGGAAAGGTCAGAAAAGTTGGTAGAGAAATTTGAACAAACCTTCTTTCTTCTGTCAGTTCATTAATATTCAAACATTCAAATGAGGCACCCTCTGCACAAACCCCTAAATTGTATCTGTACTACTTCTGTGGACATACTGAGGATTTCTGACAAGATCAATTACCTGTTTCTCTCAGTTCACTCAGAGTTGGAACCAATCATCATTCATCTGGTTGTCTTGTACAACCATGCTCTTATTTAATCTATGTGTGGTCACAATGGGGGTACAATGCATGGATGGAGTATTAAATAAAAGAGAAATATATAATAATTTTCTTGTCAAATACTGTGAAATCACCAATCAATCCATTTGAATATATCCCTTACCTTCAGCAGTCAAACATTTGTTTTTGACTTTCTTTAATGGAAAAATTACATTAAAGAAATACTCAGTTTACATAATTTAAGAAGTTAGAAATATGATTCATCAAGGATTTCTTGAGCACCTATTCTTTGTACAAGTCTTTATTCTAGCTGCATATATATTGGAAGAAAATAGCACACAGATACAAAATAATATAGGACAAAATAAAAGAATTGTTAAGCTGACAAAATGTTGCCAAAAAATCAATCAAGAAACAATTATCAGGCAAGATGGTGACAAGAACTGATCGTGTCTTAGGTGCTCTCTCATAAATCTTCGAAACTAAGGGCTCTAACTAAATTTTCAAGAGACAGAACCCACAGATAGACCCAGTGAGGCAGTTCTCCAACTCAAGGTGCCCTGGAAAAGAACAGAAAGACTCTGCTCCCTGGGGTTGGATGGGTTGCCCGCCAGAGGGGTGGCCCACCAGAGGGGTGGCCTACCAGAGCAAAAGAACTTCAGCCTCCCAGAGGCAGCCCCAGGGCACTGGGAGCCTAGGCTTACAGCAGCAGGGGAGTTTCCTGAGCTATGCCCTGGGGAGCACCGGGCACAAATTCGGGGAACAGCCGGGGACCTCTCTCAGAGTGAGCTCGTGAAGCTCAGCCCTCAGGGCACACAGCAGCACAGATCCAGGAAACAAAAGCAGGTAGAGCCTGTAAGCAGGAGCCCCCAGGGCATGAGCCCATTGAACCTAGGAAGGGAAGTGAAGAGAGAGAGACTGCAGAGCTCTACCCCTGGAACAGGATCTGGGGCTCTGACCATATTCAGATCCTGATCACAGTCTAGGCCCCCCAATAGAACATCAGGGCCCCCCCAACCTCAGCCCCATGGCAGAGGGGGACGCATATGGTCATTCACACACCAGGAGGGAGGACAGAGCCTCACACACTGAGATCCTTGTGGGAGTGTCCCAAAAGCTCAGGAAGCACCCCAAAACAAGCTTAGGCTGGGAAAATGAGCAAGCAGAGAAACAAGAGGAACACCATTGAGAAATATTTTGCATATGAGCCCTAAAAGGATCAAAACACTCAGTCTGAAGATGAAGAAGCACAAGCTCCTGCATCTAAAGACTCCAAGAAAAACAGAAATTGGGCTCAGGCTATGACTGAGCTCATAAAAGACTTTGAAAATCAAATGAGGGAGTTAGAAGAAAAACTGGGAAAAGAAATGAGAGAGATGCAGGAAAAATATGAAAATGAAGTCAGTGATGGGCGGCTAGGTGGCGGTAGTGGATAAAGCACCGGCCTTGGAGTCAGGAGTACCTGGGTTCAAATCTGATCTCAGACACTTAATAATTACCTAGCTGTGTGGCCTTGGGCAAGTCACTCAACCCCATTTGCTTTGCAAAAACCTAAAAAAAAAAAAAATGAAGTCAGCAGCTTAGTCAAGGAAATCCAAAAAAATGCTGAAGAAAATAGCATGCTGGGGTGGCTAGGTGGCGTAGTGGATTGTTGGGAGCCAGGTTCTCTAAGCTGTTTGACACAGTCGCAGCAAGAAGACTCAAGGCGATCACACTGCCTGATGGAACAACATTTCCTTCTTCAAAATATATATATATATATATATATTTCATGCATACCAATATTTATAGGTTTATTATTGATTACAATATTTACTCACCCTAATACTGGAATGACTATAAAGGAAGGATTTCAGAAAAATTCCTTGAATAAAACAGATTGTAAACTCTGTCCAAATTTAACAGGACTGCCTCTCCCTGAGGCATACAAAAGGCTTCAACATTATGAAATCTCTGGAAAACCCAACACTGGGAATTCCAAGGAGATGTCAGAATATATACAGGGAAAACAGATACAAGATGGGTCAGATAGAATTCCAGGGAAATTAATAATTTTGCCCCCCCTTACCATACACAGGAATATATGAAAAAGATGGTGAGAAAATAGTTAGTACAGGCGACTGATATGTGAACTCCAGCAGCCTTAGTTTCATGGGAAAGAATAAAAAAGTCACAGAAACTGTGGCTTCTACCAACAAGGCCTGAAAGAAAAATTGGTTATTGTAAGAATTAATGGATGGGTGGACAAGCATAAAGACCCTCACTATAGATTGTTAAGGAAGTGTATCTAAAAACATTACTTACACAAAAAATATTTTAAAATTTCCATTAAAAGAATTGTTTAATTAATAACTTTAAATGAATTAAAAATTATACAATGTAGTAATAAATAAGGTAACAGACAGGTTAAGGTCATCATGGTCTGAGTAGGGATAAGAAATCAATTAACTATGATTATTACTTAAACTTGTAATCATATGATTAAAACTTGTAACCATATGAACTATGTGATTGATGATGAAAATTGTACACTCTTGTAACCAAGGAAATGATCTCAGCTTGCTTGCTTGAAACATAAATGATTATGAAACTATAAAAATAAATCCAAACAGCTGACAGTCAGTCAACCTGCTCCTGCCTTTACCCACTTGTTGACTCAACTCATTTCTCCAACTCTATCCCTCCTATCAGGTTCCAAGGACCCTGTGGAGGCTGGACCCCCACAGTGGATAAAGCACTGGCCTTGGAGTCAGGAGTACCTGGGTTCAAATCCTGTCTCAGACGCTTAATAATTACCTAGCCATGTGGCCTTCGACAAGCCAATTAACCCTATTTGCCTTGCAAAAACCTAAAAAAAAATTAGCATGCTAAAAACCAGCTTAGGTCAAATGGATAAAACAGTTCAAAAAGTTATTGAGGAGAAGAATGCTTTAACAAGCAAAATTGGCCAGATGGAAAAAGAGATAAGAAAACTCTCTGAGGAAAACAAATCCTTCAGACAAAGAATAGAACTCAGGGAGATTGATGAATTTACAAGAAATCAGGACTCAATACTTCAAAACCAAAAAATGAAAAATTAGAGAAAATGTGAAACATCTCATTGAAAAAAACAACTGAAATGGAAAACAGATTTAGGAAAGATAATTTAAAAATTATTGGAATACCTGAAAGTCATGATTAGGAAAAGAGCCTTGACATCATTTTCAAAGAATTACTACAGGAAAATTGCCCTGATATCCTAGAAGCAGTGGGCAAAATAGAAATGGAGAGAATCCACTGATGCCCTGAGAAAGAGATCCCAAAAAACCAACCCCTAGGAATATTAAAGCCAAGTTCCAGAACTCCCAAGTCAAAGAGAAAATATTACAAGCAGCCAGAAGGACACAATTCAAATATCATGGAGCTGCAGTCAGGATCTCACAGAACTTAGCAGCAACTACATTAAAAGCTCATAGGGCTTGGAATATAATATACCGGAAGGCAAAAGAGCTCAGAAAGCAACTGAGAATCAACTACCCAGCAAAACTGAATGTCCTCTTCCAGGGAAAAAGATGGACTCTCAATGAACCAGGGGAATTTCAAATGTTCCTGTTAGAATGGCCAGAGCTGAACAGAAGGTTTGATCTTCAGATACAGGACTCAGGTGAAGCATGGAGATTGGAGGAGAGGGGGAAAATATGAGGGACCGAATGATGATGAAATGCATGTATTCCTGTATAGAAAAATGACAGTGATAATACTTATATGAACCTTCTCAGTTAATAGAGCAGGTAGAGGCAGCTTTTATAGTTGAAGCACAGGAGAAAGCTGAATTTGAAGATAAAACATGGTGTAAAAATGGAGTCAATAGAAAAAAGGGAAATGCAATGGGTGAAAGAAAAAGGAGAGGGGGGGATAGGCCAAGATATTTCATATAATATTTTTCTTTATTACAATGAACTATTGCAATGATATGGAAGGGGGGAAGGAAAGGGGGAATGAGGGAATCTTTGCTCTCATCAGAGGTGGTTAGGAGAGGAAACAGTATATATACTCAATGGGGTATAGGCATCTGGAGTAAGAAGGAGGGGGGGACAGGGGGACAGGGGGAAAGGGGGTGATGTGAGTGATGGAGGAGAGGATAGACCATGGGGGGAGAGTGGTCAGTTATAACACATTTTCTTTTTTACTTCTTGCAAGGGGCTGGGATTGGAAGGCCTGTCCAAGACCATAGGGCCAGGTGGATGCTGGGCCTAAGGGGTGGTATGGGGGCTCAGGGCCTCTTGGCCCCAGGGCCAGGAATCTGTCTGCTGCACCACTCAGCTACCCTACGGCCAAGTCAGAATGAAAAGGGAGAGAAAATATAGTACATGGTAGTGGAGAAATAAGAAAGGAGGGAGTTGCGATCAGCAATGGCAACGTTGGGAAAAATATGGAAGTAACTTTTGTGATGGACTTATCATAAAGAATGTGATTCACTCACGACAGAGTTGATGGTGTTGGAACAAAGACTGAAATACACTTTTTTGTTATTATTATTTGGGGGAGGGTGCAGGGCAAGTGGGGTTGGGTGGCCTGCCTGGGGCCACATAGCAGGGTGATCATTGGGTGTCTGAGGCCGGATTTGGACCCAGGTGCTCCTGGCTCAAGGGCCAATGCTGTCTGCCACCCAGCCACCCCTACTATTCTTACTATTTTATTTTATTTTGGGTCTTTTTTTTCCTTTTTTTTTGGTTTTTCAGGGCAGTGGGGTTGGGTTGGGGTGGCTTGCATGTCACACAACTGGGTGATTGTTGGGTGTATGGGCTGAATATGGACTCGGGTGCTCATGGCTCCAGGGCTAGTGCTCCATCCATTGTGCCACCTGGCCATACCTACAATTATTACTATTATTTTTTTATTTTAATTTTTTTCTCTCTCTCCCCTTTATCGCTCAAGCGAGTCTATATTTTTTGGGGAAGGGGGTATTTTGTTTACTCTTAAACAAGAATATTTTATTAGTGTATAAAAAATTATTTGTAGAAAATGAGAATAAATAAATATTAAATAAAAAAATAAAAAAAAAACACTTAATAATTACCTAGCTGTGTGGCTTTGGGCAAGCCACTTAACCTCCTTTACCTTGAAAAAAAAAACCTAAAAAAAAAAAAGAAACAATTGTCAGGAGTAGCTAGGTGGCATAGTAAACCCTGCAGTCAGGAGGATCTGGGTTCAAATGTGACCTCAGACACTTAATTCCCTAGCTGTGTGACCTTGGGCACATCACTTAAACCCATTGCCTTGCAAAAACAAAAGCAAGAAACAATTATCAAGCCCCAGTTGTATGACAGACACTGTGTTAGGTACTGAGTATATGAATACCTCAAAGAACCTATATTCTACTGGGTAACAGGTTTGATATGGACAAATAGTGTCATTGACTTATAGCAAATTGGCAAGATCAGTGTGAATTTAGAAACTCAGGGAAGGTTTGTGCGTATATGTTACTTAATGGAAAAAGCTCTGAATATAGAGTTTGAGAACTTGGGTTTCTATCTTGGCATTGCCAATAATTAGTCATATGACCTTGGCCTCAGTTTCTTCTGTAAAATAAGGGCGTTGGATCAAATAACTACTAACATCACTTCCAGCTCTAAATCTGAGCTACCATCTACCATGAAGGATGGATTTTATTTAGAGAGGTGGAAAGGAACTTAGCTCTAGAATATCTTCAGTGTTTGCTCTGTTTTTCAATTTATTTTTTTCTTTAACCTTTCTAGCAGTCTCTTTTTTAATCATACAAATTTCTTCCCCAAGTCAAATGAAGTCATGTTATCTTAAAGGATCACTTCTCATTGGTTTAAAGACATGAAACTCTGCTTTCTTAGACTGCATTTGTATCCACAGGACAAAACTGTCACAGTCCCAATCGTGTGTCAATTTTCCCAGATGATTCAGTTGGCCAGAATGAGGGGGCTGGTTCATAAACATCTATCTCTCTTGTAGAGACAAAACAGTCTCCCTCCCACTACCTGAATTTGAGACATAAATGTAATTCTGTTCTCTCTTTGATGCTTATATTTTGGATTATTTGAGCCAGGTAGTCTATGATTCTTTCATTAATCTTCCTGTAGTCAAAGTTATGTGGATGGGATTCAAGCTAAACTGTTTTTGTTCTTTTTCTTTGGGATCTTGTTCCCCTCAGAAATCAATCCCAAATCCCTTTATCACTGAATATCTCTGAATGTTCAGAAGTTTGTTTTCATCTTCCTGAAAGAATGCAAGGTCCCAAAGAGATTTTAGGTGCTGTCAATTTGTCCCATTGAAAAACCAGTCATTTGTTGGTTTGAGATACATTGCCTCAGTACATCTATCTATAAAGTATGCTCTTTACCTGACATGATATGTGTATTTGTGGGTACATTTATTGTCCTTTCAGATAGTGAGGCAGGACCCAGTACTTTTTCACAAACCTGAATTCTGACCATCAACACCAATTACACTGGACTAGATCAGGGGACTACCAAATGGTACTCTCAATCCCTAGAATACTTATTTGTTTGTACCTTTCATAAAGCAATTATTACATAATGCTTTGATTTTCTATTTTTTGTATGTTACATAAATATTCCTGCTTCTATTCATAGTTATATTTTGAAAGGCTTTCCTTAGTCTAACTAAAACCTGCTTTGTTCAATCTTCTTTGTTCAAGGTCTACTTCCTCCAAGAAACCTCCCAATCTTATACTGAACTCACTATCTTTTCAAACATGTGTTATTCCTTATACCAGTCTTATGTAAGTCAAACATGGATTTATGATATATGATTTCACTAGATTCAGATAATTTTGAAGTAATAATACCTTCATTTCATTTAGGAAGCTGAGATTCTTAAAGCTGAAAGTGACTTGCCCAAGGTGCAACACAAACTAGGAGGAAAAACTGAGACAAGAATCCAAATCTCCTGATTCAGAGAGTAACCCCCTGCTCTTCCCATTGAATCACACTGCTCTTGTATTATCTGTTTCATTCATGTATTTATTATATCTCCAACTGACTTGTAAATCTTTTGTGAAGAGAACTGTATTTTATATTTCTTTGGAATCCTCAACCGAACTTAGCACTCTGCTAATTGGGTACTAGGTGCTCGGTCAATATTTCTTGATTGAATGAATAAATTTTTCTCCCCAAGATGTACTCCTGATTCCTCTTGTGGGCTTTCTCTATCATGCCTCCTTTTTTCTTACCTCTATTAACAACCTATACCCTTTTATGTGTTGTCATCTCTCTTTCCAGGGCAAGTTCTTTGAAGGCAGGGATTGTCTTTTGGCTTAAATTTGCATTCTCAATGCATAGTATCTTGTCTGGCACAAAGTAAGCCTTTATAAATGCATATTCTTTTGATTTAAAGAATATAATTAAACCACATTTTAGTCTTCTCAAAACTAAATGCATTTTTTCTTTATTTATCTTTTTTGACACCCTTGGATCTCTTGCTCAGCTAATTGAATGAACCTTAAAGTAATTAGCTTCTGATAAAGCAGGGGAAAAGAACTTACCCTACTTTTGGTTACTTTTTTTCTCTTGTCTTTTATTTCCTAACATGATCATTCTATTTTTCTCAATTCTTTCCCCTATAATTTGCCAGTTTAAACAAAGCTCCCAAATGAAGGCTATGTGAATTAGCCACAAATTCTTTGATTCCTTTTCTTCAGGTCCCCCTCATTATTTTGGAATGTTATTTTCTTATCTGCTTTGCACTTCAACTCAAAGATCATATAGAAAGGGACATGAGAGATCATCTGATTCAGTCTCTTAGTTTTACATTTGAGGGAACTGAGGTACAAAGTGTTAAAGTGATTTGCCCAATATCATATAACTTTTCTAATTGTTTTCAAGCCTTAACATGTATTTACTTTTTTTCTAACTAGATTGAAATTTTCTCTATGAGTAGTGACTGAGTCTTCTATTCTTTTTGACTTAATGTACTAAAGTGAAACTCTGTGTCTATAAGGATTATTAAATATTGTAATGGGACAAAAAAATTAGTTCTTCTTGGTATTGTGAGGTCTTATCTTGCCTGGGTGATTAGATGATCTGAATAAGGATCCTACTAGCCTTCCCTATATTTCCATGATCTCTTGTAATGTATATTATTTTATTTTTCTCCAATTACATGTTAAAACAATCTTTCAATATCGTTAAAAAAAGGTTTAAGTTCTAAATTCTATCCCTCCATCTCTCCTTCCCCTTTCTCCTCCCAAATATTCCATGATCTCTTTTGTTCCTTTTTTTTGCAAGGCAATGGGGTTAAGTGACTTGCCCTAGTTTACACAGCTAGGTAATTATTAAGTGTCTGAGGTTGAATTTGAACTCAGGTCCACCTGACTCTAGGGCAGGTGCTCTATTCACTGTGCCACCTAGCTTCCCCTTCCATGATCTCTGATCTTTTTTTTTCTGACTGGCAGCCCCTTAGCTTATGGAAACATGATTTAAAATAGGACTCAAATGTGGGTCTGACCAATATTCATGATTTATAGAAACTGAAATTATGTTAGATAACATCTTAAGTGTTTAGTTCTATTGGACAGATTTTAAGGATATGAAAACAAAGCATTCATTTTAAACACACACGTACCCACATATTAAATCATTACCACTGTGTGCTAGGTACTGGGAATACAAAGCCAAAAATGAAACTGACCTTGTCTGTAAATAGTTGACATACTACTGAATAGTAAAAGGATAAAGAAAGGATGGAAATCAAAGCAATAAGCAGTCTGGAAGTGATGTCACATTTATATGAATTGAGAATGATTAGCCTGGAATAAGAGACTTCTTCAAAGAGACAGAGATATATTAACTATTTTCAAATACTTGAAGGTAGAGTCTTATTCTGTGATTTTTTTTATTAAAAAAAAGACTAAAACATGGATATAAGTTATAGGCAGGCAGATTCCAATACAACTTAAGAAAAAATTTGTAAAATATCCAACAATGGAGCTATTTTTGTAGATAGTGATAGATACATATTAAAACTAATGAAAAAGTCCAAAAGACCTAATTTCTAGGTAATTAATCATCAATTTATTAGGCTAGCAGACAATAGATTGAGGTCAATGGAGTTCTCTCATAATAAAGAGAAATATGTGTGTGTGTGTGTATATGTGTAAATGTATAAATATATATATATATTCCTTATAAATGATACAATCACCTATCAAGGGTGCTATGTAGGGCATTCCAAATTTGGGGAAAAGGATGAACAAGAAGTCCTCTATATTCCTTCTAGTTCTATGATTTTTTTTTTTAGGTTTTTGCAAGGCAATGGGGTTAAGTGGCTTGCCCAAGGCCACACAGCTAGGTGTCTGAAGCTGGATTTGAACTCAGGTACTCCTGACTCCAGGGCGGGTGCTCTATCCACTGCACCACCTAGTCACCTCTAGTTCTATGATTCTAAGAGTGTCACATGAAGTACATAGACATAACAGTGTAGGTTCTTTTAGGGAGGAATTCATTCCACTTTCACTCAGAAAGGCGAGGAAAAGCTTAAATTTCAATTCACAGATTACACAAAAATTCACAGGTGTCTACAAAAAGTTTATTGGAGAAGTAGCAAGAGAATGTGTTTCAAGTAGTAGTAGTGGAGTTAAGGAAAGAAAAAACAGACACAAGCTTGTCTGGTGAAACATCAAGGACACCTAAAAGGGGAGGAGAGAGTGTAGAGGTTATTTGGGGGAAGTCATGCTCATAAGTAGTAGAGAAGGACTAAGGGTGGGGGATCACACTCCTCCAGAGTGGGCTGTCCTTCAAAGGCAAAGGAGCAGCTCTACAGAGAAGGAAGATGAACTTTTAAGGAGGATATAGATAAACTTAGGTGGGGTTGGATAGCTCAGAAAGCAGAAATGAGATAATGAGAGGTATGTAGATGAGGGGTGGTAGGTCTGAGACTTAAATCTTTCAGGTTTAGGCAGGAATCCAGTTTTGTTGATGTAGGCTTTTGTGCCTAGGGCCAGGGATTGACTGAGTCCTTGCCAAGTAGGGGCAAGGCACTTTACTAGAGTTCACTTATCTCATCTTGTAGGAGAAATATCTGTCTAGTTTTTAATATTAAGAAACAGTTACTTGTGCCTCTCTGATGGTCTCTGAGGACTCCCCAAGGTAGCTCAGGCCCTAATCAGATGTAAATTGCCTTCTATTGTTCAATGTAACTCCATTGTTAAATGTAAATTAGCCAAGATAAGAGCAACCTCAAACCCTTCTTCCTGAGCCTCCCCTCAGCTATCAACCTTTAACTGACCTCAGTCAGATTTCATCTCCCTTTGGGGGCAGCTAGGTGGAGTAATGGATATGGCCCTGGAGTCAGGAGTACCTGGGTTCAATTACCTAGCTTATGTGGCCTTGGGCAAGCCACTTAACCCAGGTTGCCTTGCAAAAAGAAAACAAAAAAAACCCCAAAAAGATTTCCCCTTTGGCCAAATTTTCCTTACTCTTCTATGCCAGAAGTGGCAAGACTATAAAAGTCTGGGCTAAACTCTGCACAAGGCCAGACCCACTCTGGTCTGAGCCCAGCCAACTCTTATGGCTGTTTTCCTTTCTCCTTTCCTTCAGGCACACTAGCCTGAATCTTTGTCATTCACTCTGTCCTCAAACTTCAAGCCAGTTAAATTTTTCGGACTTGTGAAGAAAAAATCCTGAACTCATTACCTCCAGGGCCAGTGTGAATGTTTCATTCTCTAGAGCACTCATTTTATGAGACACCAATTTCTCCCACATCAATCTCATAGCTTGGACAATGGAATGGGTGGTGGGAAGAACATACATGATCAGTATAGATGTTACAAATTAATAGTTATAAAACATAATTTTGCGCAATATTTCCCTTCAATGGGAAAAGGAACTTGAAAGGCAGAATATTGTTTCAGGACAAGAAAGTACTGAGGGAAATTCCAGGATGATTGTGCAGCTGGAACAGTATGGCCAAGTTCTGAGAGTACAAAAGAGAACAAGGAGAAGAATTTGAGCATGAATTCTCTGGTGAATCACCCTTAAGCATCAGAAGGAATTCACCAGTGGGAGAAGTGGATAGATAATTCAGGGTGAGAAAGTTTCAGGTGCTAAGGGAAATTATAGCACCCTGAGACTCACCTGATTAGTTATGAGGAAAACATGTAAATTTTTAAAACATTTGTCAATGGAGCTAACATTCTGATTCTCTGACTCATAAAGACAAACAAACTAACATTATGAGTCTATGGTTCATAAAGACAAGGCAGTTCACAAGTCTTTCATACAAAGCATCCTTACTTATTTTGGTGGGCTAAAATCCTAGGGGAAAAGGCAAGATCATACTTGTTGCTTGATGTTTGTTTTTTTTAATGGTATTCTCTCATCTTCCTCCTTTGTTTTGGTGCCATCCTAAACACACTCCATAGTTCCAGAGGTATAAGTTCATTGTTGAGGATTCTCTCTGATAGAGCAGATCACTACTAAACTATGCCTGCCCAACCCATGTGACTCATGTTCTTCCATAAATCTGCTACAAGATCTCTCCAGGATCCTGGGAACCTCCACAAAGTTCTATCCCAAAGACTCAATGTGACATAGAGATACACTTCAGCAGAATATAAGATCTGAGAGGTTGTAAGGTAGAAGGGCTTTGTGTATGGTCAAATAAAATTAGCTACTATTGCTTTCCATGGAGTAACCTGGACAAACATAGAGATGCTCACTACTGATAGACTGGATGCTTTTATGATAAATTCTTGGTTACGAAAACTCAAACACTTTCTTAAAATGCCTTCAACTTATTGACACAGTGTGCTCTAAGACAAGAATATTATATTTTTTGTCTGCCCTGCCTATTCTTTCACTTTTAGAAACAGATCCTGAGGCAACTAGGTGGCACAGCGGATAGAGCACTGGCCCTGGAGTCAGGAAGACCTGAGTTCAAATCCTGCCCCAGACACTTAATAATGACCTAGCTGTGTGACCTTGGGCAAGTCACTTAACCCCATTGCCTTGCAAAAAACAAAAAACAAAAAAAAGATCTTGAGGCATTCCACAGAGTTGTATAAAATGGAAGGTCTTATGGTCGGCATTAAAGAGTATTGGATTTAGAGTCAAAATGTCTGGTTTCTGGTTTGGGCTCTAATATTATCCCTGTATTCTTGGGCAAACCACTTAACTGATCTGTGACTCAGTTTCCTCATCTGCTTGAGGAGGTTAGAACTTGATTCCCCAAGGTCCTTTCCAACTCTAAAATTCTGAGTTCCATAATCCTAACAAATTATCACTAATTGGAAATGAAAATAATAGAGAGGAAACGCATTCTTATGATTTTTACATTAGAAAATAAAAATCTCATCCTAGTGTGGTAGGTAAATTATTTCCCATACAAAATGAATCAGCCCTGTGTTTGAGTTATTGGGGGAGGGCAGGATTAATATCTTTGTAAGTAGGGGCGGCTAGGTGGCATAGTGGATAAAGTACTGTCCCTGGAGTCAGGAATACCTGGGTTCAAATCCGGTCTCAGACACTTAATAATTACCTAGCTGTGTAGCTTTGGGCAAGCCACTTAACCCCATTTGCCTTGCAAAACCCAACATATATATATAGATATAGATATAGATATAGATATAGATATAGATATAGATATAGATGTAGATATAGATATAGATATAGATATAGATATAGATATAGATATAGATATAGATATAGATATATATCTTTGTAAGTGGAAAGAGATAAGAGAATCCTAAAAGTCATCATCATAATTCAGGCAAAATAGACCAAGGGACCTCTGAGAATGAACATAAGGGGAAAAATGAAGTTGGTATGATTTAATGAGAGAATTTAAAGATTCAAATCAGTTTAAACATTTTATTAAATTATGAGGTCCAAAGGAAAAACTAGGCCAGGTTAAACACCTGGAAAGACAAATTCCATGGAAGAGTGGAGAAATTGAGGTTTCCAGAAGAAATGTAAAGAAGAGAAGAATGATTAATAATATGCCAACTTTAAGGTTTTAAGGGAATAAGAAGGACATTACCAGATATACTACACCAAGGAATACACAGAGACAAAGTCCAATGAATAAATGAAAAGGGGAACAAAATCAATGATGAATTTAAAATGTCTGTGCATCACAACTGTGCTTAATAATTGATCTTTAAAATAAATCAACACATTCATTTTGGCCCCTACTATGTCTAACAACCTATGCTTACTTAAAAATACAGAGAAATGTTGGTATGATTGAAAGACAATAGGATAGAGGGGCTAGGTGGTGCAGTGGATAGAGCAACAGCCTGGAGTCAGGAGTACCTGAGTACAAATCCAACCTCAGACACTTAATAAATACTTAGCTGTGTGGCCTTGGACAAGCTACTTAATTCCATTTGCCTTGCAAAAACTTAAAAGAAAAAGACAATAGGATAATTTTTCAATGTCACAAACAATTTATTAAGGTACTGGACACTGGTGATACAAAGATAAAAAAAGACAATATCTGTTGTAAAGGAACTTTCACTTTATGTGGATGTCAAGGGGCGTTATATAAGGTCTAACAGGCAAGCCCCCATTTCATGAGGCTGAGGACCTGGCCTCTGGGAGAGTTGTGGAATGTGAAATGGAAGAATTTTAGAAAGATACTGAGGCATGAGGACACATTGTGTGTGTGATTGATTCTGGTCTGTTTACCATTCAGTAAAGGGGAGCCTCTTGATTGACTGTGGCCAAGGAGCTACAACTAGGGGATGGTAAGGAAGGCAGGCAAGAAATCATTCAAAAGGTTTTAGTCTCAGTCTCTTTCTCTTGGTTTAACTTCTCATCAGCTGACTTATTGCTAGATGGCAACCTTAAAGAAGGTTATTATAAATGGCTCGTGAATACTTAGTCTAGAGTGATTGAAATGGTTTTTTATTAAGACATCTTAATAAATGGCACACCTCTCTCAAGGGGAGAGGGGCACCAAAATCCAGAATTGCTAATTGTTATGTGCACTTTGAAAGGCTTTGTTCCTCCTCCTTCATGCCCATCATTGACTGGGGTCACAATCTAATGGATACATAGTCTTCATAAATTTTCCCCATCCTACTCATTATACTAATAAATAAGAATAGCTACCTCCTTGAGCATGCTCAAAGGAGAAGGACACAGACCCTAGGTTATCTCACAACTAGGTGGGGCAGACCTCACCTAATTTTGGGTTTTGATTAGATTGAAGCTAAGTCTTTTGTCTTAACTCAGGTATCTGCCCATAGGCAACAATACAAGCAGACCCCAATCTTTGTAATGTAAACTAACAATTCTCCCTTTACATTCATGTGGAACCCAGTTACCCCCATATTCCTCATAATTCCCCCTTTCCTTTTTTTTTTAATAAGAACTTGGGTTCCATACCTTATTAGTGATTTCTTTCTTAAGTCACAATCCTTGCTATTGACATGACTATTGACTCTTTTTCCCATCAAGATTTTTACTTCCTCATTATCAGAGACATGGACTCTATGATTTTCCAGGTTTGTCTGGGAGTACATGCAAACTTTCTGATGTCTTTTACTTCTTGCCTATTGTCGTCTATCTTTAGGCAGCAACTTAATGGATTCAATTTACCACAAACTCTGCCTTCTCCAGCCAGCAGATTGTCTAATACAGCTCTATGTTGAATAACTCTCTCTCTTGTTTGCATGGCTTAGCCAGCCAGCAAGTCCAGGGCCCTAGCTATCTCATTGATAATTGTTTCCATTACAGTTTAGAAATTAATTAGGATACAAACTGTGATTCCATAGGCCTAGCTCCTATCCTATGCCCAGGTACCAGGTCCATAAGTCTAGATAACAACACCCTGACCAATCCTTGGCAGATGGGTTAATGCAGTGGTAATCATAATTTTCTTTACTGTAATGGATCATAACAAGGGATCCAGGTACCATCATTACATCTCACATGAGTCTCACCTATCTCTGTTAATTATATAGCCCAGAATATGTACCCTGCTTCCAGACATAAATCAACAGTCATTTGCTACTCCCCAGGGAAATATCCTGTTCAGACTGGGATTAAACAATTGTCACCCTGAACTGACTCAGTCATATGCCACTAATGTTTCTCTCCTCTGATCCAAAATCCTGTTCTACAGTATACCTCTAACCAGTAACTGAGAATCTAGGCTGGACTTGGCGGGACTGGCGCCCAAGGCCAGTTCTCAAGCTGCTGTAGACCTCTGAAAGTCCAACAGTTAGCCACACCAAAAGACTTCTATCAGCTAGATTTCTCTCCCACCATACCCCATTCTCTAAATCAGAGATAGGACTTTCCCTAGATATGATAAACAGACTCATGTAGAATATAATCATGCCACCCAAAAATCTTGGCCTCCTTTTTCCTTAATGGAGAACATCTTCACCCTGCCTCTCCTCCTTTTCATCAAAACCTTCATTATGTATAAGGAGAGGGAAGAGGTGTCACACTTACAGAATCAAGGGGAAGTTACAGGTATGAAAAGGGGCAGATCCCCTGGCTACAAAATGTATACATAGGTGAGAGATAGTGGAGATGAACTGGTCCAGGGTCTTTATTTCTCTCTTCTCTTCTTCCCTGTAGACATCAATGTAGTTCTGCATGTTCTGAATCTGTTCCAAAAGGTCCTCTCCAACTCAGGTGATTGTTGAGACTTTTTCTTCTGGGAAAAAAAAATACTTAACATTTTACTCAGATCAAAACACATGTTTTCATCATAAGACAATGAGATTCTGGAGCTTATTACAATTTACAATTTGCCTTACTGATGATATACATACTTCACTTTAACACAATGAACTTTCAGAACTTCTTTATTATATGAGTAAATTCTACTGAGAATTGCTACATTAACTTAAGCTTGTAACATATACATTTCTCATCCTTTAGCTCTCATTATAATGACTCAAATATCCTTAACCAAAATGAATTTTTTCCCAAAATATTCTCAAATATACCATAGATTTTCCTTTTTCCTGATGTTCTTATCTGACACTCATTTCTTTCCTTAGATTAGAACTTTAAACTATAATTATCCTAAAAATTTCCCATTCTTCTCCTTACCTAAATATCTCCCTAACATAAAAATGAAGGAATCTTAATTCCTATCTAAGCATGTAGCTGACAGCAGGATCAGAGTCACATACTTAACTTATCTGACTATTAAATCCACTTGATCTAAAACTTCTTTTTCTGGTTTGCTTATAGTTACTATAAAGATACAGGACATCAAAGGACAACTCGTTTTGTAGATATAATTTTTGAATGTCAGCATCCAGGCAGAGGACATGTGTGTAGTCAAATGTCTTAGGCCTGATTTATTCTACCAGGTGAGACATTAGCTGCACTGAAAAGCCAACCCTTCAACTGTATATACCTGTCACTTGAAATTTTCAGTCCATTGGCCTTCCTTGGCTCCAAGAACACATTGATACAGTAACACTTTCTTTTTGCACGTATCAGACATAAAAAAGTAAAAATTGATTAAAAGTCCCATGATTTAAAATAGTTGTTTTACCTGATTAGAACTTTGAGTGAGTCCAATTCACCAAATTCCAATTATAGTCTTAATAGGGGTTCCAATTAATGAATTCCCTACTTAAAGCTCTGAATGTCCTTCCTGGGTCCTTGCTAAACCCAGGAATTCTAATTATGGTTGGCCCTACATTCCTCATCTCCTACCTGTTACTCGAGGCCTCTGATCTCTAGAGCTCATACCTACTTTAACTCTATATAAAGATGATGTATCAGATTCCTCTTGGCTAGGGAACCTTCCTTCTAGCCTGTTGTACTTTACAACAAATAAATGCCTCCTTTGGCTAGGAGATTGCCTATCATCTCCTAAATTCTCACTGAACAATCAGCTAAATATTGTCACAGAAAAATATCAAATTATCTTTCTTGTGTTTATCTTTCTTATATTATATGGGTGCTTTTACTTCAAAGTAAACAACCACAGATTTGGAATACACACACACACACACACACACACACACACACACACACACACATACACAAACACACACACACACACACACACACACACACACAAATAGTCCCAGTTTTATATATATATATATATATATATATATATATATATATATATATATATATATGTATATAAAACTGGAAAATCTCTATACAAACTTGTTTAACTACTAGTCATCCTTAATATTAAAATTATTACTTTTAAAATTCTTTCAAACCATTAGAACAAGATGACTTTAAATTTCCCAACGTGTGTTATTAGTTATATTAGTTGTTATTATATTATATTATATTATATTAGTTATATATAATGTTTTATATATATATATATAGTTATATATAATGAAACAATAAATCTATCCCAGAAGTGGGTCATAATTTTTGATATTTCCCTTATTATCCTTTCAAAGCAATCATATTTTAATTCCAGGCTTTAACATTACAGTATTCAAATAGCTTATATGCTCACAAAAGGTAACCAAATATTTGTTCAATAAGTTACCTTACCATGGGATCACACAATTGCTATCTGTTCAGTCATCTATCAGAGCCTCCCACATCAGTTATACCCAGATCCTCCAACAATCTAATCTCATATATATGATACATTTACAGAGAATCTAGCATTCACATTCCAAAAATTCCATCCAAAAAAAATAAAATTGTTATCATTATTAGGCTTAACATTAAAAGGAATTAGACCTTTTCCTCAAAAGGAATCACTAAAAATCCCTGATAACATAATTATGTATTTTTCTTCTTAGTAACACAATACCACTTTTCTTTAACTAAGGTATTAAAATAGAGTTTAAAATTCCAAACACTTTAACAATTCAGATTATTTAATTCCTCCCATTCTGTACAAATTTTGTCATAATGTAACAACACTAATTCCCCTCTTTTAAAATCCTGATTCTCAAAACTCTAGTTCAGAAATGGGTCCACCTTAAAAACGGAGTTAGAGTCAGCGCCTTTAGACCACATGGCCAGAGCAGAAACGTTCATTAAACATTTTTTTTTTCAATACAGGTGTCTACCAACCCCTGGTTTTTATATTTTCTTCCTTTCTCTACTAGTTACCACCTCACCTGTGGCTGGGTCTTTTCCCTTTAAGGCTTAAGCACTTGAAAATGTGGTTGAAATCAAACCATCTATGAGCATTATTTCTTTGTGTCCTTTTGGGAAAAAAACCTAAAAGATTTACATTATATTGTGGGAGAGCCCCCATATTCCTCACAAAGGTTGACTTTTGACCTCATGAAAACTACTTTTTTGTCTCAGTGTTTGTTCTTTTGTTTTAGGTGAAGGAGATAAACCTGGACTCTTTAATTTTATGAATTTTGAGAAGTGGGAGGGAGTCATCTGAAAGTCCTGAACTAAAGTCAATGAAGGAACCCAGCCCAGAGATATCTGAGATAAGATCTTATTCCTTAGCAATTCATGTGACATGAATTTAAGGGAATAAATGCTATGTGGAAACTGTAGCATTGATTGAATAGGGGAGAGTGTGCTCCCAGAATTTTTAAAAATGATTATTTAGTTATTTCAATCAGCAAAAATCTGACTTTTCTCTTTTATTTCCCATTTTAAAACAAAGAAAAACAAAACCTATGCAAATAAACCAGATTTCTATATTGTTGTGATTTTTTTGTTTAGTCATTTTCAGTTGTTTATGACTCTTGGGGTTTTCTTGGTAAAAAAATATTGAATAGTTTGCTATTTCCTTTTCCATGTCATTTTTATAAATGAGGAAATTGAGGAAAACAGGGTTAAAATGATTTGCCCAAGTCACACAACTAGTTAGTTTCTGAGATCAAATTTGAACACAGGTCTTCATGACTCCAGGTCTGACCCTATTTCCATTGTGACACCTTGCTGCCTTTAAAAGATTTCTACAATGGTCATGTCTAAAAACATTTGCATATACTGAGAATTTATTTTACTTAGGATCAATCTACCCTTCTAATTCTTTTGTCCCTAATCTTCCCCTTTCCTTTTTTCTATTAAGTGAAATATAATTTTTACACTACTTTCTCCCCATATATATACATATATATATATTTATATACATATATGTACATATATAAATCATATAAATTGATCAAAGTAATATTGTTTTGATCAATTCAGATAGATATTCATTTACCCAATATGTTTATACATGTACACACATACATACACATACACACACACACACACACACACACACACACACACACACACCACCACCACCATCATCATCATCGTCATCATCTGGATTGATCAAAGGAAGTAAGAATACACTTTCTGACGGTCCCAAATTTTCTTGGTAAGCCCATATTGTTTCTGTACAACCTCAAAAAATTAGGAAATATAGCTTTGAATTAGAACACTTCAAAGGAAGCAAGAATATGCATATTCTTGCTTCCTTTGATAACTTCAGATTATATAAGTATATATGGAGAGAGAGAGAATATATTTTTACTTGTTTTACCATTCATTCAATTAAGATTCAATTCAAATAAGAATGATGTTGAAGTGTCAGCTGCTTTCTTTATCCCTTTTTCTTGCTCTGGTCTCATAATCTCAGGTATTCCTCCTGGCTCTTTCATTTTTCTGTTAAAATCATCAAGATATAACAGAACCTTGGGGGCGGCTAGGTGGTACAGTGGATAGAGCACCAGCCCTGGAGTCAGGAGTACCTGAGTTTAAATCTGACCTCAGACACTAAATAATTACCTAGCTGTGTGGCCTTTGGCAAGCCACTTAACCCCATTGCCTAGCAAAAAGCTAAAAAACAAACAAATAAACCACTCCCATGCATAACCTAAGTAAATTCACACTACAAGGGACCCATGATAATATAGAGTTCAGTGAGGAAATATACTTCATCTCCCCATTTTTCTTGTTTACTGCTTTGTCACTGTTCATTCATATTTGCTTTTTTTTAATACTTCACTTCACACTGTTTGAGCTTCAAATTTCTATGCAGCACTGATTATTTTATCATGAAGGCTTAGGAGTTCTCTATTTCATTTAAGATCTATTTTTACTCCAGTAATATGATACTCAGTTTTCACAGGTAAGTTATTCTCGGTTATAAGCCTATAACCTTTGACTTCTGAAACATCAAATTCCATGTTCTATGCTTCTTTGTAGTGATGGCTGTTAAGTGATATCTGAACCCAGTTGTGGTTCTTTGATAACTAGATTCTTTCTAGCTGCTTTAAGTATTTTTCTTTGGCTTTGAGTCTCTGTATTTTAACTATGATGTTCGTAGTTTTCATTTTGGGCTTTCAGGAGTTAATTGCTGGATTCTTTCTCTATTTCCATTTCATCCTCTGGTTGTAAGATACCCAGGACATTTTCTTCTTCTTTTTTTATTTTTTATTTTTTTAAATTTATTTTTATTAAAGATATTATTTGAGTTTTACAGTTTTCCCCCAATCTTGCTTCCCTCCCCCCACCCCCACCCCCCCACAGATAGCACTCTGTCAGTCTTTACTTTGTTTCCATGGTGTACCTTGATCCAAATTGGGTGTGATGAGAGAGAAATCATATCCTTAAAGAGAAGAGAAGTCTAAGAGGTAACAAGATCAGACAATAAGATATCTATTTTTTTCTAAATTAAAGGGAATAGTCCTTGCACTTTGTTCAAACTCCACAGCTCCTTATCTGGATACAGATGGTACTCTCCTTTGCAGACAGCCCAAAATTGTTCCCGATTGTTGCACTGATGGAATGAGCAAGTCCATCAAGGTTGAACATCACTCCCATGTTGCTGTTAGGGTGTACAGTGTTTTTCTGGTTCTGCTCATCTCACTCAGCATCAGTTCATGCAAATCCCTCCAGGTTCCCCTGAAATCCCGTCCCTCCTGGTTTCTAATAGAACAATAGTGTTCCATGACATACATATACCACAGTTTGCTAAGCCATTCCCCATATTGAAAGACATTTACTAGATTTCCAATGGGACAAATCTCATTACACTAAGAGGTACAAAAAACCTATGGTAATAGAGGGGAAGAAGGGAGCAGAGGAGATGGTGTCCGCAGCTCTCCTGCACCAGAACTCTCCCCCCAGCTCAGTCCCCAAGCTCCAGGGGGCACCAACACCAGCACCTCTGCTTCCCTGTGGACCCAAGCCCCTTTCGTCCAGCCCCACCACTGATCCAGCAGGTCCAGCTCCCAGGCCCTCAGACTCCCAGTTCCAATTCAGCTGTTAATCTGGCTGATCCGGGGCTGATCCTCCTTCTGAGCCCAGACTTATCCGCCCGTACTTGGCCAAAGCTGCTGCGGGAGACAAATCCTGAGGTAGATGTTCTTTCTCCTGGCTTTTCTTTCTGGGTTTTGTGGGTCAGATTTCTTTTAAGAGCTTTGTTTCATGTGATAGATAGGGAAGAGATCAGGAGACTTTAGAACTGTGCCTGTCTTCTCTCCACCATCTTGGCCAGAAGTCCCAGGCCATTTTCTTTTAAGTTTTTTTGAAATAGAATAACTAAATTTTTTTTTTAGGTTTTTGCAAAGCAATGGGGTTAAGTGGCTTGGAAATAACCAAGTTTTTGACCATAGCATTTAGGTATTTCTTTAATTGTTAATGTTTTTCTTCTTAATCTGCCTTACAGATCAGTTATTTCTACTATGAAATATTACATTTCCTTCTATATTTTCAATCTTTTGGTTTTGTTTTCATTCTTTTTGCCTCATGGAGTCACTGGCTTCTATTTAATCCATTCTGATTTTTAGGACCTTTGATATCTTGTTATGTACCTCAAGTCAAGCTGTCTATTTTCTTCCATTTCCAATTCTTTATTCCATAGCTCTCAGTTGTTTTCTATTTTTTTCCCCCTCCAGCACTCTCACTCAATTTTTAGAAACATTTGAAAACTTTTAACTCCATTCATTTCTTCCAAGAATTTCAGTTGAGGGGCAGCTAGGTGGTGCAGTGAATAGAACACCAACCCTGGAGTCAGGAGGACCTGAGTTCAAATCCAGCCTCAAACACTTAATAATTCCCTAGCTGTGTAACATTGGGCAAGTCACTTAACTCCATTGCCTTAAATAAATTTTAAAAAAGAAAAAGAAAAAAAGAATTTCATTTGAGTTTTGTTCAAATTGTGCTCCCAGAATAATCTGATCCAAGGCAAAGTTTAATTGTTGCCCCCTTGGTCAGAATTCTAGTTCTCATTGTGTCCCTGTATTGATCTTGTGGTATACCAGCATGGGTCTGGTGGTGTTCTCATATGGACCAGGGACTTTCTTTTGTCTTGGTACGTAGCCTCTCCTGAGTCACTGGAGTGTCAATGTGTGGCGGGTTCTTGGTGCAATCTCTCCCCACATCACATGCCCAGATCACTCTATTTGTTTCCCTATATTAGTCTGGGTTAGACAAATAGCTCATTGAGGCTTTTTTCTGGTTTCCTCACTAGGTCTTGGTCTGATACTTTTTCTAGATCTGTTTACAGGAGTTTTACAGAAAGGAGTTCAGCTAACTCAGAGTTCCTATAATTTTCATATATTTGCTTGACCTTTCACTCACACCCTAAACTTGTTTGAGGAACACTATTTGTACTTCTAAGGATATCTTTGAAGTAAATATGCCATTATAAAAACTAATTGACTGAATAAACAGAACTGAGATGTCAACATGGGGGGAGGGGGTGTCAAGCCAATGGTATTAAAGAAACTCACATATTAGACACTTCAGCCCCTCAGAGGTACTACAAGAACTCTAAAAGGAAATATGAAAGACCTGGCTCTGGGATAATAAGTCTAGATCATAATTGCTACAATGATAAAGAACTGTCTGTGTAGTCAGAGGATCTGGGTTTAATTCATGCTTCTGATGCCTACTATGCTGTGTGATCTTGGGCAAGTTGTTTCACCTCTCTGAGCCATAGTATCCATATTTATAAAATAAGATAGTTGGATTAGCTCTTCCTTGATCCCTTTTAGCTCTAGATCCTAGATCCAAATATATACAAATAACAACAGCTAATTCCCCAATTTTTGTTCTATGGTCAGCAGCAACATATAATGCCTCCTCAAAATCACCTTTTTAAGACAAAGTCATTTGGAAAGAAATAGGGATTCTGGGACAGTAGGAGGCTGTTGCTGGGGAAGTTGCCAACCAGAAGACAAAGTTAAAAAGGACAGAGCAATACAGACCACAGAGAGGTCAGAGAGGACCTCATTTGGTTTGTGGTTAGAGAAGGAAGAATCTAGATAGTCCTAGTTGTATAGTCCTGGTGAAGGATGAATCAGAATGTGAATTAATAGTTAATGTATTTGAAAGGTCCATAAAAGAGCTAAGATTCTTCCTCATCAATATATCAAAAGCAGATCTCATCTTGCCTTAAAACACACCTCTTTTCTAATCTTACTTATTTATGTTAACAATACCAATATTCTTCCGTTCTCTGGAGTTTATAGAATCTCTACTGATCCTTATCACAACATTTAATCAATTTCCAAGTTTCAGTGATTTGACCTCCACATTATCACTACCATACATTCCTTTTCTCTAACCATATAACTCGGACTCAAATATGGGCCCTCATCCTTTCTCATTTATATTATAGCAATAGTCTACCAGCTGTGCCCCCTGCCTCAATTCTATCTGTTCTCCAGTGCTGCCAAATTGATCTTCTTAAATCACAGTTCTAGCGTTGTCATTCCCCTGGTCAAAAGGCTTCAGTATCTTCCTGTTGGCTGTATGATAATATCCAAACTCCTTTGTTTGACATTTAAATTTCTTCTCAGACTGACTTCAGGATATAATTCCAAACTGATTTAACATTCCCCTCCCAACTCTCCCCTACACACAGTGCACTCCAGTCAAATTGTCTTATTTGGCAGTTCCCAGAATCCCCCCCACCCCTTTCTTTTTGTATCCCATTGTCAAATAAATGCCTGTTGACTGACTGACTCTTGTCTATGCCTTTTCATAGGCTATCTTCTCCCTTCACAAACCCCACCTAAGCCTGGGATGTTCTCCCTTTTCACCTCTGTATCATGGAATACTTCCCTCCCTTTAGATCAAGTGCCACCTTCTAACTGAGTTGTCTGATACTCCCACTTATTAGTACTCATGTCCATTTATACATGAATTTATGTTTTACTATATATTAGACATGTACAATAGTATATTATCTGTTTTTTGCATATGCAAACATGTATGTAAAATACACACATTTGTGTGTCTATTTAAAATTTGAGTATTCTGTTCCGTCTAATAAATTCCTCCCTTACAGGCCAGGGCAATTTTTATTTTTATCTTTGCTTTACCAGGGCTTAGAATATGACCTCAGACCAATCTTACCAATTGTGTGACCCTGGGCAAGTCACTTAACCCTGTTTGCCTTAGTTCCTCATCTGGTATCTTTTTGAAGAAAACCCCAAATGGGGTCACAAAGAATTGGATACAACTGAAATAATTGAGCCACAACAAATATTCATTATACTTGGGAGAATAGTACCTGGCACATAACATGAATTTAATAAATGCAGTGGTTTGGTGTTTTCCTGCAAAGAATCATTACTTGAGGGGCAGCTAGGTGGCACAGTGGATAGAGCACTGGCCTTGGAGTCAGTAGTACCTGAGTTCAAATTCGGACTCAGACACATAATAATTACGTAGCTGTATGGCCTTGGGCAATTCAGTTAACTCCATTTGCCTTGCAAAAAACTTAAAAAAAAAAAGAATCACTACTTGACCCCAGGCATGCAGGTGTTAAAAATGAAACTAGAGATTTTTTGAGAAGTAGTTAAAACACAAAGAAAGTGATAGGGAAGTTAAAGAGAGATTAAAGAAAACCATGTGGATTGCTAATTTAATTTTGACCTTCCAACTACAAGATCAAGCAGAAGTCTGAAAGTGAAAAGAACCTTTGCCAGAATCTCCTAAAATCCTCCCTCAGGGTCCATGGGAAGAGGTGGTGACTTGGAGACTTTGCCTTTTGGGGAAGGGTTGAGGAACTATGATTCTGGGCTGGGTGGTCTCAAGATGATGTTTTTTAGCACTTGAGGTCAAAATGAAGTGTTTTAGCAGAGTGATAGAGGAAGAGTGAAGAATTTTTTAACAGTGCAAACAGAATTTGTTTCCAATTAATTTCAGCATTCCCTATGCCCATGATTCTTTGCTTCATTTTGATTTCACAGTCTCCCTCACCAAATAGTTAGATGAATAGATGTTTATCCTTTGTTCTCAAAGAGGACCACAAAATCAGGGAGGTGATGCTATGACAAGTGCATGAATAGGATTTTAGTGAGGGGGAGCTTTGCTAAGTCACCAGTCTCACTTCTCTTCCTGAGTTATTTGGGTCCAGTGAACAGATATGAATCAGGATGACTGAAGATGGTCCTGGATGTGAGGTAAGATGAGTTAAGTGACTTGCCCAAATTCAGAGCTAGTGTCTGAAGTTGGATTCAAATTCCTATCCTCTTGACTCCAAGATCAGAACTTTATCCACTGTGCCAGTTACCAGACCTCTTTCTACTTCCATATCATCTTGCCTATGCCTTTTTCTCTACTCTCACAGCTCTACCACCCCAATTCAGTCCCTCAGTACCTCTCACCTGAACTTTGGTAATAGTCTAGTATATAGGTCTCCCTTCTCAATTCTATCCCAACATCAATCCATCCCCCTTCCAAATAACATTTTATAAATTGCAGTTTTGACCATGACATCCTCCAACTACCCACTCAATAAATTCCAAGGACTCATTATAACTTAAAGAGTTCAATATAAATTCCTTCGGTATTTAAAAACCTTAACAACCCAGTTCCAATCTAACCTTCTAAAGTTATTGCATACTATTTTCTTCCATACTCTTTTAGGTAGGGGTGGCTAGGTGGAACAGTGGATAGAGCACAGGCCCTGGAGTCAGGAGTACCTGAGTACAAATCTGGCCTCAGACACTTGATAATTACCTAGCTGTGTGGCCTTGGGCAAGCCACTTAATCCCATTGCCTTGCAAAAAAAAAAGTAAAAAAAAAAACCCCAACATACTCCCCTTAGGTGCAAATTTAGACACAGCATTCTACCTCTCTCATCTCTGCACCTTTGCCCCCCAGTAATCTCTCAGGCCTGGAAGGCACTCCCTCTTCACTTGTGCTTCTTGAAATTCCTGGCTTCCTTCAAGTCTCAGCTCAAGCACCATTTTCTAGTCCACTTCTTAGGTGGTCTTTCCAACTGCTAGTCTGCCTACTATCTGACTTGTATAGATGTATTTATGTGCATGCTATCTTTAGAGTTACAATGTAAGCTCACTGAGGGAAAGGGTCTCCTTGACTCTTAACTTTTTCTCCCAATAGTCTTTGATCCAGTGACACTGGCTTCCTTACTGTTCTTTGTTCATGACTCCTCTTCCAACTTCCTGAAATTTCCTCTAACTCTCAAGCCTGCCATTCCCTCTCTCTCCAAATCTCAGGTTTCCTTCAATTCTCAGTCAAAAGGCAATCTTTTGCAAGAAGTCCTTAATGTTAGTGCTTTTCTTCTGTTGATTATCTCTAATTTATCATGTATAGATTGATTGTGGGTAGCTGGGTAGGGCAGTGAGTGGTAGAGTGCTGGGTTATCCAGATTCATCTTAATGAATTCAAATCTGGGCTCAGATACTTAATTAGCTGTGTGACCCTGGGCAAGTCATTTAACTCTGCCTCAGTTTACTCTTCTGTAAAATGAGTTGAAGAAGGGAATGGCAAGCCACTCTGGCATCTTTTCAAAGAAAACCCCATATGAGGTCTCAAAGAGTTCAACACAGCTGAAATAACTGAATCAGAGCAAAGATTGATTGTACACTATTATTTGCATGTGATCTCCACCATTGACCTGTGAGCTCCTTGAAAGCAGAGACTATACTAAACAAGAAAAATGTGAGTATGTATATGTATATGTATATATGTAGAGGTATATGGGTATGTACATGTGTGTGCATGTGTGTATGTATATCCACACATATGTTTGTATATATGTATGGAGGTGTATTATTTATGTGTGCATGAATACACACACATATATATATGCCTTTGTATCCTCAGCAATTAGCACAGTACTTGGCACATAGTAAATGTTGAATAAATGATTGTTGAAAATGAATTGAATTTTTTTTTTTTTTAGGTATTTGCAAGGCAAATGAAAAGTGGCTTGCCCAAGGCCACACAGCTAGGTAATTATTAAGTGTCTGAGGTCAGATTTGAGTTCAGGTCCTCCTGACTCCAAGGCCAGTGCTCTATCCACTGCACCACTTAGCTGCCCCAAATTCTTTAAAAATGAAAAAAGGTCAATTATAGAGAGAGTCTGGGGTTAATTCTGTATTAAAGGGTAAATAGATATGAATCTGTTTGACTTGGAATGAAAGAAATATACCAATTATTTTAGAGAGTTTTTTGGGATCAGGATGATTCTCCTGGATCTGAAAAATATTTAAGTAAAACAAAGTAAATAGTAAATAGATTTTGGTCCTCAGTAACAGCTGATATTTATACATTTAAAATGTTCAAAAGTGGTTAATATTCATTTTCTCCTTAGTTGCTTACAACATCAAGGTAGGTCCTACAGGGATTTTTGTTTTCTTTATATAGATGAAGAAATAACATTCAGAGAAGTTAAGAGTTTTGCCTATGGTAACCCAGCTTGTAAATAAATATCAGAGGGAGGATTGGAGCTCAAATTCTAACTCAAAAACCAGTATATAACATTGCCTTCCATACAGACATTTAAATCCAACTTGAATTCCTCATGGAAGCAATGACTACATATTCTAAGAAGTTTAAAAAAATCTATAAACAGTTAAAAATTAATGGAACTAAGCAAGCTCAGGACAGGTTTAAAAAGAACAAATCTGGCCAGACTGATGATTTTGCATGTTCAGGGCAGAGTGACACAATGAAGAGATGAAAGGAATGCAGTTGGTGTAACACAAATTGATTTTTACAAAGCATTCAATAGAGTTCCATGAAATCTTCCTTTTTTTTTTTAAGGTTGATTAAAACTGGAGGGCATACAAACTGCAATGTGAACTGGCAACTTTGCCAAAAGAACAATCCTAGTTGAGAATAAAACAGAGACTTTGGCATTGAGAGGACAGCTGTTTGGCTTTGCACTTCAAAGCAGGATTTTTGTATCCTGTTTCATTAGCAATAACAGAGGGTAACTACGATATGTTAAGGTGGTCTGCAAGATTCTGTTACTGTATATAAGGATAGATGGTAAACATAAATAATAAATAAAAGTGATAATAAATCTATAATAATAAAAATAAAATATAATATATAACAAAGTTCAAGAACTTGTGTACTCCTCCAAGTGAGCTCCAGTCCTACCTTTGATACAAGGTCTTGTATATAAAAATTACAAAGTTCAATAACTTGTAAATGAAGAAATCAGAAATATATAGAAAAAAGAATCCCATAAATAGGACTGTCTTAGAAATTACCAGTGTCTTCGAATTTTCAAAGCAAGTAATCTTGCTCAAAACTCCAAGAATTCCCAATTACCTACAGGATAAAAGCCAAACTTATCAGCCTTGTATTCAATGTCTTCTATTATTTGCCCTCCTAACTTCCCATTCCAACCTTGCTCTTTAGCCTTACCTTACTAGTTTTTTGATGTTGGGTAAATCATTTTAACTTCTCTGAGCCTATATTATCTATAAAATTATGACGTTAGATTGCATGATTTCTAATTTCTTCTATTTTTAAAATTTTTACTTTGCTCCCTTGCTTCAGCTGCCTTCTCTCTCTGTGCCTCTTTCCTATTGGTGAGTTCTTTCTTGAATCCCCATTTCGAGGAAAGAGCCAGTCCATTTGGTCATCCTTTTTGCTTTGGTCTTCATTACTATGTCTTTCTCTTCCCTTCTCTGCCCTCTTTCTTCATTTTTAAGTTCCGGCACTATCTTTTTGCTTCTATTTATATCCCTAATGCTTACCAGGATACCTGGAGCATAATAAACAATGATGCTTTTTTGATTTGACTTGACTACAAATCTATGATTCAAAAATCATGCCTTGTAATAATAGACTGAGGGAACTAGGAATATTTAGTTTGGGGGAGAAAAGATATGGAAAAATAAAATTGAAATATCATCATTGTTTGTAAATAGGTATAATTTAGATTTTTAAGCCTGGAGAATTTTGTATAATATTTGTCTCATTGATAGAAAGAATCTGCCTGCCTGAAAAAGGGACAAAGTTAGTGTGAGAACTCTGGAAAGGAAAAATGTTCTTCATTCCTGTTTGAGAGATAGATATATGCAAACATGGTTTCAGATTCTCCAAGGGGCTGACTCCAGAGGAGACAAAGACATGCTGACATGTAAAGAGAAGCTGGCTCCTCAACCCTAATTTCCAATTTATCTCCCCAAAGACTTGGGTAAATTTCCCTTTGTATCAGATACAATATATCATACATAACATATATTTCATATATAGACACAAACATATATACATTTCTATTTACACACTTTTTCACATTTTATTCTTCTTGCCTGAAGTGTCTTTTATTTCCTTAATTGATGTCTATTCAAATTTTAATTGTCCTTTCAAGTCTACCTTAGGTCTCATTTTCTTCAGGAAGCCTTTTGGGACTATTTTAAACTAGGCACACTGAATTCTCCTTTCTCTGAACTTTTAAAAAAAGTTTTATTGATATTATTTTATCTTTGTAACATTACAACTTCCCTCCTGTATTTCCCAATAGAACTCCCTTGTAATAAAGGACAGGCAAGCAGAATACGTTAAGATAATGTTCTTGTCCTTATGCTTCATTCTGCACCTCTTGATTTCTGATCCCAGGACTCTTATTCTGCTTTTATGGATTCTTCATGAAGTTTTCTTTAGGGGCTAGTTCTTGTCTGAGCTTGGTAGACTGGTATCTTTCTAGAGTACAAAATTACAGATTTTTTTCTGTCAGGAGGGGTCATAATCCTAGAAGATGCTGCTATCCTTAAGGGAATGTCTTTCTACCTCCATCTATGGAGTGTTCCTCTACCGTTGATTGCTAATTCCCTTATGGATTTTCAAATGCATAACTCAGGGAGTCTTTATGTGCAAGTAAGGAACAGAGGTGGTCATAAATGATAAAAGTTTGGCTCTATGAAATTTTTAAAAATTGCTTGTTTGATTAAAACCAAAAATACTAAAATATAAGATATATAGGGGATTGGCATCTATGTATTTCTTTCCATTATCATCAGAACAAATCATTTTTAGAATAAAAATAGTAATAAAGGAAATAATAATTAAAGCAATGTTGTTTTGCCTCATATCAAATTTTTAAAGATGATAATGGAAAGAGTGAATTTTAGAGGGGTTATAGAAAGATATATCCACTATTGGTAGAGCTGTGAATTACTTCCAACATTCTAGAAAACTATCTCAGAAAACCCCCCTTCAATTTTTTCATATCCTTTGATCCAAGGGTCTTTCTGGGGGGGGGTCCTCTTCCTTCTTTATAATATCCCACTTGATGATTTCATTGGCTCATATGGGTTCAATGATTCTTAGATCTATTTATCCAGCCCTAATTCTTCTTCTGATTTCAACTGCTACTGGCCATCTTAAAATGGATATCATGTAGATATTTTTAAATCAACATGGCCAAAATTCATTTGTCTTCCCCACTAATTATGTAAAAGGTAATAGTACCATTCTTCTACTAACCTGGACTAATAACCTTGCTGTTATCCTTAACTTCTCATTTGCTCACAACACCACCATCCAAACACATATCCAAAATGTGTTGCCATGTTCTGTCAAGTCTGCCTTCATAATATCTCTTGAATATGCCCCTTTCTCTAGTCTTATACTCTCTTCTAGAAAGCTTGGGCTAGACTTCTTCACTCTATGTCTAGACTATTATAATAACCCACTGATTGGTCTCCCCACCTTCCACTCCAGTTCATTCTCCATTCAGCTGTCAAAATTATCTTTCTAAAGCATGATCATGTCATTCCTTTAGACAATATATTTCAGCAGCTTCCTGTTGCCTCTAGGAACAAATAAAAAATCTTCTGTCTGGCTTTCAAAGTCATCCACAATCTGGTAACTTTCTAATTTCTAGACTCTTTATATTTTACTCTCTTCTATGCACTTTACAATCTAGCAGCACTAATCTAGCCAGCAAACATTAGTTGTCTACTGTGTACCAGGTTCCATGGTCAGCTCAGGGTAGGTAAAAGATAGTGTCTGCTTTCCTGGAACTCATAGTTTAATAGAGAAAACATGCAAAAAGCCAAGTACAAATAAGCTATATATATATACTGGCAATTGGAAATAATTAAAAGAAGAGAAGAGCTAGAAGGGGATTATGAAAAAATTCCTATAGAAAGCAGAATTTTAGCTGAGACTTGAAGGAAGCTGGGGAAGTTTGGTAGAGATGAGGAGGAAGAACATTCCAAGAGTGAAAAGGACAGTCAATTGAGTGTGTCATGTTTGATGATCTACAAAGAGACCAGTGTGACTTGACAAAATTGTACACAGGAGGTATAAATTGTAAGACTGGGAAGCTAAGGGCTTTTCACTGCCTGTCTCTCAAGCCTGGAATGATTTCTTTCCTTATCTCTGGCTTTTTGGCATACCTGGCTTCCTTCAGGTTCCAGCTCAAATTTGACTTCTGAAAGGACCTTTCCCAGTATTACACCTGCCCTACCTCAACCTTACCCTTCCCTGCCAGTGTTTCACCTCTGAGATTATCTCCAGTTACTCTGTATATATCTTGCATGTTATCTCCTTACTTGGAATATGAGCTCAAGAGGGCAGGAAATGCAATTGCACTTTAAAAAAAAATTTTGGTATCCTTAGTACTTAGCACAATGTCTGATGCATAGTAGATAATAAATATCTGTTAAGTGAATGATATAATCACAAAAATGTAAGAAAACATTAGACTTCAGGTCAATGTGATAACTTTTGTCCCTAGAGATGAAACAAGTCTTCCTCCTCTTGGTACTCCTGCTGAATGAAGTACATGTTATTATTAGGTAAATTTCCTTGCTTAACTGTACCTTATTACAAGAGAAGGTTCTTAGGGGGTGGTTTTAGGGAAAGACAGAAAGACAAAACCAAAAAACATTTTTTAAAAAGTGTACTATCGGGGCAGCTAGGTGGTGCAGTGGATGGAGCACCGACCCTGGAGTCAGGAGGATCTGAGTTCAAACACAACTTCAGACACTTAATAATTACTTAGCTGTGTGACCTTGGGCAAGTCACTTAACCCTATTGCCTTGCAAAAAACAAAAAAAGTGTACTATCTAAGAAATCATGAGCAGTCAGACTTCAGAAAAGCCTAGAAAGACTTGCATGAATAATGCTGAGTGAAATGAGCAGAACCAGGGTGGCTAGTTGGTGTAGAGGATAAAGCACTAGCCCTGGAGTCAGGAGTACCTGGGTTCAAATCCTGTCTCAGACATTTAATAATTACCTAGCTCTGTGGCCTTGGGCAAGCCACTTAGCCCCGTTTGCCTTGTAAAAAGCTAAAAGCAAAAACAAAAACAAAAAAAGAAATGAGCAGAACCAGAAGAATATTATATACATTAACAACATTATGTGATCAACTGTGATGGACTTGCTCTTCTCAGTAGTACAAGAATCCAAGATAATAGTAAAGGACTTGTGATAGAAATTACCATCTATACATCCAGAGAAGGAACTATGGAGACCAAAGCTTACTGTTTTCAAATTTTCAAATTTGTTTTGCTCTGTTTTTTTCCCTCCTGCTTTTTAAAAAAATTCTGATTCTTTTTTCACAACATAATTAATATAGACATATATTTAACACAGTTGTACATACATAAACTATATTAGATTGCTCTCTGTCAGGGGAGGGGGAAGGAAGGAAGGGAGGGAGAAAAATGTGGAATGCAAAACCTTACAAAAAGATGATTGTTGAAAAGTACCTTTATATGTAGTTGAAAATAAATTAAAAAATATTTTTAAAAAAAGGTGTGCTATAGACTTGGACTCAAGTTCAAGGTTCTAGGTGTGTGACCTTAGGCAAATAATTTCCCTTGAGCTGCTCCCCTGAGATGAAAGAAATCAGAAGTGGTAGAGAGGGAATGCCAGTTACTTCTATCTGTACCTCCCTTGTCCTTTGGATTTCCTCTAGTGTGACTTTCTTCAAAGGATGAAGGAAGAGAGTTGGAGACCCATCCAGATTGCTTTGGTTCTTGTTTAGGAAAAAGAAATGACTTCTCTAGCTTTGACTTGGAGGAGTGCTCAATGTATAAATTCCTCAGCTTACCAGAACCATTGGCTACCATGCCTGAGTGGTAGGGCTTCCGGGGGGGGGGGGGGGGCGCAATTTTCTTGTGCTTATGACACTGCAGTCTGAAATGGTGACTGTTCTTCCTCTGTGGGTCTGGGGAATGGGACAGGATGATTGGTGAGGTCAAAAATTCTCTGGATGAAATAGAATTCACAGGGTAAAGGAGTGTTCCATTGAAGCTGATTGCATAGTTCCATATTAAGGATAAACAAAGTAAGAATCTGTTGGTCTGTTCAGAGCAGCTAAGCACTGATAAGAGGCAAATCCTTCAAAATAGCTGATAACAGTGTTTAAGAGTCAATTAGTTCTCCAGTTTTAAGTACCAGACTCTGATCAAGACCTTCAGTTTCGTTTTTTTTGAGGTGGTGGGTGCTTTGAGGCATGGATTGCCTTTGATTAAGTATCTGAAAGAAAGAGGGATATTTGAGGCAAGGGGGCATGACAAAAAAAATTGTTACAAGGCAGCTCTGGTTTTAGGAATGGGCTAGAACCTGCTCATTTCTTAAATTTTCAGGGTGTGCATTTATTCTTTGGAAATCCATAAATGCTAGAAACCAGGGCTTGATTTATTCTTTTGTTGTTTGTCTAGACTTCGGAAAGTGATGGAGGAAATGTTAATAATGCACATTAAATTTAAAAGTGTCATAGAACATTTTTTTCTTTCGAATATCTAGTTATTAAATATTTACCAGCATATTTCTGAGTCTCAGCCTACCAGGAGGGAGGAGGACACCTAGTAGAAGATTCACGTGGTGATGGTGGTATGGGAAGGGGGGGGGTCTGCTAAGGGAATGAAAATATCATTTGTCTTTGTACCACAATGATTAGTACAGTGCTTCACACATTTTAGGGACTTGATAAACATTTGAATTTGATTTGAAGAGAAAGAAAAGTGAGTCTTTAACCTGTAGAATCTTATTGGGAAAAAAAAACCCTGTCTTAGATAGATTGTTATCCAGAAACCAAGCCTCCTGGGAAGGGCTCCAGGTCAGGGAGCTGAGGTGAACCCATTGCTTTTGCAGACTGAAAGTGGATTTATAACTCGGCTGATATGTGGTCATCCAGGCTCCAATTGAAGATAGCTAGAGAAAGCAAACTCCTTACCTCCCCAGGCAGCACATTTTGGATAGCTCTACATGTATTTGTTTTTCTTTAAATCATGTTGACACATGTCTCTCTGTACCTTCTACCCAATGTACTTACTTGTATCCTCTGGGGCAAAGCCTAATACTTCTTCCAAGTTACAACTCTTCAAATGCTCAAAGACAGCTATCATGTGCCCCATAAATCGTCTCTTCTTCAGACTAAATTGGCAAAGTTTCTTCTATCCATCCTGGTGTGACATGATTTCTGGTTGCCTCTTTCTGAGGTGTTTCTAGTTGTCAAGTGTCTTCCTAACTGTCACACCCAGAGCTGAATACAATATTCTTGGGCAGAGTATGGTAGGGAAATTACCTCTCTCGTTGTGGACAATTCTTTTTTCCTCTCATTCTTCGTTGTTTTTATTTTTTCAATTAACAGGCATTTATTTTATCCCCCCCCAAAAAGAAAAACTCAACTCTTGTAACAAATTTGCATGTATATAGATATATAACAAATATGCATGCAAGCAAAACAAAATTCCATATAGTCTATTTCCAAAAATAAATATCTCAATCTGCATATTTAGTTCACCATCTCTCTGTGCGGTAGGTAAAATACATCATCTCTGGTTCTCCAAAATTATGGTGGATAATTCCATTAATCAGATTTCTTTTGTTGTTGGTGGTGTCTTATTTATTTTATTAAACATCTCCAAATTGCATTTTAATCTGGTTTGATCCCATTGGGAAGTTTTGTAGCATAAAAGTTTGGGACCCCTGGTCTAGATAACTTCTAGTCATCCAACCCCTGTGTTTTTAAAAATTAATTTATTTTATTCTTAATTTATGAAATAAGCATTTCCATAACATAGTAGAATAAAAGGATGATTACACAAGAAACTGCAAATCTATTATGTACAACTTGCTATTCCTTTTAACTATATAATAGTTATAAGACTTTTTTCTTTTTTTCCTCCTTCTTCCTCCCTAGATAGTTACCATTAAACACAAATTAAGCACTAGTTGTTACTGTAAACATTTTCTTGGTTTAGCTCATTTTACTCTTCATTATTTTGTGTAAATCTATACATGTTTTCCTAAAATGAACAAGTTCATAATTTTTTAAAGCACAGTAGTATTCCATTGTGATTATATAACATAGTTTGTTCAGCCATTTTCCATTTGAGAGGCATCACCATAGTTCCCAGTTCTTTGACACCATAAAGGTGAGAGTTCTTAAGTCTTTCAAAATTAATTATTTTTACAACGTTGTTGTTTTAGCATAAATTGTTTTATTGGTTCTGTTTAACTCAGTTTTACCTGGATCATACAATTCTTTCCAGGTCTCTTCAAAACCAACCCTTGGTCACTTATTATGGCATAATAATATTCCATTACAATTATATGCAATAACTTACTCAATCATTTCTCAACTGATAATTACCTCTTTAATTTCTAGTTCTTTGTCAAGACAAAAGAGAGTGCTACAAATATTTTTGTACATATAGTGAATTTTCCTCTTTCTTTGATCTCTTTGGGGGAGTAGAAGCCTAGTAGTGTTTTTTTTCCCCCTTTTTTAGGGGTGGGATTTACAAGGCATTGGAATTTAGTAACTTGTCCAAGTAATTATTACCAAGGGTAATTATTAAGTGACTGAGGTAACTCAGGTCTTCCTGATTCCAGAGCCAATGCTCTATCTATTGTACCACCTAGCTGCCCCCCCCCCCATAGTGGTTTTGATAGGTATCCCCAATTTAATACTTTTTTTTGTTCATAGTTTCAAAATATTTTTTAGAATGTTTGGAATAATTTATATGTTTACCTGTAATACTTCAATGTGCTTTTTTTCTCCTTGGCTTTTCCAATATTTGCGATTTCCCCCTTTTTTCCCCTTCAACCTTGCCAAAGTGAAGTAGAAACTCAGAGTTGCCTTAATTTGCATTTTTTTAATTTAATAGTAATTTGGAGTATTTTTATATGTCTATATCTTGGATTTATTTTCATGAGAACTGACTAATCAAATCATTCGACCATTTATCAATTGGAGAATTCTTAGAAATTGGAATCAAGTCCTTATATATCTTGCAAGTGAGACATTTATCAAAAAAAGATACTTATCTCTCATTAAACAGTATAATAGTTCTAGCATTTTTGGGCTATCATATTGTCCTGTTGATATGTTGAGCTTCCAGTCTATCAAAACTTCTAAATATTTTTCACATGAATAATATCCAGTAGATTTCTTAAACTCAATCTGTTTAAAACAGAATTCATTACCTTCCTAGTCCTATCTCTCTCCTTTCTTCCTTATTACTATAGAGGTTAACACATCCTCCAAGTCCCTTGGACTTGCAACCTAGGTATTATTCTTGACTTTTCACTATCTCTCACCCCACCCCATCCCTATATCCAATCTCTTGCCAACACCTATTGATTTTACCTTTGCAATAGTTCTCAACTATGTCCCTTTCTACACTTTGACACTGCCACCAAAGGTGCAGACCTCATCATTTCATGTCTGCACCATTTCAATAGTATTCTGGTGAGTTTGCTTCATTGCTTTTCTCCACATTCCATACTCTGTTCAGTCATGAAAACGATTTTCCTAAAGCACAGGCACAACCATATCATTGTCTTTACTCAATAAACTCTTCAAGTCAAATACAAAATCCTCTGCTTTGTTATGTCCACCTACTCTGTGATCCAGCACATAGGTCCTTTTTCCCTCCCCTTTTCTTTATCATACTCCACATCTCAACTCCATTCCATTTCACTAACTGAATGTTGGTGAATGCTCTCCCTCCTCATCTCTGCTTCTTTTGAGATCAGTTCAGGTCCTACCTTTTGCAAAAGGCTTTCCGGGTACATTTCCCTAACTTCCTCACTCCCACTTCTAATTCCTTCCTACTGAGATTGTCTCTAGTTCACTTTGTATAAAAATTTGTAAATGTGTGTTTTTCTCCCTCATTAGGCCACAAGCTCATTGAAGATTACTTGAAGACCCTTTTAAAAAATCTGCATATACATATATTTCTGACTTTCTTTGTATCTTCAGTGCTTTGCACAATCATGCACATAGTTATTCCTTAGTAAATGCCTATTGAATGATTGATTAATTTATCAAAATTTTTTCTACAGGAAAATGAAATTGAACTCATGGGAATCAATGAGAACATCAAGTAAGAGAGTATAGAGGAAAGAGAGAAGGACAAGTACAAAGTCATGGATGATGATTCAGCAAAGGAAACTAAAAAGAAGCAGACAGATAGATAAGGGGGAAAATAAGAAAGAGCAGTGGGTTGAGTAGCCAAGAAATAAAGATGATCAGTGATGTCAAATTTGTGCAGAAGTTGTCAAGAAGTCAAAAATTGAGAAAGGATGGTTAGATTGGTCAATTAGAAGATCACCATCACTGATAACTTGAGAGAAAGAGCAGTTATAGTTAAATGATGAGGTCTGGAGACAGACTACTGAGTGTTTAGAAGAGAGTAAGAAGAAAGGAAGGGGGGCATTGAATATAAATGACTTTTTTTCCCAAGGAATTTGACTAAGGAAGGAAATATACAAGACAATGGCAGAAAAGGTAAGATCTAGTAATGGTTTTACATTTGTCTTCCTGTCTCCATTTTCTACCCTCATCCATCACAGCTGTCAAATTGATATTCTTTTTTAAATTATTGATTTATTTATTTTTTGAATTTTACAATTTTCCCCCAGTCTCTCTTCCCTTCCCCCAATTCCCCTCAAAAGGCAGTTTGTTAGTCTTTACATTGTTTCCATGCTATACATTGATCTAAGCTGAATATTGTTGAGAGAAATATCATATCCTTAAGAAAAATGAAAATAGGGGTGGCTAGGTGGTGCAGTGGATAAAGCATCAGCCCTGGAGTCAGGAGTACCTGGGTTCAAATCCGGTCTCAGATACTTAATAATTACCTAGCTGTGTGGCCTTGGGCAAGCCACTTAACCCCATTTGCCTTGCAAAAATCTAAAAAAAAAAAGACAAAATATAAGAGATAGCAAAATTACATAATAGGATTTTTTTTTAAATTCAAGTTAATAGTTTTTGGTCTTTGTTCAGACTCCACAATTCTTTCTCTGGATGCAGATGGTGCTTTCTATTGCAGATACTCCAAAACTATCCCTGATTGTTGTACTGATGGAATGAGAAAATCCATTAAGATTGATCATCAACCTCATGTTGCTTTTATGGTGTACAATGTTTTTCTGGTTCTGCTCGTCTCGCTCAGCATCAGTTCATGCAAATCCTTCCAGGCTTCTCTGAATTCCCATCCCTCCTGGTTTCTAATAGAACAATAGTGTTCCATGACATACATATTCCACAATTTGTTCAGCCATTCCCCAATTGAAGGACATTCACTTAATTTCCAATTCTTTGCCACCACAAACAGCTGCTGTGAATATTTTTATTCAAGTGCTGTCATGATCTCTTCAGGGTATAGACCCAGTAGTAGTATTGCTGGATCAAAGGGTATGTACATTTTTATTGTCCTTTGGGGGAACAAATTGATATTATTAAAGCATGGATCTGATGAAGTAACTCTCCAGCTCAAGGAAATCCAATGGCCCTCTATAGCTTCTAAGAAATTAAACTCCTTTATTGATCATTTTAAAACCCTTCATAATCATGTTCCAGTCTATTTTTCTTTATTTTTTAGAGTCAATCAGGATTAAGTGACTCAAGATTAAAAAGCTAGTAAGTGTCTGGGGCTGGATTTGAATTTAGCTGCAATACTCTAATCATTGTGCCACCAAACTACCATAAATTGGCTTGTCTATTTTTCTATACTGATTTGATATTACTTCCTTTCAAGAACTCCATTTCAGTTGCACTGGCCTTCTCATATATAACATTTTGCACTCCCCACCTGCTATGTTCTCCTTCATCACCTCTGACTCCTGGGAATCTTAGCTCTTTTCGAGATTCAGCTTAAGAGCCACTGCATACAGGAGACCTGCTCAGATCCAGTCCCCAAGCTGTTCATACTCTTCCATCACACCCAGAAATTACTTAGTCTTTCTCTGTCTCTTTCTGTCTGATCCCTTCCCTTCTCCACATCTTCCCCCCCCCCCCCCCACTTTCTGGCCCATTCCCCCTCCCTCTCCCCTAAGCTATCTTGGCTTGATCATAGATAAGAATTGAGATGATGTGAACTGATGCTGAGTGAGATGAGCAGAACCAGAAAAACAGTGTACACCCTAACAGCAACATGGGGGCAATGATTAACCTTCTTGGATTTGCTCATTCCATCAGTGCAACAATCAGGGACAATTTGGGGCTGTCTGCAATGGAGAATACCATCTGTGTCCAAAGAAAGAACTGTGGAGTTTGAACAAAAACCAAGGACTATTACCTTTAATTTAGAAAAAAAACCCAGATATCTTATTGTCTGATCTTGCTATCCCTTATACTTTATGTTTCTCCTTAAGGATATGATTTCTCTCTCATCACATTCAATTTGGACCAATGTATACCATGGGAACAATGTAAAGACTGGCAAATTGCCTTCTGTGGGGGGTGGGGAAGAGAAGTAAGATTAGAGGAAAAATTGTAAAACTCAAAATAAATAAAATCTTTATAATTAAAAAAAAACTGAGATGATGACTGAAGGCAGTGGCAGATTTACCGATCACTAGGTTCTAGTAGTGGGAAACTGACCTTGGAAGGAACAGAAAACCAAGCAAAGCAAGAGACCATCAGAAACAATAAATGTGATTGTGGAGCCATGAAGAGCAGATGATTGAATTCCCTCTTACCAGAATAACTATGTATGATAAGACCTAAGTCTCTATAGGGAGTATGATTTAAATGCTGTCTTTGGTGAAATTTGCACTGCTGAACCTAGTGAAGCAGGGAAAAGTCAATTAATAATCTTTCCTATATTTCCTTAGGGAAAAAGCTGAATGGATTATTTACTATGGATTATTTGCTTACTATAGATACCCTACTTTTCCTTTGGATTTGGGAAGTATTAATTTTCCCCCAGGCCATGTGACCAACCATGCATTTTCTCCAGTTTCACCAACTTTCAAAAAAAGAAAGAAAAAAACTCAAGAGGAATTTTGTATTACAGATACCATATTTCCCCATGTATAAGACACACCTTAATTTTGAGGCCTGAAATTTGAAAAAAAATGTATTACATTGTAATACATAAAATGTAAAAAAAAGTATTACATTGAACTCAAATTTTATTCATCATAAAATTCATACCTCATCACTGTCAAAACCCATCTATTACCTCATCCTCATCCGTGTTTGATGAAGGATCACTATCTTAGGGGAGGCTCTGACTGTTCTGCCTGTGCTCTGGTCTGGGGTTGACCACAAGCTCTCCCTGGGCAAGTCTGGTGTGTGGACACATGCTTAGTCCATTCCATTTCATGAAACTGAAGCACCAATTGTGTCTTCTTTGAAATAAGTCACTTCTTTACCAGTAAATTCTTCTGGCCTCCTGCTGAACCATCTTTGTGGACACAGGAATTCCACTTACCCTTTGCTCTTCTATCCACTTCTCCAATCCCCTCTCTAAATCATTTCATTTTGCTGACTTGCCTCTCATATGGCCTTCTGCTCTGGCATTTTCAGTAGAGTTTTTTCTTCAGGTAGCCAGTCTCAGATTGTTTTCTCAGTTGTTGGAGGACCAAACATGTTCAGCAGCACGATTTTCATTCACTTTTGCAGACTGGATCACTTTGAACTTTGTGGGAAAGAATCAAGTGTTTTGCTTTCACAAGGGTGAGAAAGGGTATTGCCAGAATCTTACAGATGTCTATGAGGATAATACATTACAAAAACCAGGATGCCTGGTCTTTGTGGAAACTTAAGAGATGCCAACCTGTTTACAGGAAGGACAGAGTTAAGACAAAAGGAAAAGGTTAAGTAACTTTCCATAGGTTGAATGAGAGAGTCAGTGCTATTTTCCCTTACACTTGGCAAAGGAAGTAGCTGTTTTTGCTCCTTAGCATAATGAACAAAGTGGGAAAAGGATGGGGTGTGAAAGTTGGTACTCCTGCTTAGTGAGGGGAGAGTGTGTCCTAAGAATGTACCCCCGATAGTGAGGACCTATCAGGAATCACAGGGGAGAAGCAGGGGTCTTCTACTGTATAATCTTGTATGTAGTGAGGATTTGGGGGTGTCTCTCACTAAGGGACACCTGTTATCTTGCAAGAGCTGTTAATAAATGGATTAATTCTTCCTACATTCCAGTAAGCATCATCTCCTTTCTTTTGCTACTTAGAGCCAATTGCTCCTTCCCACAAATTAGCATAGTAACAGGAAATTTTGGAGTGGCTCTGGGCTACTTGAACTTTTCCCTCAGCTCTGCTGAGGGAGGGGAATATGTTGGCTTATTTATAACAAACCTGGTGGCTCATCCAGGGATTGCAGAATTGCTAAGGTGACCATGGAGAAGAGTGTGGGGAAGAGTGCTCCTGTTACTGATTTAAGCAGTTCCCCATTTCCTTTCCTGGGTTCTCTTTGGTGAAGTTCTGAAAAACCTGAGATCCTGGAGTTGACTGGGTGGAGTGTTGGAATCATTAAAGAAGAAGGAACCATGGAAGTGATCCTATAAAGTAGGAAAGTATGTCTACAGTACTGCCCTTGCATGGGTTTAGAAGTCCTCATTCCAGGTATACGAGATCAGCCCTTAGGACATGGGGAGAAAATCCTGGAGATGGGAGGCCTAGGATCAAAAGGGAAGGTGCCAAGGGGAGGAGAAGAGGAAGTCTCCCAAAGGATTCCCCAGACTAGTCCATTGGAGCAAATGCTAGCTAGCTGGGATAGTAGGAGTTCTAACCAGGAGAAAGAAAAGAGTAGGTTGATTAAATACTACTGTTTTGAATGGCCTAAGACACCCCATTCAGGGTCAGACAGTGTGTTGGCCAAAAAATTGGTCAGATGAAGAGTGGGTGTGCAAAATTAATAACAAGGTACTTTTTATTTTTTTGCAAGGCAAACGGGATTAAATGGCTTGCCCAAGGCCACACAGCTAGGTAATTAGCAAATGTCTGAGACTGGCTTTGAACCCAGGTACTCCTGATTCCAGGGCCGGTGCTTTATCCACTGCGCCACCTAGCCACCCCAACAAGGTACTTTTAAACAAAGAGGAGGTAGAATATGCAGCATGCTGGATAATTGGGGATACTAAATTATTTTTGAATCAATTAGAAAGGGATAAGAAACACAGGAGGATATTGTTTCTGCCTTACATCCCATTCCCTGGTTCTCAGTCTTGGAGGTCTTTGTCCCTGTTTCCATTTCAGGAGATGCCAATGGAAGGACAGGGAGGGGGAGATAGGGTATGTGAATACCCTTGTAAGTACCTCAATAGTCAAGGCACTCAAAAAGGAGATGAAATCATTAGTAGAGAATCTAGTGGGGTTATCTGAAAAAGTGGAACAATTCTTAGGGTCCAACCTCTTCACTTGGGAAGAATTAATGTCAATCTTGGATGTACTTGTCATGAGGGAAGAGAGGGGAAGGACTGGGAAAGCACCCATGGAGGGGTGGGAGAGGAAGCATCCCCTAGCTCCAGGGGTTCTTCCTGTAGAAGTTAAATATCTGAAAGTAGATACAGGTTGGAATAATAATGACCTAGTTCATAGGAGACACATGCAGGATTTGAGGGACCTTAGTATCTTGGGGATCAAGGAAACTGTCCCCAAGTCCCAAAATCTGAACAAGGCTTTTGAAGTGTTCCAAGGGAAGGATGAAACACCTTCTAGATTTCTTGACAGAATGTGGGAAAATGTGAGAAAATATTCAGGTTTGGATTTCTAGGATCCTGTGACAGAAGGCATGTTGAGGGTAAAGTTTGTCAGCCCTGGCCTATATTAACAAGAAATTGCAGAAATTAGAAAGATGGAACATGTAACCACTTGAGGAACTATCAAGGGAGGCGCAGAGAGTTTTTATCAGGAAAGAGGATGAGACACAGCAAAAGAAAGCCAGAATGATGGTTCAAGTTGTTAAAGAGGGAGTTAGGGGAGTAAAAGGGAAATGGAGTGGATGGAACAAATGTTTCAAATGTGGTAGAGCAGGACGTTTTAAAAGGGAATGCCCTGGTTTGGAGAAGGAGGCACAGAACATGCCCCTCATGACCATTGACTAGGAAACTCAAGGGCTCTTGTTCCTTAGGCCCAGTCAAGAGCCTTTGGTAAACCTGAGGGTTCAGGACTCCAGAGATGAGCCCTTGGGTGTGTGTGTGTGTGTGATGTGTGTGTGTGTGTGTGTGTGTGTGTGTGTGTGTGTGTGTGTCTGTGTTAGGTATTTCTGGGTCTGAGGACCCCATCTAAGTTTTAAACTGTGGGGGATCTGGAGTTGGGCCCAGGAGTTTCAGAAGGTGGGGGGAGGAGAAAGGAAAATCTGTAGTTCAGTGTCTCCCCCATGGAGAGCAGCCCTTCCCTCACTGAGCCAGCAGCAGTGGTGCTGGGAGATGGAGCTTGAGAGAGAGGGGGGGGGAGACTCTTACAGAGAAAGCTGTGCAGGGGAAAGTTTAAAAAGGAAGAGAGGAAGAGAGAGATGATGATTGAGAGTGAGAAGTTATAGGAGGGATAATTTCTGCTTTAACTCTAAATTTGAGTCTAGCTGGAGGAGTGCCCTATCCACCCGTGGCAGGGGGGACAACAGGAGACTTAGGGAAAGAGAGACCTCATCACAGGTGGGATATGTGATTGGGAAAGAAAGAAAATATAAAATCAGGTATTAGAGACAGCTTTATTGAAAGGAAATCATGTTTAATGAATGTCTCTGCTCTGGCCATGAGGCCTAAAAGTGATGACTCTCACTATTTTTAAGTTTTCTGAATTAGTGTTTTGGGAAGCACTCTGAGGATTTTAAAAGAGGGTTATTAGTATAATTACATTCTGAAAAATGTGTACAGACTGGGGGGAATTAAATAACTTAGATTGTTAAAGTGGTTTGGGATTTTTAAACTCTATTGTAACACCTTTGAATTAAAGGACAGTGGTATTGTGTTACTAAGAGGAAAAATTATATAATTATGTTATCAGGGATATTTATTGATTTCTTTTGGGAAAGAGAAATATTGTACTAAATTTTGTAATCTTTTTTGTTGTGATCTTAAATTGATATTGATAATACATTATCACAATCTCATAAAGTTTTCTGTTGGTAAAGGAGGAAAGTTGTAATAATTTTGTCTTATCCCATATTTGTGGGAGGGAAAATATACATATATATATATGTGTATATATATATATATATACACATATATATATATATACATATATATAACTAAAAGTAAAATCTACTTAACATCTGTTATTTGAAAATAAGAAAATGTATTAACAGTGCCTAGCATTTATGGCATAAATAAGAATTGCATTGAGGTTTTAAATGCATCATATGTATGAGACTGGATTCTTGGAGAATCTGGGTAAAGAGGTCTTGAAGACAAAAGTGTAATGATAGTGGGATATTCACTTGCTCTTGTTCTAAGGAGAATGAGATGTTTAAATAAGAATCTTATGTTTGATGTAAATTGATGTATGCTTAATTTTAAAGTAGTCAGGAATGTGGACTTCAGTCTTGGTAAATGCAGACAGCTGATGTGGGGGGTTCTGATTGTGTGTCCACTGTAAGGTAACTTATAATATATAAGTTATTTAAATACTGTATTGCTAAAGCCTGGGAATTAACATGTGATTGCTTTGAAGGGCAATAAGGGAAATATCAAAAATTATGACCCCTTTTGGGATAGATCTTTGGATTTATGCATAATGTAATAATGGAAGGATTGCTTTGTTCAATCTAGTAATTTCTCTGTTATTCTTATTGTTGTTTTGTTATATTGGAATTACTAGCATATGTTGGAAATTTAAAGTCACCTGAGATATTCTAATGGTTTTAAAGAATTCTGAAAACTGGGGTGGCTAGGTGGTGTAATGGATAGAGCACCAGTCCTGAAGTCAGGAGTATCTGAGTTCAAATTCGGCCTCATATACTTAATAATTACCTAGCTGTGTGGCCTTGGGCAAGCCACTTAACCCCATTGCCTTGCAAAAATCTAAAAAAAAAGAAACCCAAAGAATTCTGAAAACTAATTTGTATGTTGGGAAGAGGGGGTAGCTAGGTGACTCCAGCCCTGAAGTCAGTAGGACTTGAGTTCAAATCAGGCCTTGGACACTTAGTGATTGCCTGGCTGAGTGACCCTGGGCAAGTCACTTAATGCCACTTGCCTTGCAAAAATAATGATAAAAATTTGTATGTTAAGGATGGTTAGTAGGTAAACAAGTTTATGTATAGAAGTTTCTTGCTGTATATGTGAATTAGGAATATTATATACATATATGTATATGTGTGTATAGATAATCTATCCATATATATATATTCCAAAGCTATGATTGTTTGCTTTGAAGTAAAAGCACCTATGTAATATGAGAAAGATAAACACAAGAAAGATAATTTGAAATTTTTTTCTGTGACAATATTTAGTATAATTGTTATTTAGGAGCTGATAGGCAATCTCCTGGTCAAAAGGAGGCATTTATTTGTTGTAAAATACAACAGGCTAGAAAGAGGGTTCCTTAGCCAAGGGGAATTTGCTACACCATATCTATATATATAGAGAGATAGAATAGATATGATTTCAGACAAAAGGATGGGAGTTTGGAAATCAGAGTCCTCTAATAAGAGGTAAGAGATGAGGCCAGTCTGTAGGGCCAGTCATAGTTAGAATTCCTGCTTTTAGCAAGGACCCAGGAAAGACATTCAGAGCTTTATATAGGAGATTCATTAATTGTGACCCCCATTAAGACTATAATTGGAATTTAGTAAACTGGATTCACTGGAAGTTCTAATTAGGTAAAACAACAATTTTAGATCATGGGACTTTCAATCAATTTTCTCTTTTCATGTCAGATACCAGGATGGTCAGCAAAAAGGAAGTGCTACTGAGTCATTGTGTTGTTCTTGGAGCCAAGGAAGTCAATGGGCTGAAGATGTCAGGAGACAGGGATGTGCAGTCAAAGGGGCTGAGGCTGGACTTTTTGACTTTATTTCCCCAATGTGACATCTGGATAATGCCTTGCCTGGGTAATATCTTGCCTGAAAGAATAAAATCTGGCCTAAGACACTTGATTACCCACATGATCTCTGCCTGGATACTGGCATTCAATAATTATAGCTATAAAGGAATTTTCCTTTGATGTTCTGGATCTTTATAGTAAAATGATAATCAAATCTAATAAAAAGGTTTTAGGTGATTTGGATTAGGTGTGTGGTTCTGACATCTGCTATCAGTTACATGTTAAGATAGGAATTAAGTTTCCTTAGTTTTTATGTCAGAAGGGATATTTAGGTAAGAAGAAGAATGGGAAATTTTTAGGATAATTACAATTTCAAGGTCTAATTTAAGGAAAGGAATGTGAGTTAAATAAGTACACCAGGAAAAGGAAATCCATGGAAAATTTGGGAATATTTTTGAAAAACATTCATTTTGGTTAAGGATGTTTGAGTCATTATTGTAAGGAGAGCAACAGGTTAAGACTGTAACAAGCTTAAGTTAATGTGATAATTCTCAGTGGAATTTGCTCATGTAGTAAAACACCAATAGAAGTTTATTGTGTTAAAAGTGAAGTATGTGTCTTAATATCACAGTAAGGAAAATTTGTAAATTGTAATAAGATCCAAAATCTGTCTTGTGATGAAAACATGTGTTTTGATCTGAGTAAAATGTTAAGCAGTTTCTTTACCAGAAAAGAAGACCTCAACTAGTCACCTGAGCTGGAGAGAACCTTTTGGAACAGATTCAGAAGATACAGAAGTTCATTCTCCAGGGGAGAAGAGAAGAGGAGAGACCCCAACCAGTTCATCTCTACCATCTCTTGCCTTTGTGTACATTGTTTAGTCTGGACTGTACAACTTAAAAGAGATAGGTGGACTAAGACTCATGTGAGATGTAATGACAGTACCTGGATCCCTTGTCAGGATCCATTATGGTAAAGAAAACTGTGATTACTGCTGCATATACCCATCTGCCAAGGGTTGGTTCTAGACTTATGGGCCTGCTACCTGGGCACAGGATGGGAGTTAGGGCCATGGATGTCCAATTTATATCCTGATTAAATTATCAAGTTGCTGCCTAAACATAGGTTAATAAGCAAGTAGTAAAGAAATAAGCAGAGACATCAGAAAGTTGGTAAACCTGGAAACTAGGATGGGTCCATGTCTGATAATGAGGAAGTGAGATCTTGATAGAAAAAGTCAGTAGTTATGCCAATAATAAAGATTATTATTTGAAGGAGGAATTATTAGGAAGGTATAGAAAGCCGAATTGATAAAAAAAAAGAAAAAAGGGGGAAATTGTAGGAAGGAATCAAGTGTTTTGCTTTCACAAGGTTGGGAAAGGGTATTGCCAGAATCTCACAGAATCTCGCATACATATTCAATGTATGTGAAGATAATATATTACAAAAACCCAGATGCCTGGTCTTTGTGGAAACTCAAGAGTTGCCAAAATGTTTACAGGAAGGGCAGAGTTAAGACAAAAAGGAAAAGGTTAAGTAACTTTCCATAGGTTGAATTAGAGGTGTGTGTGAAAGTTGGTGTACCTGCTTAGTGAGGGGAGGTGTGTCCTAAGAATTTACTCCCTCCCCCCCCATGATGAGGACCTATCAGGAATCAGAGTGGAGGAAAAGGGGTCTTCTACTATATAATCTTGTATGTATGTCTCTTGCTAAGGGACACCTGTATCTTGCAAAGAGCTGTTAATAAATGGATTAATTCTTCCCACAGTAAGCATAGTCTCCTTTCTTTTGCTATTTATAGACAATTTTTCCTTCCCACAAATCAGCATAGTAGCAGGAAAGTTTGGAGTGGCTCTAGGCTACTTAAGCTGAGAGAGGAGAATATGCTGGCTTGTTTAGAACAAACTTGAATTCAGAACTGTAGGATAAACTTTTCTGAGTCATTTCTGGGCAGAATGTGGCAAAATGTAACTTAATATACTGGTAACAAATACTAAACAATAAGCACAAAGACAAGCATGAAAAAATGCGAAATGCAAATTAAAAAAATGTACAACTGAATAAGTTGGTTCCAGTTTTTAGACCCCCAAATTTTTCAGAAAAGGGTGCATCTTATACAATAACCACACGACAAGAAAGTAAGATGTTCACTAGGCAAAAGCCTTCTGATTTAAAAACAGAGAATGCTAATCTTCAATATGCTCACTCTGCACCCCTCAGCCACCAGGTTCTCTGCTCTGACCAGTGTGCATAACCCAACTCACAGGCTTGTGGCCTGAGACTCAGGGATTTCCTTCAAGCTGAAATCTCTGCTAATATTGGTGAAAAGATTCAATGTGGAACATTGTTGCTGCCTTTCTCAAACATAAAGAAAGTGGTATATGCTAATTCAGCTCAGCCAGAAAAGAATGGACAGAACTAGAGGGCTACACCTGTTCTGAAGAAAAGAGATCTAGAAGCCAGTTGGGACAAGTCTTACTCTTCCAAAAGCTCTATAGAATTCAGAGGCATCCAATCCTTTCTGCCAACCACTAGAAATTCTTTTTGTTATTTCAGTGACCCTATAGTTCCATCATATTGATTGAGGCACTTTTCCCACATTTTATGATTGGTGGTTAAGTTGTCCTTAACTTTCCTTGGCAGACTTATTATTTTGAATACTAACAGGAAAACAGGAAAATCACATAAATGAAGAAAGCTACAGTATACAGTCATGTGGACCACAGATATAGCTGGTTCATAAATATATACATCTTGAACAAATGACACAGGTAATTTTGGTGAGAAGGAAAAATGGGAGTTTTTAGGAGAAACTGACATGGTGTACACAAGGACCTCAACCAACTTAAAAAATTTTAAAGATGTGAATAGAAAATGAAAGAGAAATGAGAAGCAAGATTACAATTGAATTGCTCTTCTGGTTCTTTGCTGTCAGCTATCATTCCAGTCACTCTAAGCAGTAGTCTCAAGGTTTCTTTGATCCTCCCCTTCCCATAGATGTAGCTACAAAGCAATATGCTTTTTTTTTATCTACTTGAATTTTCCAGTGTGAGTTGTCTGGCTAAACTCTAAATTATGAATCTTATTTAGAGAATTCTCATACAAGTAGTCCCTTATTATGTATATATGATTCTGTAATTGTCCATATCACAAAATACTTTACTATAAACTATTTTCTATGTACCAATTATTTCACATGTGCACGTTTAATATACACATTTAATAATGTTATCCTTTTACGTCCGAGATTATATAAGGTCTTATGTTTTACAATGCACTTTCTTAACATTTCCAATTCGTCACTATCACAAAAAAGGGTTACCAAAAATACTCTTGGTGTTGTGGAATCTTTCTGTCAGTAACCTCCTTCCTTGGGGATATATATATATATATACATATATATATGTATATATATATATATAATATACACACACACACACACACACATATATATATATATATCTAGCAATTGAAACACACAAATTAAGTATGTAATTAATATAATCAATAAGGAAGGGAGTCAAGAAAGCCTATAAAATTGGCCCATAAAAAATTCCCCTTGAATTCTTCTCACTCCCTACACAAAGTAAGAGCATGGTTGCTTTACATCTCTGGAATCCCAGGGTCAAAAGATATTTTAGTCCCTCTTCTTCTAATTCCAAAGATCTTTCCAGAATGATTTGCACTAACCCTGCCAATTTATTACTGTACCTTTTTTTATAATCCTTCCAAAACTATTTCAAGCTTTGTTATCTGCCTGTTTTTTGTATGAGGTGGGACCTTAAAGTTAAAATGATTTTCATTTTTCTTATTAGTGATTTAGAAAATTCTTTCACATGGCTGTTAATAATTTGCAATTATTTTGAGAATATTTGTTCATATTCTTTGATCAATTATTTCTTGGCAAATAAATTGTGCTCTTATATATTTCTATATTCTTCTATATTTCTACCTATCTTGGATATCAACTTTTATCTGAAAAATGTGATACAAAATCTTTTTTTCCCCAGTGAAACACTTTTCTTCTCATTTTACATGCATTAATTTCATTTGTGAAAATGTGAAGGTTGGTATCAGGTGATAGGAAACTACTAGTGTGACTGTGTCAGGCTGAAACTGAAGACTTCAGTCCTAAAGAAATTGAGATGGGAGTCACTAACAATTCAGGAGCCCTCTGTTGATTCATCAAGGGTTTACAATACCAGTTCTTGTGCCTAAAAAGTTACTATACCTGATTGATGCTTATTTACATGTTTATACTTCTATTCCAACATAAGCTTTCATGCCAAAAATAATTCTGTTGGTTACTATATTTACATACAGGCTACACTCCTTCACTCTCTCTGTTTCTCTTTGACAGATCCCCTATTTCTTGCTCCTCCTATGTATTCATTATTGGCAAGTGAAAAGAGTTTGGGATAGAGGGCTAAGTGTTCCTATAATATTTTTGGCCAATTCATTTTTGGTCCAGGTTCTTTTTCTTTTTTTTGCAAGGCAATGGGGGTTAGTGACTTGCCCACAGTCACATAACTAGGTAATTACTAAGTGACTGAGGCTGGATTTGAAATCAGGTCCTCCTGAAGCCAAGGCCAGTTCTTTATTTACTATACTACCTAACTGCCTCCCCCAGATTATTTTTCTTGAATTTCTTCCATAATTCTTCCTAACAACCTTATAGTCCAAAAATTATCTCTTTTACCCTTTTCTATTTTTACCCTTTTCTGTTAAATATGGATTGTGAATAAACTCTTCCTTTAATTTACAATTTAATAAGCACCCTCACACACAAAAAAGCAGAAAAAGAAACATGTAATAGGTATTTTCTAATGGAGGAATGATTATAGGGGAAAAACATCTTAAGAGACCACTTTAATTCTTTTTTTTAATTTTATTTTTTAATTCTCATTTTGTACAAAGGGCTTTTTTTTACATTAATAAAATATTCTTATTTAAGAGTGAACAAAATGCCCCTCCCCCCATGAATATAGACTTGCTTGGGCGATAAAGTAAAGGGGAGAGAAAAAAAATAAAATTAAAAAAAGAATAATAGTAGGTATAGCCAGGTGGCGCAATGGACGAAGCACCAGCCCCGGAGCCACGAGTATCTGAGCCCACATCCGGCCTGTAGACCCAACAATCACCCAGCTGCGTGACATGCAAGCCACCTGATCCCCATTGCCCTGCAAAAACCTAAAAGAAGAAGAAAAAAAAAAGACCCAAAATAAAATAAAATAGTAATAAAAGTAGGGGTGGCTGGGTGGCAGAGCATTGGCCCTTGAATCAGGAGCACCCAGGTCCAAATCTGGCCCCAGACAACCAAAGATCACCCTGCTATGTGGCCCCAGGCAGGCCACCCAGCCCCACTTGCCCTGCACCCTCCCCCAAATAATAATAAAAAATGTGCTTCAGTCTTTGTTCCAACACCAACAACTCTGTCATGGGTGTATCGCATTCTTTATGATAAGTCCATCGCAAAGGTTACTTCCATATTTTTCCAACGTTGCCATTGCTGATCGCAGCTCCCTCCTTTCTTATTTCTCCACTACCATGTACTCCATTTTCTCTCTCCTTTCACTCTGACTCTGCTGTAGGGTCGTTGACTGGATCAGCAGACAGATCCCTGGTCCTGGGGCCAAGAAGCCCTGAGCCCCCATACCACCCCTTAGGCCCAGAATCCACCTGGTCCTATGGTCCTGGACAGGCCTTCCAATCCCAGCCCCTTGCAAGAAGTAAAAAAGAAAATGTGTTATATCTGACCACCCCCCCCCCCCATGGTCCATCCTCTCCTCCTTTATTCACATCCCCACCCCTTCCCCCTGCTCCCCCCTTCTTACTCCAGATGCCTATACCTCATTGAGTATATATGCTGTTTCCTCTCCTAGCCACCTCTGATGAGAGCAAAGGTTCCCTCATTCCCCTTTGCCTCCCCCCTTTCATATCATTGCAATAGCTCATTGTAATAATAAAAAAATCTTATTATATGAAATATCTTGGCCTATTCCCCCTCTCCTTTTTCTTTCTCCCATTACATTTCCCTTTTTTTCTATTGACTCCATTTTTACACCATGTTTTATCTTCAAATTCAGCTTTCTCCTGTGCTTCAACTATAAAAGCTCCCTCTACCTGCTCTATTAACTGAGGAGGTTGATATGAGTATTATCAGTGTCATTTTTCTATGCAGGAATACATGCAGTTCATCATCATTAAGTCCCTCATATTTCCCCCCCCCTCCTCCAATCTCCGTGCTTCACCTGAGTCCTGTATCTGAAGATCAAGCCTTCTGTTCAGCTCTGGCCATTCCAAAAGGAACATTTGAAATTCCCCTGGTTCATTGAAAGTCCATCTTTTTCCCTGGAAGAGGACATTCAGCCTTGCTGGGTAGTTCATTCTTGGCTGCATTCTAAGCTCTTTTTGCCTTCCGGTATATTATATTCCAAGCCCTACAAGCTTCCAGTGTAGTTGCTGCTAAGTCCTGTGTGATCCTGACTGCAGCTCCAATGATATTTGAACTGTGTCCTTCTGGCTGCTTGTAATATTTTCTCTTTGACTTGGGAGGTCTGGAACTTGGCTATAATATTCCTGGGGGTTGGTTTTTTGGGATCTCTTTCTTGGGGGGATCGGTGGATTCTCTCCATTTCTATTTTGCCCTCTGCTTCTAGAATATCAGGGCAATTTTCCTGTAGTAATTCTTTGAAAATGATATCAAGGCTCTTTTCCTGATCATGACTTTCAGGTATTCCAATAATTTTTAAATTATCTTTCCTAAGTCTGTTTTCCATATCAGTTGGTTTTTCAATGAGCTGTTTCACATTTTCTTCTAATTTTTCATTTTTTTTGGTTTTTGAAGTATTGATTCCTGATTTCTGGCAAATTCACCAATCTCCTTGAATTCTATTCTTTGTCTGAAGGATTTGTACTCCTCAGAGAGTTTTCTTATCACTTTTTCCATCTGGCCAATTTTGCTTTTTAAGGCATTCTTCTCCTCAATAACTTTTTGAACTGTTTTATCCATTTTACCTAAGCTGGTTTTTAGCATGCTATTTTCTTTAGCATTTTTTTGGATTTCCTTGACTAAGCTGCTGACTTCATTTTCATGTTTTTCCTGCATCTCTCTCCTTTCTTTTCCAAGTTTTTCTTCCAACTCCTTCATTTGATTTTCAAAGTCTTTTTTGAGCTCTGTCATAGCTTGAACCCAATTTCTGTTTTGCTTGGAGTCTTTAGATGCAGGAGCTTGTACCTCTTCATCTTCAGACTGAGTATTTTGATCCTTCTTGGGCTCATGAGCAAAATATTTCTCAATGGTCTTCCTCTTATTTCTCTGTTTGCTCATTTTTCCCAGCCTGAGCCTGGTTTTGGGGTGCTTCCTGAGCTTTTGTGACACTCCCACAAGGGTCTCAGTGTGTGAGGCTCCGTCCTCTCTCCTGGTCTGTGAATGACCATAAGTACCCCCCTCTGCCACAGGGCTGAGGTGGGGTGGCCCTGCTTTTCTATGGGGGGCCTAGACTGTGATTAGGATCTGAATGTGGTCAGAGCCCCAGAGTCCTGTTCCAGAGGCAGAGGACAGAGCTCTGCAGTCTCTCTCTCTTCACTCCCCTCCCTCAGCTCAATGGGCTCATGCCCTGGGGGCTCCTGCTTCTGTTTCCTGGATCAGGGCTGGGGAAAGACCAAGCTGCTGGCTGTGTGCCCTGAGGGCTGGGCTTCACGTGCTTGCTCTGGCAGAGGTCCCCAGCTGTTCCCCCACTTTGTGCCTGGTGCTCCCCGGGGTGCAGCTCAGGAGACTCCCCCGCTGCTGTGAGCTGAGACTCCCAGAGCCCTGGGGCTGCCTCTGGGAGGCTGAAGTTCTTTCGCTTTGGTGGGCCACCCCTCTGACCCAGGGGACCAGAGCCTTTCTGCTCTTTTCCAGGTTACCTTGAGTAGAAGTGCCTCACTGGGTCCCTTTGTGGGTTCTGTCTCTCGAAAGTTTAGTTAGAGTCCTTAGTTTCACATTTTATCAGGGAGTGCCTAAGACTAGATCCCTTCTTGTCACTATCTTGGCTCTGCCCCCGTCACCATCTTGGTTCCACCCCCCCCTTTAATTCTTAGCTCACAAAGTTGTTGTGAAATTAAAATGAAATAATACCTTGGAAGGATTAAAATGCCATGAAAATATCAGTTATTATCACTTATTAGTGGAAGGACTTTTTAAAAAATGTAATTAATCTAATTTTCCTATTTAGAAAATAATTTATATAAATTATATATAAATTTATTTTATATTTTTGTTTTGCTTTGGCAAACATTAAGGTAATACAGGTGTACTTTGGCATCTGTGAATGACATCCTGGAAGGTGGCCTATATATTTAAATTGTATTAAAAAAAATTAAAGTTCACTAGTAGTACTTCCATTTGAAGGAATAAAGTATTAGGCAACAAATTCACTTGTAATTCATTAATCACCTTTCATTTGTTTAACTTCTAGTTTTTATTTATAATTTTACATACTAAAATTCTAAGGATATAGATTTATCTTAGAGTAATTTTATACATGACATGACAGTGAATTAATAAGATCTCATACAGACTAGGGTAGATTTGTCTTTGTTTTGTTTTAGGTGGAGAAAAGAAAAACTATTAGTTGAGTGGAAATTAGTCAGTATTGGCCATGAGAATTGATCATCCATGAGTTGAAGTCTTGGTTATATGTCTGGAGAAAGTAAAAATTAAAGTAAGCAAAGAAAATACCTTGGCTGAGAGGATCTGGTTATTTCACACCTCTCAATTTCACATAGAAACAAATGTAAGTAGAGAATTAAATTTTAGCAGATTGACTGGGGATTTATCTTTCTTAGTCTTAGTTGTTTTATTTTTTTTCCATAATAATATAATTTCTCCAATATGGAAAACAGAAATAACAAGTGGAAAACATTCTTTTACTGTAATAGACTCCCAAGTGATTATTTGGTTTGGGCTATAGCAACACTTATTTGTTGTATTTAATGTGAATAAATTTTTAAAAATAAAAACTCTCTATATACATATAAAAATGATTTGTTCAAGATATATACAGATAGATATGTTAATTAAAAAAATACACAATGGAAACTGAACCAAATGCCAATAAATTCATGAAAAAGTGAGGATTAGAACACTATTGCAATAGGAAGTGAGAGAGTAGCTATGAAAACATTCATATTCATATATTAACCCAATTACTGAACTTACCTTGCCAATATGCAACACACTGTAGGTTTAGAATGTGATTTCACATATTCCTATCCCAAGTGACAGAAAGTATAATAAAAATGAAAAAATTTGTTCCTCAGGCTAGAATACAAAACTTAGAATATTTGGACAAAGTATATTATAACATATAAACCATTATTTAAGACAGGAAATTTTATTGCATATATATATATGACATAAATACAAATATATATATATATATATATATATATATATATGTATATATATATATATATATATACACACACATATATATGAATTTACCCAGAAGAAACTATTGCTATCTTTTAGTTATTTTAAAATAAACAATGTACCCAGCTAATTAAATGCAAAAGAAAAGTTTGATTAGATGGTAAGAAGTTTAAAATCATTTTGGGGCATCTATGTACTGAAAGCTGTATTTTTGGTCCCATAATATATAGATATACACACATAAATACCTATCTTAATATGAATTAATAAAAACAAATTAGAATATACAACTACTTTATAATATTTGGAAGAAAATAGTGGATTTTAAATTTTAGTAAGAGAAGAAAGAAAAAAAAGGTTAGATAGAAATGGATATTTTGGTGATATTTCACACCTGAATTTGTTAAAGATCCCTGGGAACCAAGGTAAATGTGCTCTTGGGTTTTTGAAGTCCAGGCTGGCAACATCTAAGTTGGTGCAGGTCTTACTAAGTGGAAAATGTTCAATAGTAGAAGTTTTGTTGGATGCCTGAGACATTGCCTAAAATGGAGAGAACCTCATGGTCAGCAATTCAGGCACCAGGAGACAAGTTGTTTATGATCAGGGCAATTCATGAAACTTTCTTCTAGAATATAATAAGGTGCTCTGCATCTGGGAAGGGAGAAAGTTCTCATGTGAAAGATACCAAAATTGAAGAACTCTAAATGCACTATGCTTTGAAATTGTATTTCTAGTAATGTTGATGCTTACTAATCAGGGGGTCTCAGAAATGGGTGAAAAGATTTATGGGGAAAAAGACTTTCTTTGATCTCTGAGGTGGAAGCTCTGGCTTATCTAATTAATGAGGGAACTTATATATTACTATGAATTTTGGAGAATCTATCAGAACATACCTCATGCAAGCCTTAGAACCAGATAAATAAAGGAATGAGTCAAGAAGACTACAGAGTAGGGAGAATGGTGGGAACTGTTAACTTGTGAAATGCTTACAATCACAAAGGTTACAGAAGGGAATGTTATCTGTCTAAAGGTTGCCACAGAAGTAGATATAAGGTATACACAGAACTCACAGTTTAGGAACCTTCTATATGACACCTTTCTTGGATTTCCCCATCTATTCTTATCAACCCATTACAGACCATACGAATTTCCTAGTATTGATTTTGTAAATATTTCTGTACATTGTCTCTCTCAATAGGAATAAGCTTCTAGAGCTAGTCAGTTATTTATAGGTTGCGTCCCATAACTAACTAGACTGTAGTGAGAGTGAAGATTTGTTATCCTCTCCCAATTCCCAGAGTAAGAACTCAAATGTTTATTGAAGTGTTCTTCAATGGATTTCTAGTGAAACTAGAGGCTTGTTTAAAAAATCTGTCTATAGGCATAAGTAAAGTGATACAATAAGAATTTCTTTCAAGTACTTCCAAGAAATAAACTCCTTTGAATAAAATCCAAAGAGAATTTACCTTATATGAGATTCTCTGCCTTACTAGATAGTATAATGAGTATGCAGTTAAACCTGTTATATTCAGTCCATGGTGAATGTGAAAGAGAAAACTTCTCCAGGCATTATCTACCACTGAAGGAAAAGATTAAAACCATGGGGAATGCACAGTCTAGACAGGAGGATTTGTTGATATTGCTTTAGCATATTTCCCAGAAAGGTGCCAATGACACAGTGACTTCTACAATGTAATCAGCTTTTATTTACATCAGTGACCTTAAGATCTTTCCTTTCACAATTCCTACTGCCACCCCTTCATGAAGAATAATTTAACTTCTATTAAGTCCACAATTCTTTTGCCTTCCAGGAATGAATGAAACAAAAAAAAATCTTTTGTTAAACTTTTACTATTTATTAAACTTTACAAGCACTGTGCTAAATGTGGGAAAATAAAACAAACCCTTCTTTCAAAGGGGGAGACAATATATTGTTTTCAATTACAGCCAAGTGGAAATGTCCTATTATTAGGGTGTGATGGCAAAATAGATGTAAATGCATCTTCTTTAATGGCATTTTCCCCGATAACATCATCTATATTTCTTAGTTTCAACTGTTTGACAGTGTATACCCATAAACAGATTCACAGGAATATGCCAGTCTAAACTTGTATTCTTACAGTACCTCACTTTGCCATATCTGCCACATTTATGGCTATCATTATACTCTGAAATTGTTTCCTACTTTGCTGTCCACAATCCATAGATAAGAAGGTAAACTTAATATCTCCAGAGGAGGTAAAAGGAGAGGGATTTATACAGAATATACTAAACATCTCACTGTAGCTAAAATTTATAAATGGATAATTAAGCTTATTGTGCAAGGTTTGCAAAGCATACGCCTCTCATTTGAGCCTTCTAATAACCTTGTGAGGTGGGTGATATCCCCATTTTATAGAAGAGAAAACAGAGGCTGAGAGATGTTAAAAAAAACTTGCTCAGGGTCTTACAGCTACATTTGTAACCAAGGCAGGATTCAACCTCAGTTCTTCCTGATTCCAAGCTTAGTGTCCTATCCACTGTACCATGATGCTCTCTCATGAATAGTGTGAACTAGACCAATAGGTGCTGCTGTTTTAGGGAAAAAAGGTATATGAAGTTAGATTAATAAGGTATGTGCATTGGGACAGCTAAGTGGCACAGTAAATAGAGCACCGGCCCTGCTGTCAGGAGGCCCTGAGTTCAAATTTGAACTCAGACACTTACTAATTACCTAGCTGTGTGACCTTAGGAAAGCCACTCAACCCCATTGCCTTGCCAAAAAAAAAAAAAAACAAAAAACAAAACTCCATAAAAAATAAGGTATATGCATTGCTGGAAAAGGGAAGTGGGTAATAAGGATTGTAGGACATTGGGATTTAGAGCTGGTGGGACCATAAATAATTTATCCAACCCTGTCATTTTATTTTTTAAAAAATTTTAAGGCAATGGAGTTAAATGACTTACCCAATGTCTCACAGCTAAGCAATTATTAAGTGTCTGAGGCCAGATTTGAATTCAGGGCCTCCTGACTCCAGGGCTGGTGCTCTATCCACTGTGCCACCTAGCTTCCCCCTGTCACTTTAAATATAACGGGATCCACATCTTGGCACAAGAAATTCTACCCCTCCCATTTCTTTTGGAGGTCTTTCAAGAAGGGGATCCAGGGCAATTGAAATAATATTGCTAGTTGTTCTCAGGGAAAATGGGAAATAAAAAACAAGGGCTGGGTTGGGTGCAGTGTTTTCTTCAACTTGGAAACCAGTGCTAATACATATGTTCACACATATTGTTCAGGGGTGGAGGAAAGAAGAAGCAAATGAATCACTATAAGGCAGCACAGAGTTGAAAATAATAATAATAATAATAATAATAATAATAATAATAATAACAATAATAATAATAGTAGTAGTACTAAAAGTAGTAGCAATGGCAGCAGTAGGAGCAGCTGCTAGCATTTATATGGCACTTTAAGGTTGCAAAATGTTTTATACATATTATCTTATTTAAAAACAGATATTTATTGAACTGCTATAAGAAGGATATATCAGAAGAGGAGTTACATAGTGGATATGGTGCTGAATTTGAAATCAGAAAGACCTGACCCTCCTTAACCTCTTACATTTGATTTAATTCAACAATCATTCATTTTGAAATCAGAAAGACCTGCCCCTCCTTAACCTCTTACATTTGATTTAATTCAACAATCATTTATTAAGTGCCTACTATGTATGTGAAGTATTGGGCTATGTGCTGAGGATTGAAATAAGAAAAATAGACAGTCAAGAAGCTTGCCAAGTTATTGAAAAAAGGCAATACACAAAAGGAAGCTTTAAAACACTGAGGGTGGGGAAGAAAATGGGGACTCCCCAGTGGGGGACATGTCCTAGAGAGTAGAAGGTAAAAATCTGTTGATGGAGAACAGAGCTATTTCTCGGAAGGTAATGAGTCCTCTATAAAGGAAGGTTTTGGAAGGAGTGTAGTGCTCTACTCTCCAGGCCTCCAATTAGAGGGTTGAAGAAAATGAGGGTAAATAAAATGGGATAATACCTCAGATGAATGAAATAATCAGTATAAAATACTCTGCAAATCTGAAAGCATTATATAAATGCCAGTCATTATTATTAATGCAATAGATCTTTTTTCTTTTTTTTAAATTGTTTTTTGAATTTTACAATTTCCCTCCCCCAATTTCCCTCTGCCTCCCCTGACTCCCACAGAAGGCAGTCTGATAGTCTTTGCATTGCTTCCATGCTATACATTGATCAAAATTGAATGGGTTGAGAGAGAAATCATATCTTTAAGGGAAAAAAATATATGAGATAGCAAAATTACATGATACCTTCTAAAAAAATTAAATTAAAAGTAATAGTCTTTGGCCTTTGTTTAAATTCCACACTTCTTTCTTTGGATATAGATGGTTTCTCCATTGCAGGTACCCTAAAATTGTCCCTGATTGTTGCACTGATGGAATGAGCAAGTCCATCAAGGTTGGTCATTACTCCCATGTTCCTGTTAGGGTGTACAATGTCCCTCTGGTTCTACTCATCTCGCTCAACATCAGTTCATGCAAATCCTTCCAGGATTCTCTGAATTCCCATCCCTCCTGGTTTCTAATAGAATATTGTTCCATAATGTACATATATCACAATTTATTCAGCCATTCCGCAATTGATGGACATTCACTCAATTTCAAATTTTTTGCAAAAGTGTTGGTCTCTTCAGGGTATAGACCCAGTAGTGGTATTGCTGGACCAAAGGATATGTACATTTTTATTGCCCTTTGGGCATAAGTCCAAGCAATAGACCTTTTTTTTTTTGAAACACAATCTGTTGGAGTTTCAAAACAACAGAGAATGGGGAGGGGTCTGCAAGGAGTGAGAACCACTTACTTGCAACAGGGCCATGCTATAGAAAGGAATGAATTGTAGTAGTGATTAATGACTTCATGTGATAAGAACCATAAGATGCAAACAAAAGATCCTCAATTAGTAAAGAGGCAGCAAGATAGCACAGTGAACAGAGCTCTGAGTCTGAAGAAAGACCAGTTCAAATCTGACCTAAGACACTAGCTATGTGACCCTGGGCAAATAATTTATCCTCTGCCTTAATCCATTGGAGAAAGAAATAGCAGACCACTCCTGAATCTTTGCCAAGAAAACCTCATGGACAGCATGATCCATGGCATCATGAAGATTCAGACATGACTGAAGAACAGTAACACAGAGGCACAAACCCCACTTTTTTGCTCTCTCTACTCCATAATGAGTTCAGTACTACAAGTCACAGGTTTTTGATGAAAAGATTGTCTGTTGTGAAAAGAAAGTTTCTCTTGACCCTCTTAGGGTCTTGGATGCAAGTTCTTTGTGTCCCTATTAAATGGTAAATAAAACTTGTACATTTTAAGCTTCATGAATTGAGTGGGATAATAACACTTGCGTTCGCTTTCTCACAGGGTTGTAGAGAATGAGGTAAGGGCAAGCTGGAATATAGTCTCAAGAAAGAACTGAAACTGATGTCCCCAGTTCATTTGCACAGGGCAAAGAACCAAATAGGGGCAGCAGGGTGGCATAGTGGAAATGGTAAAGCATCCAGGATTTCTGCAAAGAAAACCCCAAATGAAAATGAGTGAACAAGAAAAAAAAAGAACCAAAGAATTGAGAAATCCCCTAAATGTATCCATGCCTTTCAGGTCAGGAGAAAGCCCTTAACACAAGTGTTATAAACAGAGGAGCAGAACTAGGGGTGAGATCCAGAATTTCTTACTTAAAACTTCAATGCTCTTTTTTTACTATACCATGAGTTTGAGAGGGCTGAATATAGCTGTGGTAGCCTGGAGAGCTGGCCCCGAAGGAAGGTAGGTGGTCAGGGTCTACAGCCTCCTTGCACCCTAGTTTGGGAACAATAATCTAGAAGGATGTGAAGATTTAGTGGATTTGATGAAAAAGCAAGAGTGAAATAATGCCACCTGAAAGATGCCATCTGAAAGATGGCATTATTGGAAAGAATATGGAATAACTAGGCTATGTTTTTCTATAAGCAAATTTTCTCTGTGGGGTTTGCACACTCATTGGTTGAAGTAGAAATCCTCAGGAAGTATGAAAATGTAAATTCATCTGAATGAAAGTCTCTCTTTTTTCCCTTTAATTTGAAAAACATATCTATTTATTTTCACATTATTACAATAATCTTGTTATGAAAGTAAACATAACCCCCCCCCCAAGATAGAGAAACCTCAAGAAAAATACAGTGAAAGAAAAAAGTGTACTTCAGTCTCTATTCAGATACCATCAGCTCTGTCTCTGGAATGGATTGTATTCCTTATCATAAGTCCATCAGAGAAGCAGCTTCATTTTTCCCCCCTACATTTGTTATTGTTAGCTATATTTCCCTCCATCCTATTCCAGTGAAAATCTCTTAATAAACCTGGAGTAGAATGAACACATGTCAATAGCCTCCCTTGTGGAAACAAAAAGAATAAAAGTACCATCAGCTGTGGCTCAAATTATAGAACACTCCTAATCACATTCAGTAATAGCGCAGGGTTTTTTGCTAGCTCTTTGGTACCCTGTGACAAGGGATTTAGCTTATTCAGGTTCTACTGGCCCATAAGCTGATATCTCTGAATGGCCAGTAAAAGCAACCTGAGGTATGCAACAATATAAAAAAAGAAAAATACATTAACAATTCTTTAGGACTTTCTGGTGTCAATTTACTTTTTATGTATGCCAACATGCAGATATGAAACATTCAAAAGATACTGTTAAAATGAGGTGGATTAACTTTTTTCAGTCAAGAATATCATGTTTCCTGCTAGAACAGTATTAAAAATATTTATGATATTTAAATATATAAAAACATTTGCTTAGAAAATAGTTTAATTTTCACTTTTATTAAGAGGAAATAAATTCCTCTTAAATTGTTCTCTGTGGAATATCTAATACTGCTTAGCAAAGTGCTGTGTATACAGCCAAGGAGTCCATTCTTGTTACTATTGAACTTCCTGTTACGATTTTGCTCAATTAGTACTATTCTTTTCAAAACAAAAGCTTACTAATTCCACTGTAAAGCAATTAGTATCCTGTCAAATATCTTCAATAAAGAAGAGGATATTGTGCTTAAAGACTTATTAAAGAATTCAATATGCACAGTGCTGAAAATATATGAGTAAGGAAGGAGTAAACTTTGAAAGCTCCTAATAACAGTGGAAGGAAGCCAAATTTCACATGTAAAGAAGTCTCATAAAAATTCTTAACTTCATGGCCTCAAAATATTTTCTTTTACTAAATTATTTCTCAACTTGCAATGAAGTAACTGTTTTAGCACACTTTTTTCTTTTATGACAATATTTTTTTTCCAATGGGAAAACTTTCCTATTTTTGCAGGAAACATGATCAATAAAATTAATTGTGATTTTTTTGTTTTTGGTGGTAGTGGGAGTTCTGGAAAGATGGAGTATTCAGAAAACTTGGTAATGTGCTGTATGCTCAATATATCACATTTCCATCATCATTTTTTCCCTTTAATTATGTCTATTTGCTCTCTTCCAGGTAAAGGTTATGGACCTTAATGTAGGAAATGACTGAGTCTGGAAGCAGATACTCCACGCTTTGTCCTTGGTACAAGGCTTGTCTTATGTATGTGGCACTCAAATCACTCTGCACCACATTCTTGACTAGATGTATATTATGTTGATAGGGAGTTAAAATGGCTGATTCAGAGATATATTGTTGAGGGTCATGACCAGCCCTGCTAACACATACCAAGCCGAACTTTTCAACTATTTCTTGGATATGTTCATCTTTCCAGAGGTTGGGGGTTTGAAATGTCTTCAGTACATCTGCACCACAGAGCAGCTTTAACTCAGGAGCAGCTGAAAAAACAAGGAGGTTCACTGTGAAGATACAGAGAGATTGTTTTAAAGATGATATCACATTAATATGGAAAATTTCACTTTTTTTTTGTTTGGAGTATGGAAGGAACTGAAATCTTTTGAGTTTTTTTTTGTGTTTTTGCTCTAAAAAAACAAAAATATAAAGAGAATGAGTTTAGTTTCTCATTTAACATTTGAAAGTAATATGAAAAGTCAGAGGGAGAATCTCTGATTATAATTTGTAGCTAAATCTTCCATCCAACAAATATTTATCAAGACACTACTAGGTGCAAATATTATTATATTTTCTAGGAATCTCATTGACCATAGGAGATAGAAAAGGATACAAATACTTTTGAAAATAAGATAAATATGAAGGAAAGATCCAGGCAAACTGGTCTGAAAAATCTGAGGGAAGAAGCTAGTCAACATTTTCAATATAAGACAAATAGCTATGGTCCAAAGTAGCATTGGTATTTGACTCTGTGTCATACATATCTTTCTATTAAAAGTCAAGGATAGGGGCAGCTAGGCAGCATAGTGGATAGAGCACCGGCCCTGGAGTCAGGAGTACCTGAGTTCAAATCCAGCCTCAGACACTTAATAATTACCCAGCTATGAGGCCTTGGGTAAGTCACTTAACCCCATTGCCTTGCAAAAACTAAAAAAAAAAGTCAAGGATAATCTACATTTATAGGTTTAATCATATCACAAGAAATATCACAATGACAAAAATCTTTTTCAGTCTTAATTATAGCCTTTGTTTCAAACATTATTTTACACAATGAAATTCCAATAGATCCAAAGAATCTGGACAATTCCTTGGAGTTGTGCTCATATTTGTTTGGTATAAGCACTTTAATCACATGGTGTTTAGAAGTACATTGGAGTAAGCTGTTATCTTAGCCTAGCCCAGTTTCTTCTTGTTTGCAGTATTGTGAAGGACAAAAATAAATGATAGAATGAATTTATCTGTTTTTAAAAGTGATTATCTTTTCCTTCTTTCAAAAAATAATTCCATTCTCTGAACATTGCACATCTCATTCCAATGTAATGTCATAGTCTACTAAGAGAAAGATGCAGCTTCATAGATACTACTATACATGTTGGAGGTGAGAGGTGGTGGGAAAGATCTAATTTAAAAAAAAATGGGCATTTCTTAGAATCTTTTAAAAATCTCACAAAGTGGGGCGGCTAGGTGGTGCAGTGGATAGAGTACTGGCCCTGGAGTCAGGAGTATCTGAGTTCAAATCCAGACTCAGACACTTAATAATTACCTAGCTGTGTGGCCTTGGGCAATCTACTTAACCCCATTGCCTTGCAACCCCCCCCCCCCCAAAAATAATAAAAATCTCACAAAATAATTTGACTGATGTAGAATCTATGGTATTCTGGTCACAGCTTAAATAGGTGCCTACTTTTATACCAACTGTATTAGTGAAAAGTTTTATTTAAAGAGTGAAAAACATCATGAGGGAGAAATTTAACTTATTTAATAGAGTAAACTGAAAAAGCTTTAGCAGAATCACTTAGCAATGATTCTTATCTTTTCATTAAGGCATGACTTCTAGTTGTGCATTTGGTTGGTTTCTATTATATGCATCCAACTTGAAACTAATATAATAATGCTAAAGTAGTAATACTTTTCATTATTTCAGACTGTCCTCTCAGCAATCAATAAACATGTGTTGATGAATTGAAAGATCCCTGAGATTTGAAACCCAGGTCTGCCACTAACTAGCAAGTCACTTCAGATCTCTGAGCTTCCTATGATCTCCCTCTTTCAAATCTGTGGCTTATTGGTCCAAATTTACCAGGTTTTACTCTCTTGCTAAAATGAGAGATGACTGTTTCAAACTCTGAGGTGATATATATTTGTACGAATTAAATATATATATATATATATATATATATATAATTATATAATTATAATAATTGTGAGGTGAAAGATACTGTCATACTTACTAGTATTTTCCTATCTATTCCTTGGTAGGGGGAAGTGAAGGTGTATATCTGGATAGTTAACTATTATGAGTATTGCTAGAAGACTGAAGTTCAAATATTAGGTTTCCTGATTGCTTGGAAGAGAGTCTTGGAGACAGAAAAAAAAATACAACAATGTGCCATATCTATAGAGTCGTTTTTTTTTGTTACCAACTTATTGTTCATTTAACCTCTCAAGTTTACCATAAACCATAGTAATGTTCTAAAATTCAGAATTCTTTTACTTTTAAAAACAAACAGATAAACTTTTCTAATTCTGATACCCTTCCCTACCCATAGTATCACAGCCCAGACAAGTGAATATTAGCTCCCAGTCTAGAGAGATCTTTTTAGTTTCTGGATTGCTCTGGATTAAAATCCTGGCTCTTTTAAGACTTTGGGTGAGCTACTTAATCTACTCTAGTTATCAGTTTTTTCATCTATCTAATGGTAGGGAGAGGAAGGGGAAAATTCAGCTGGATATTTCCTAAAGACCTTTCCTACATTAAAATCCATTTTTTTTTAAATTTAATATCTATTTATTATCATTTTGTACAATGTTTTTAATACATTAATAAAATATACTTGTTTAAGAGTAAACAAAATACCTCCTCCCCCGAAAAATATAGACTCCCTTGAGTGATAAAGTAAAGGGGAGAGGAAAAAAATTAAAATTAAAATAAAAAAATAAGAGTAATAATTGTAGGTATGGCCAGGTGGCACAGTGGACGGAGCACCAGCCCTGGAGCCAGGAGCACCCAAGCCCATATCCGGCCCCGTACGCCCAATAATCACTCAGCTGTGTGACATGCAAGCCACCCCAACCCCACTGCCCTGCATAAACCAAAATAAAAAGAAAAAAAATACCTAAAAAAAAATAAAATAGTAATAATAGTAGGGGTGGCTGGGTGGCGGACAGAGCACTGGCCCTTGAGGCAGGAGCACCTGGGTCTGAATCCGGCCTCAGACACCCAACGATCACCCTGCTATGCGCCCCAGGTAGGCCACCCAGCCCCATTTGCCCTGCACCCCCCCCCCAATAATAATAATAAAAATGTGCTTCGGTTTTTTGTTCCAACACCAACAGCTCTGTCACAGGTGGATCACATTCTTTATAAGTCCCTCACAAAAGTTACTTCCATATTTTTCCACCGTTGCCATTGCTGATCGCAACTCCCTCTTTTCGTAATTTTCCACTACCATGAACTATATTTTCTCTCTCCTTTCACTCACTCTGCTGTAGGGTAGCTGAGTGGCCCAGCAGACAGATCCCTGGCCCTGGGGCCAAGAGGCCCTAAGCCCCCATACCACCCCTTAGGCCCTGAATCCACTTGGCCCCATGGTCCCAGACAGGCCATCCAATCCCAGCCCCTTGCAAGAAGTAAAGAAGAAAATGTGCTATATCTGACCACTCTCCCCCCATGGTCAATCCTCTCCTCCTTCACTCACATCCCCCCCCTCTCCCTGTCCCCACCCCTCTCCTTCTTACTCCAGATGTCTATACCCCATTGAGTATATATGCTGTTTCCTCTCCTAGCCACCTTTGATGAGAGCAAAGGTTCCCTCATTCCCCCTTGCCTTCCCCCCTTCCATATTATTGCAATAGCTCAGTGTAATAAAGAAAATCTTATATGAAATGTCTTGGCCTCTTTCCCTCTCCTTTTTCTTTCTCCCATTACATTTCCCTTTTTTCTATTGACTCCATTTTTACAACATATTTTATCTTCAAATCCAGTTTTCTCCTGTGCTTCAACTATAAAAGCTCCTACCTGCTCTGCTAATTGAGAAGGCTCATATGAGTATTATCAGTGTCATTTTTCTATACAGGAATACATGCAGCTCATCATCATTAAGTCCCTCATATTTTCCCATTCTCCAATCTCTATGCTTCACCTAAGGCCTGTATCTGAAGATCAAACCTTCTGTTCAGCTCTGGCCATTCCAAAAGGTACATTTGAAATTCCCCTGGTTCATTGAAAGTCCATCTTTTTCCCTGGAAGAGGACATTCAGCCTTGCTGGGTAGTTCATTCTTGGCTGCATTCTAAGCTCTTTTGCCTTCCGGTATATTATATTCCAAGCCTTACAAGCTTCTAATGTAGCTGCTGCTAAGTCCTGTGGGATCCTGACTGCAGCTCCATGATATTTGAACTGTGTCCTTCTGGCTGCTTGTAATATTTTCTCTTTGACTTGGGAGTTCTGGAACTTGGCAATAATATTCCTGGGGGTTGGTTTTTTGGGATTTCTTTCTAGGGGGGATCTGTGGGTTCTCTCCATTTCTATTTTGCCCTCTGCTTCTAGGATATCAGGGCAATTTTCCTGTAGTAATTCTTTGAAAATGATGTCAAGGCTCTTTTCCTGATCATGACTTTCAGGTATTCCAATAATTTTTAAATTATCTTTCCTAAATCTGATTTCCATATCAGTTGTTTTTTTCGATGAGATGTTTCACATTTTCTTCTAATTTTTCATTCTTTTGGTTTTGAAGTATTGGATTCCTGATTTCTGGTAAATTCATCAATCTCCCTGAGTTCTATTCTTTGTCTGAAGGATTTGTTTCCCTCAGAGAGCTTTCTTATCTCTTTTTCCATCTGGCCCATTCTTTTAAAGCATTCTTTTCCTCAGTAACTTTTTGAACTGTTTTATCCATTTGACCTAAGCTGGTTTTTAACATGCTATTTTCTTCAGCATCTTTTTGGATTTCCTTGACTAAGCTGCTGACTTCATTTTCATGTTTTTCCTACATCTCTCATTTCTTTTCCCAGTTTTTCTTCTAACTCCCTCATTTGAATTTCAAAGTCTTTTTTTGAGCTCAGTCATAGCCTGAGCCCAATTTCTGTTTTTCTTGGAGTCTTTAGATGCAGGAGCTTGTGCTTCCTCATCTTCAGACTAAGTGTTCTGATCCTTCTTGGGCTCATGAGCAAAATACTTCTCAATGTTGTTCCTCTTGTTTCTCTGCTTGCTCATTTTCCCAGTCTTAGCCTGTTTTGGGTGCTTCCTGAGCTTTTGTGACACTCCCACAAGGATCTCAGTGTGTGAGGCTCTGTCCTCCCTCCTGGTCTGTGAATGACCATATGCACCCCCCTCTGCCATGGGGCTAAGGTGGGGGCAGCCCTTCTGTTCTATGGGGGGGGCCTAGACTGTGATCAGGATCTGAATGTGGTCAGAGCCCTAGAGTCCTGTTCCAGGGGCAGAGGACAGAGCTCTGCAGTCTGTCTTCACTCCCCTCCCTAGGTTCAATGGGCTCATGCCCTGGGGGATCCTGCTTAATGGCTCTGCCTGCTTCTGTTTCCTGGATCTGGACTGCCTTGGCCATGCTGCTTGCTGTGTGCCCTGAGGGCTGGGCTTCAATGCTCACTGTGGCAGAGGTTCTCTCCCCCCAACCGTTCCCCTAATCTGTGCCTGGTGCTTCCCAGGGCTTAGATCAGGACCCCGACCCCCCCCCCCCCCCCCCCCCCCCGCCCCGTGAGCCTCGCCTCACACCACCCTGGGGCTGCCTCCGGGAGGCTGAAGTTCTTTTGCTCAGGCAGGCCGCCCCTCTGGTGGGCCGCCTCTGCAACCCAGAGGAGCAGAGCCTTTCTGCTCCTTTTCAGGTTACCTTGAGTAGGAGAATTGCCTCCCTGGGTCCCTCCATGGATTCTGTCTCTCAAAAACTTAGTTAAAGTCCTTAGTTTCAAAGATTTATGAGAGAGTGCCTAAGACACAATCCTCTCTTGTTGCCATCTTGGCTCTGCCTCCCGCCATACCTATCGAGTCTTAATAAAGTTTTAGCTCAGAATACTAAGTCTAAACAGGGTAAATTTATTTTAGTTACTATTCCTAATAATCTTCACTTACTGTGTTAGAAAGACATTACTGCAAATTGGAAAAATACACTGTCTCTGAAGAGGACTTATGTTCAAATCCCACTTTTGATGCTTAGTAGTTTTGTGAACTTAGTCAAGACACTTACATTATCTGAAACGCAGTTTCCTCATCTATAGAATGAGGAAGATTGACTACTTGGCTGCTAAAATACCTTGCTGGTCTGGATTTATGATTCTATGACTCTATGAAATTGTATATTTTCTTTTGCCTTATAAACAAACTGCAAAAAAGGAACTCATGTGGCAGAAGAGAAAAGAGAAGTAGGTACTCAGTCTAGGTAAGTACTGCAATCTAGAGGCAGGCAGGGAGAGGAATAATCAGAAATTAGAATATTTAGGTAAATTAGAAATCCTTGGGTTAAGGTCTTTGAATCCAAAGAGTCAGATTGGCCCAGGGACCCAGAAGGTCAGGGAACTCAGTAGTTTTTGTTCAGTGATCAAAGAAGATAAGGAATGAAATGAAATGTGATAATTCAATAAAATTTAATAAATATAGGACAAAGACAAGTTCCCAGAACCATCTCTACATGGAGAAAATAGAGCCTTGGAAACCTAAATGTGAGACAGTGAGACTTTTGGGTTGAAGGCTAGATTGTAACATCCTTTGTGTATGAATTAACAAAAGTGATTTCTATTAAGGATTTACTAGAAGCAAAGCATTATGCTAAACACTAGGAATATAAATAGAAAAGTTAGGCAATCCCTTCTCTCCAGCAACTCATTCTAATAGGAGACAATACATACAGCAGAGTGCATGTCAGATGGAAGGACCCATACCTTTTTGGGTACAGAAGTGAAGCACTTGATTATGCAAATTTTCCCTGACAAAAACATATCTAATTCAGGGAATGCTTTATAACTCCCTTCCCTATATATTTAGCCTTTAGTCTTTAAAATGTTCAGGTAAATTTCTAGATGGATTAAGTGTTACATAGCACAGTATTCAGACAATTCATGTTTAATTCTTCTGATTTAAGTGATCTTGGGGAAGTCACTTTATTTCTTCTTGTATAATTCTTCCCTACCTACCGAAGAGAAGATACTTCCTTCCAATCTGCTGATGTTTTGTGGACTGAGTTTTCAGCACCTTAGGCTTGGGTATTATTCGATTAAGTTAATGATGAAAATAAAGGAGAATGTGTCCCAAACATATTGCCTAGAGGGTAAGAGTGTGCCTAGTACCACATCAATGCTCCGGTTAACAGTGACAGTCTTTCCTGTTGCACAATGGCAAGTAGTACATTACAATGGATTACCTCCAGCGGGCCAAGCCTGCTTCAGATTTCAACTCTGGGCAAAACCATCATCCATCCTAACAAAGGAATTCAAATATTTCCTGTGAAATTCTCCAGATTGAGCAGCTTCTGCTTTTCAAGTTCAAAGAGAACAAATTGCTGGTGTTGCAAAAAGACGACCAATATAACTTGTCCTACAGGCAATAAAGTGAAACAAATCTAATGTCCTTAGTGTTTTCTACCAGCTCACTAAATTACTACGAAAGGCTGCATCCTCAATGGATAATGGTCCTAAAGCCCATGGGCTTTTGCCTGGGCTACAATTCAAAGGAGCACAAAAATTCCAGTCTGTGCCAAAGAATCTGCACCATTTTTTTCAGATGTTTTGTTTGGTGGCCCCAAATCAATAACAGTCACAGAAATGAATTATAAAACTTGGTGGTATCATGCAGAGAAGGAGAAGGGGTTAGCCAAAAGAGCAATGCAGCCCACAGGATGTGACTGGATCCTTAAAATTGCAAGGCTTAATTAGGAGTGGCTTCCATTAGATGAAGTCAGGTAAGATCAGGGGCACTGGGGAATGGGAGAGAAGGAAGGAGAGAGGGAAGGAAGGAGGGAGAAAGGGAGGCAGAGGGAGAGGCAGGGAGGGAAAAAGATAGAGAGGTAGAAAAGAAACAAAGAGAGACAGACAGAGAGGGAGGGAGGGGGAGGAGGGGAGAGAGAGAGAGAGAGAGAGAGAGAGAGAGAGAGAGAGAGAGAGAGAGAGAGAGAGAGAGGATAAACTGAAAAGCAACAAAGAAGTCATTCATGTGCAGCAACTCAGAGCCTTAGAATACAGCATATTCAATTAAAAATGAAACAAGATCAAGTGTTTCTTTCTGTAAAAAGGAAAGGAAATGCCATCTAGTACATGAAGCTAAATTTTAAAAAACCACCAGAGGTGAATAGGCATTAGAGAATCGTATTTAAGAATCAAGGGGGACAGTGAAGGGACTTAAGTTACCATCAATCTAGAAGTTTTACAAGCTAAAGTAGAACAGAATTCAGAGATGAACAAGAATATGTAAGTGAGTCTAAGGAGGGCAGCAAATCATAGAAATGATGGGAGAAATACTTCTACTGGCAGCAGGAAAATGAAGCTGCAGAAAGTAATATGCTACATTCACAGGGAAGAGGGATTAGGCTTGTTCTACTTGGTCTCATGGGGCAGAATGAAGATTGATGGACAAAAACTAAAAAGTGAAAGATTTCAGCTCAATATAAGGAGAAACTTTCTAACTATGAGAGATGTCCTAGAAAAAGTCTACTGACTCTGGAAGTAGTACATTAGTTCAAAGTGGAGGGGTTCAAGCAAATGCAGGATAACCACTGAACATGTGATGTTATAAAGGAGATTCATAATTTCCAAGGCAGTAGAATAAAGAGCATTGGGTTTGGAGTCAGAAAATATGGCTCTGGATAGCAGCTCTACCATTTACCATTTAGGCACTCTTTGAGCACAAAGGACAACAACCAACTACCATTTGCCACCTGGGTGATACTGGGCAAGTTGCTTTAGCTCAATGAGTCTAAAGTCCATCTTTTGTAAATTAAACAGTCTAGACCAGGAGATCAGTGAGGTCCCCATTGACCTTAGACCCTATGGCCTTTAAAGTCCATTTCAAACATAGACTTTATGACAGCAGACTCACTGATAAAGACAAAAATGGTGCTTTCATTATTACATTATTCTCTATTCCCTACAACAATCTCTCCTCTGAATTACTATAACACTTGGTATCTTTAATTATACTTTCACATTCTACCCATATTAGAGTTATTTGTGGAGATGTATACTTTTTCCTTGCTAGATTGCAAGCTGTTTGAGGTCAGGGAACCCAACCTGGTCTTACTGGCATCCAACTTAGAATGATCCTTTTATATGGTAGGGGCTTAAAAATATTTATTGAATGAACTCAGAATTAGAATATCTCATGCTTTTAGTAGGGTTTAGGGCTTAAAAATATATACCTATTATAAATATTCCTATATTATCCTAGATAACAGAAACTATTTTTCACTTGGTGAAAATTTCTTTTGGTTACATGAAATTAAAATAGTAAGAAAATGGCTTTTATAGTTGCCTTGGTTATTTAGAGGTCTTGGAAGATTTCAAGATTAAAGTGTAGCTACGAGGAGCAAATGATAATTGTGTAAAATGCTTTACAAATTTTAAAACACTCAATTATTATTAATTACTATTTTTTATTAAAGTTTTTATTTATTTTTATTTATTTACAGTTGCTGTTTTCTGGATCCATTGTTTTTTCAATAAGATATTTCACATTTTCTTCTAATTTTCATTCTATTATTGTTTCTTGATTCCTCACAAAGTCATCAGCTTCCTATAGCTCCATTCTACATTTGAAGGAGTTGTTTTCTTCAAAGAGCTTTCTTATCTCCTTTTCCATCTGTCCAATTCTGCTTTTTAAGACATTCTCCACCTCCTTTTTGAGCTGCTTTTACCATTTGACCTAAACTGGTTTTTAACATTTTGTTTTCTTCAGCTTTTTTTTTTTGGATCTCCTTGAGTAAGATGCTGATTTGGTTTTCATGTTTTTCCTGCATCTCTCATTTCTCTTCCCAATTTTTCCTCTACCTTCCTTACTTGATTTTCAAAATCTTTCTTGAGCTTTGTCATAGCCTGAGACCAACTCCTATATTTTTTGGAGGCTTTGGATACAGAAACTTGGACTTTGTCATCTTCTGAGTGTGCTTTGATTCTCCATGGGGTCAAAGTAATTGCCTATGATCAGGTTCCTTTTATTGTTTACTCATTTCCCCAGTCTGTGCCCTGGTTTTGAGGTACTTCCTGAACTTTTGAGTGTTTTTGAGTCACCCCTGCAAGGACTTCAGTTTCTTCAAGGTCTTATGAGAGACTCTGACTGCTCTCCTGGTGTGCTCTAGTCTGTGAATGACCACAAGCTCACCCCTCTGCCCTGGAGCTGTGAGGAAGGTCCCTGCTCTATGACAATGTGGGGCTCCAGACTATGACCAGGGACTGAATATGGACAAAGCACCAGAGTCCTGTCCTAGGGACAGAGGAGAGACCTCGACAGTCTTCCCCCATTCCCATACCTTCTGTGGCTTGAGTGCTCTGGAAGCAGCTGCTGGGTAGCTCCCTGCTGCACAGCTCTGTGGGCCTGCTTCTGTTCCCTGGGATCAGGGCAGGTGTGTGAGGGCTGCAGTTATGCTGATGGCCTTGGCTATGCTGAGGGCCACTCTGGCTCCTGCTCACTCTGGAAGGGGTTTCCCTGCTGATATTTCAAATTGTTCTTGGTGTTCCCTAGGATGGCAGGTCAGGAAACTGCTTCTGTTGCCAGGAGCTGGCAGTCCCAGGAACACAGGAGCCCTATGGGTTGTTTCCTGAAGGCTGGAGTTTCTTCACTCTGACATGATGATCCTGGCTGCGCTACTGCCCCCTCCAATCCCATAGAACAGAGCCTTCCCACAATCTTCAGGTTACCTTGGGCTGGAGAAATGACTCATTGCATCTTTCTGTGGGTTCTATCTCTTGAAAATTTAGTTAGAGTTGTAATTTTAAGGGTTTTTGAAATATTTTGGAGAGAGCTCCTAGGAAAGACTGTTTTCATGCTGCTATCTTGACTCCACCCCTTATTAATTACTATTACTTCTAAAAAACTGACAAAAATAATACTAAAGATTCTTAATTTCTATGGCTGAAAAACTGTCACTTTAATTAATTCTCATTACCTTGTACTTTTAGGATCAGAAGATTTTAGGTTTGGTGCCAGAAACGAACCTCAATTCAGTATTCTTATTGTTTAAAACTCAAAAATAAACATTTCAATAAATATCTAATTAACACCTTTTATTGTGGATAACAACTGAAAAGCAGAGTGGGCTGGATTACTTCTTTTAAGAAACTCCAGTCTCTCAGAAAAGTGTGATGAAATAGTTAGAAAAAAATCACTTAGAGTAGTTAAGCATCAAATAAGAAGGTTAGCCCAATGGAAGTCATTTAGATTCATGGCTACTGAGTTACATCTAGGACATCTCTGGGTTTGCCTGTTTGAGCCTGTACATACAGACACAGACATAGACATATACACATACACACACACACACATATACATACTATTTCTATGGAGATACAATCAATAGAAGGTAATTTCTTGAAGACAGAATGGGCCACTGGGAGAATCAAGAAAATTCTCATGGTAAAAATGGTTTTTGAATTGACTTCTAGGGGTTCTAAGCAGGAGTGTTATTCTAAGCACAGGGGTCAGTCTATGCACAAATAGGAAAAGCAAGACATTTATTGTCATGTATGAGAAAAATCAGGAAGGCTACTTGGTTTCATCCAGGAATATGTGAAGGGGAGTACTATTTTATAAGCCTGGAAAGATATGCTGCAGCCAGTATGGAAGAGTAATAAAAATTGTTCTTATACATAGGATGAGAAGTCTGAGTCAAGAATTAGAAAGGACCTCAGAGACCATCTAGTCCAATCCTCTGTCACAGATGAAGAAACTGAGGCACAGGGAGAGTTAAATATATTCTCCAGGGTCACACATTTAATAAGGACAGAGGTGGGATGTCTCTCCTTTGGGAAAGACTCATCAGAGTGCCTTCCTGTCTGCATGTGAGACTTATATCATGCTTTGTGAACACTGTAAGAACTCTGGTAATTAGGAATAAGAAAAGCCTATATATTTCATATGATCATCATTCAAATTATAAAATTTCAGCATTTGGTGAACCTACTTTATTTTGAAGGGTCAGTCCCTTTGATGTACTTTCCCTGTTTAAAATCACAGTAATACTTTATTACCAATAAAGGATTTTCAAAGCAACAACCATCATCCCCAGACTAATAAGTAGTTAAGTGTTTGTATAGTAAGGGTTTCTTATTCATTTTGCAGCTACAAGGGCTACTGCTTACTTTGGGTTGATAACTGCAAACTACAGAATAAGGGCCCACCCTATTCTATCAGAATGTGAGATATCACAAGGTCACTAGACTTGCAGTCAAGAGAATTAAGGTTTGACACTTACTAGTTATTTGATCACTGTTTTTCTAAGCCTCAGTTGCTTTATTTGTGAAATGGGAGTTGGGAAAGAGGGGGGGCAGGTTTGAATAGATGACCTCCCAGATTTAATTATATGAGCAGCATGATAACTATGTGGGTTGATGGAAAACTTTTTTACACCTTTGACATAAGTGGAAAATGAGGTAGCCCAGAATAGTAAAATGATTTGCCAAAGGTTATGACCTTTGATATCAGTACTAGAATTTAAACCCAGGTATCTTCTATTCAAATCCACTGCATCACCTTGCCTCTCAAATATCTTATGCTTCTAATATTTGTTCTATATTTATTCTTCATTTAAGAAAAAAAGTGCTATTTACAATAATCACAAACCTGTACATGATGGAGTGGAAATATTCTCAGTAGATATTTCAGAGTCTGACCTGGAGCATGTGGCTTCTTTCCTCTTGGGTAAGGATCTGAGCAATTCACTGTAGTGGTGTCTATATTTTTTTTTTACAAAAAAAGGAAAGAAAAGTTTCTATGAGTTAATCATCACAGATACACAAAAGGATGACTTTGTATTTTCAGATTTTTAAGCCACCATTTGACTTCATTTCAACTTTCAATGAAGTAATTCAAGAATGTATTACAGTCATCACCTATTATAAGATCTATTAATAAAATGATACAGACTGCTCCAAATCTTTCCATTTAAAAATATTTATTGAATATTCTTTATTTTTCTAAGAGCACACAGCCATTATTTCAAAAAGGATGCAGATTGCCAAAGAAAATTGAGATATTCCTAGATTTAAGAAAATCAAATACAAACAATTTCCAATTATTGAGTGGATTGAATTTTTTTTAAATCATTTGTTGGGCTGTTTCTTGGAATTCTGAAGGCATTTCCCCCTTATTATACAGGAGTTAGAATCTCAGACTAGTAGTTAAAAAATACTTAGTCCAAAATGTTCCTGAACTACTGTATTAAGCATATGGCAGAACTTGTATCACTACGCATAACAATATATCCATGAGAAAATGTGTTCAGAATCTGTGATGTCAGAAATACAGTATTCATATCCTGGCCCCATGACAACATCAGCAGGAGGAATTAGGATTCCTTTATCCTTATCTAGCAAGAAACTTGGGGGAAAAGCCAGTTCAGGCAGGTGGCCTAGATCAAGGGCCTCCAAAGCAATGGAGATTGGGAGGAAGAGGTGAGAGATTGTGGGATATGGGAAATGTAAGGGGTCAGTTGGATAGGCAGTGCTTATGAGGGTTTGCTTATGAATGGGATTAGGATGTGGGTGAGAGAAGTAAGGTTGTAGTGGGAATGGGGTTAGTGCGGTAGAAGAATTGGGGATCTTCCAAGGTATCAGTTAAATATATTTGTATCCATAGCAACAAGCACAGTAGGTATTTAATAAATGCATGTTAATTGACTGATGCTTCCAGACTGGCTGGGAGGGGGTTAAGGGGACAATAGTATCCATTATTTTATGCAGAAAAGCATGCTCAATTTTTCCAACCTCAATGATGCTTCTTTTTAAGGTTTATCTCATGATTAAAAACGTCTAAGGAGCTTGATTAACTTTCCATCTATTTACTTTTGCAAGTATTTAAAATGCTTTTTTTGTTGTTTAGTTGTTTCAGCCAATCAAATTAGTTTTATTTTTTATTAATTTTTATTAAAGATATTATTTATTTTGAGTTTTACAATTTTCCCCTAATCTTACTCTGCGCCCCCCCCCCCCCAGAAAGCAATCTGTCAGTCTTTACTTTGTTTCCATGTTGTACCTTGATCCAAATTGGGTGTTATGAGAGAGAAATCATATCCTTAGAGGAGAGAAAAGAATTCTAAGAGGTAATAAGATCAGACAATAAGATATGTGTTTTTTTTTTTCTAAATTAAAGGGAATAGTCCTTGAACTTTGTTCAAACTTCACAGCTCCTTATCTGGATACAGCTGGCACTCTCCTTTGCAGACAGTCCAAAATTGCTCCCGATTGTTGCACTGATGGAATGAGTGAGTCCCTCAAGGTTGATCATCACTCCCATGTTGCTGTTAGGGTACACAGTGTTTTTCTGTTTCTGCTCATCTCACTCAGCATCAGTTCATGCAAATCCCTCCGGGCTTCCCTGAAATCCCATCCCTCCTGGTTTCTAATAGAACAATAGTGTTCCATGACATACATATACCACAGTTTGCTAAGCCATTCCCCAATTGAAGGACATTTACTGGATTTCCAATTCTTTGCCACCACAAACAGGGCTGCTATAAATATTTTTGTACAAGTAATATTTCTACCCTTTTTCTTCATCTCTTCAGGATATAGACCCAGTAGTGGTATTGCTGGGTCAAAGGGTATGCACATTTTTGTTGCCCTTTGGGCGTAGTTCCAAATAGCTCTCCAGAAGGGTTGGATGAGTTCACAGCTCCACCAACAGTGTAATAGTGTCCCAGATTTCCCACAACCCTTCCAACAATGATCATTATCCTTTCTGGTCCTATTGGCCAATCTGAGAGGTGTGAGGTGGTACCTCAGAGAAGCTTTAATTTGTATTTCTCTAATAATTAATGATTTAGAGCATTTTTTCATATGGCTAAGAATTGCTTTGATCTCCTCATCTGTAAATTGCCTTTGCATATCCTTTGACCATTTGTCAATTGGGGAATGGCTTTTTGTTTTAAAAATATGACTCAGTCCTCTGTATATTTTAGAAATGAGTCCTTTGTTGGAATCATTAGTTGTAAAGATTGTTTCCCAATTTACTACATTTCTTTTGATCTTGGTTGCAGTGGTTTTATCTGTGCAAAAGCTTTTTAATTTAATGTAATTGAAATCATCTAATTGTTTTTTGGTGATGTTCTCCAACTCTTCCTTAGTCATAAACTTGTTCCCCTTTCCATAGATCTGACAGGTAAACTAATCCTTGATCTTCTAATTTGCTTATAGTATTGTTTTTTATGTCTAAGTCCTGTAACCATTTGTATCTTATCTTGGTAAAGAGTGTTAGGTGTTGGTCTAATCTAAGTTTCTCCCATACTAACTTCCAATTATCCCAGCAGTTTTTTTATCAAAGAGGGAGTTTTTATCCCAATGGCCGGACTCTGGGTTTATCGAACAGCGGATTACTATAATCATCTCCTGCTTTTGCACCTAGTCTATTCCACTGGTCCACCACTCTATTTCTTAGCCAATACCAAACAATTTTGATGACTGATGCTTTATAATATAATTTTAGATCAGGTAGGGCTAAGCCACCTTCTTTTGCACTTTTTTTCATTAAGCTATGGGCAATTCTTGACTTTTTATTTCTCCATATGAATTTACTTACAATTTTTTCTAACTCATTAAAGTAATTTTTTTTGGAATTTTGATTGGTAGGGCACTAAACAGATAGTTTAGTTTTGGTAGAATTGTCATTTTTATTATATTAGCTCTACCTATCCACGAGCAGTTGATATTTGCCCAGTTATTTAAATCTGATTTAATTTGTGTGAGAAGTGTTTTATAATTGTTTTCAAAAAGATTCTGAGTCTGTCTTAGCAAATAGACTCCCAGGTATTTTATATTGTCTGAGGTTACTTTGAATGGGATTTCTCTTTCTAGCTCTTCCTGCTGTTTCTTGCTAGACATATATAGAAAAGTTGAGGATTTATGAGGGTTTATTTTATCACCCGCAACTTTGCTAAAATTGCTAATTGTTTTCAGTAGTTTTTTGGATGATTTCTTGGGATTCTCTAGATAGACCATCATGTCATCTGCAAAGAGTGAGAGTTTTGTCTCTTCCTTCCCAATGCTAATTCCTTCAATTTCTTTTTCTTCTTTAACTGCTGATGCTAACATTTCTAATACAATATTGAATAGTAGTGGTGATAATGGGCACCCTTGTTTCACCCCCTTATCTTATTGGGAATGCCTCTAGCCTCTCCCCATTGAATATAATGCTTGTTGATGGTTTCAGATAGATTCTGCTAATTATTCTAAGGAACAGTCCATTTATTCCTACACTCTCTAGTGTTTTTAATAGGAATGGATGCTGTATTTTGTCAAAAGCTTTTCCAGCATCTATTGATATGATCATATGATTTCTGATAGATTTGTTGTTGATATAATTGAGTATACTAACAGTTTTCCTAATATTGAACCAACCCTGCATTCCTGGAATAAATCTCACTTGATCATAATGTATTATCCTGGTGATAACTTGTAATCATTTTGCTAAGATTTTATTTAAGATTTTTGCATCTATATTCATCAGAGAAATAGGTCTATAATTTTCTTTCTCTGTTTTAACTCTTCCTGGTTTAGGTAACAGCACCATATTGGTTTCATAGAAAGAGTTAGGCAGAGTTCCATCTTTCCCTATTTTTCCAAAGAGTTTATATAGAATTGGAACCAATTGTTCCTTAAATGTTTGGTAGAATTCACTTGTGAAATCCATCAGGCCCTGGAGATTTTTTTTTTAGGGAGTTCAGTAATGGCTTGTTGAATTTCTTTTCCTTAGATAGGGTTGTTTAGGTATTTAATCTCTTCTTCATTTAACCTGGGAAACTTATATTTTTGTAAATATTCATCTATTTCACTTAGATTATCAAATTTATTGGCATAGACTTGGGTAAAATAATTTCCAATTATTACTTTAATTTCCTCCTCATTGGTGTTGAGTTTACCTTTTTCATTTATGATACTAGCAATTTGGTTTTCTTCTTTCTTTTTTTAATCAAATTGACCACAGCTTTATCAATTTTATTGTTTTTTCATAATACCAACTTTTGGTTTTATTTATTAATTCAATAGCTTTTTTGCTTTTGCTTTTATTAATTTCTCCTTTAATTTGTAGAATTTCTAACCTGGTATTTAATTGGGGATTTTTGATTTGTTCTTTCTCTAATTTTTTTAGTTGCATGCATGTTTAGTTCATTGATTTCCTCTTTCTCCAATTTATTCATGTAAGCATTTAGAGCTATAATATATCCCCTGAGAGTCACTTTGAATGAATCCCAGAGGTTTTGGTATGTTGTTTCATTATTATCATTATCTAGGATAAAATGGTTAATTCTTTCTATAATTTGTTTTTTGGTCCACTCATTTTTCAAAATGAGGTTATTCAGTTTCCATTTAGTTCTGGGTCTATATCTCCTTGGCCCAGTATTGCATATGACTTTTATTGCATTGTGATCTGAGAAAGATGTATTTACTATTTCTGCCTTTCTGCAGTTGACAAACTAGTTATCTAAAATGTTATATGCCAGCAGGATAGTATAAAAAAATGGCTTAAAGTCAGGATCCAAATTTTGATGAGATTTTCTTCAGTTTACATATATGGATAACACATTTACTATCTTTCTCACAGGGGTATTGTAAGGAAAGTCTTATTCAGCTATAATAGTAATAAGAAAAAATATGGATTGGAAAAAATTGTATTGATATCTCTTTTTAAAAAAATCCTAGCATCTAAAATACATAGGGAATTGACACAAAAATATAAGACTAGAATTCTTTTTCCCAATAAATAACTGATTAAAGGATGCAAAGAAAAATTTTCAGGGAAAAACCTCAAACTATCAATAATCATCTAGAGAAATGTAAATTAAAACTACACTTCAATATCATTTGATCCATCTATTTGGCAATTGTAATAGTAGTACTTTTGCAAACTGTGAAGCCAGAAATTTTATGCTGTACTTTTAAGTGAGAAGGCTTACCTTAAATGATAAAAAAAATGTTTAATTTTCTTAGGTAGTGACCAGAGAAGTTTGGATAAAAAAAAAAAGAGAATGAAGCCTAGGTTCAAACCATATGGTTTGATTATTCTGGGTGGAAACAGTTAAAAAATGTAACTGACTTAATCGTAGTACATTTTTGTCTACTACATGAAAGTTACTTGAACCCTTTTGATAAATTTTCAACACAGAAAAGGTTATTTCATTCCTATTATTTTTTAAGAAATATGAGAATGGCTTTTTATTCCATGTTCTCCTTGCATTTACTGACACAAATATATTATTTTTAATATATTAAAATGTATATATGTATAAACATATATCTATAAATGTATATAAAATTATGATGTTTTCCTAATAAATCATTTAGAAAAATATTTTTGTTTTCCCAGCAACATGCAACAATAGTTTTTACCAGTCTTTTTTTTGCAAGGTTTTGAGTTTTACGTTTTCTCCCTTGTTTCCCCCTTCCCTCCCCCCTGAGAAAAAAAAAGCAATCTAATATAGGCTCTGCATTTGTAATTATGCTAATCATAGATTCATATTAATATTATTGTGAAAGAAAAATCAAATTCAAATGGAAGGATAAAAACAGAGGGTAAAAAAAAAGCAACAGAATACAAAAGACAACTTATAAAAATTGAAAATAGTGAGCTTTGGCCTGCATTAAAACTCTACAGTTTCCTATCTGGATAAGGATGGTATTTTCCATCAGAAGTCTTTTAGAATTGTCTTTGATTATTGTACTGCTGAAATGAATAAGTCCTTCATAGTTGATCATCATTTAATGTTGTTAGTATGTATAATGTTCTTCTGGTTCTGCTCATTTCACTCAGCATCAGTTCATGTAAGTCCTTAGGCTTTTCTAAAATCCCTTCTCTCAGGATTTTTTATAGAACAATAATATTTCATCACATTCAAATATTCAAATACCACATGGGGCGGCTAGGTGGCGTAGTGGATAGAGCACCAGCCCTGGAGTCAGGAGTACCTGGGTTCAAATCCGGTCTCAGACACTTAATAATTGCCTAGCTGTGTGGCCTTGGGCAAGGCACTTAACCCCATTTGCCTTGCAAAAACCTAAAAAAACAAAAACAAAAACACATTCAAATACCACAATTTGTTCACCACTCCCCAACTGATGGGCATTCCCTCAATTTCCAATTCTTTGCCACCCCAAAAAGTACTATGAATATTTTTGTACACGGGGGTTGGTTTTTTTATCCTTTTCTCATGATATCTTTGGTCTAGAGACCTAGTAGTGGTATTGCTGGGTCAAAAGGTATGCATGGTTTTATCGCCTTTTGGACATAATTCCAAATTGCTGTCCAAAAAGATTAGATTAGTTCACAACTCCACCAACAATGTATTAGTATCCCAGTTTTACCACATCCCCTACAAAATTGATCATTTTTTCTTTTGTACATATTGGCCAATCTGATAGATGTGAGGTGATATCTGAGTTGTTTTAATTTGTATTTCTCTAATCAAGAATGATTTACAACACTATTTCATGACTATAGATAGCTTTAATTTCTTCATCTGAGAATTGCCTTTCTATATCCTTTGATGGTGAACTTTTCTTGCACATATGGCAAATAATCCGCTTTGTTCTGAATGAACTATTTTTTAAAGTATAGATAATTGCTACAGGTTTTTTCACTAATGTTTTGTATAAAAGTCTATATCAATATCAATGATGTTTTTGGTTTTTTAGTATTTTATGGGTATTTATATTTTTTCTTTATGGTTTTTTTGCAAGGCAAATGGGGTTAAGTGGCTTGCCCAAGGCCACACAGCTAGGTAATTATTAAGTGTCTGAGACCGGATTTGAACCCAGGTACTCCTGACTCCAGGGCCGGTGCTTTATGCACTGTGCCACCTAGCCGCCCCTTATATTTTTTTCTTTAGAAATTCAATTTTGCTTGGGTATGCTTAGGTAAAAAAGTTTCTAACAATCTTCCTTATTTCATTTCTAGTGATCAATTCACTTGCTTTGTTTTTTATTTTGGCAATTTAGTCTCATATTGCCTTTGAAAATTCTTTTTTTTTTTTTTTTTTGCAAGTCAGTGGGGTTGAGAGACTTGTCCAAGGACACACAGCTAGGTAATTATTCAGTGTCTGAGGGCATATTTGAACTCAAATCCTCCTGAGTCCAAGGTCGGTGCTCTATCCACTGTACCACCCAGCTGCCCAATTCTAAGGGCTAATCAATTTTAGTTAGTTTAAATTTTTTTTTCCTTTTTTGGTCTATCAGTTCACTAGTCTTTTTTGTTTTAATTTAGTTTCTTTTTTACTTTTTTATTGGGGGGGGGAGTTAATTTATCCATTCCCAGTTAATTATGCCTTTGTTTTTATATTTTTAATGTAATTTTTAAAAGATATATGTGTATATATGTGTTTCCCTCTAAGGATTGCTTTAGCTACATTTCATATATTTAGTATGTTGCCTTACTGTTATCATTTTGTCTAATATAACTTAATCTGTTTCTATGACATTAACTCATTTATTAATGTAGATATCATTATTCTATGACACCTTGCAATTTCATTTACTCCACTGCTGCCTCATATCTTCTAAGACCAGAATTTTAGAAATCATATCCTGAAATGAAGGGGACCCAAATCCATTTAGCTTATAATTTCTTTTCTTTTTGTTTTTTATATTTAATTTTTTTCTAATTACATATAAAGTTAGTTTTCAATATACAGTTTTTGTAAGATTTTTAGTTCTACATTTTTCTGCCTCCCTCCCTTTCCTTCCCCTTCCCCATGGTAGCAATTATCTGATATAGGTTATACATATACAATCATGTTTAATATATTTCCATGTTAGTCATGTTGTGAGAGAAGAAATCATAACAAAAAGAAAATTTTATGCAGTGAGAAAGAAAAAAACGAAACAAATTTGAAAAAATGAACATATGCTTTTGTCTGCATTTAAACTTCATACTTTTTTCTTTGGATGTGGATGACATTTTCCATCACAAATCTTTTAGAATTATCTTTGCTCACTGAACTACTGAGAGGAGTTAAGTCCATTATATCTCATCATTGCATAATATTGCTGTTAATGTATTCAAAGTTCTCCTGGCTCTATTCACTTCAATCATTAGCTTCTAAATTCCTGTCCTGGGGCAGAGTTTTCTTTGCACAAATAAAACTAGCCCATAAGTTAGCCACTTCCCACTTAGACTATGCTTCTATGATGCTATCTACCTGAGACATCTTGCTTTTTGCCCTGCTACTACTCCCCTTTCCACAGAACCTCCCTTTTCAATCTCCTATTCCAGACATTGTAACCAAATTAATATTATCATTTTTTTTCTTTAGGTCTGAAAAAGGCATTTCAATTGGAGGCCCTATGAATCCAGTCATTATCCTTGTGACTTTCCAAGCTACAACTTAATTCCTTGGTCATCATTTCCCTTTATTTGTTATCTCTTCATCTTAGAAAGGAAGTTTCTCAAGGGGAGGAATTGTCTCACTTCTGTATTGTATTCTTAGCGTTTAGCATATTACCTGGCATATAAGGGTTTAATAAATATTTTATTTACCATTTATACATTTTATTCTTTAGTTTTTGTTTTATTACTGTCTTTGTAGGTTTGTGGTTTCTGAAAGATAATTAATATTTTTTCCATTTTATATTTCTTGTTATTTGGAAGAGAAAGAAGGGAGCTGGACTCGTACACAGTCATTTTGCTTTGGAATACGTGATACAAGGTCACTCTTAAGATCCTTCTGAAGAACTCTGGAATTGATTTTGAGAGACACTGGCACAGGACTGCCCAGCATGGCGTGCCCACATCAAAGACGGCACACACTGTGCTCTACAAGCAGAGCAGAACTTCAGAAGTTCAAAAGAAACATGAGATGCACAAATTTAGAGACATCTCTATTTCAAGTGTTCATAAGGACTATTTGTGCCTGACCAATGGTAGAACCTTCTGAGCCACTGTCAGACACATGGTACTTTGACCTCAACATAGTGATATCATTTTGGTCCTCTTCAAGGTGGAAGGATAAGAACTAATGTTGCATATGAGTTATTCTTATAAAATAATACATGTATATTAATGTTATGCCCAAAATTGACCTCCTGGATAATTTTTAGTACAAGATTTTTTTTTAGATCAATGGATAGCTTCTTTTAAAAATACCATGTGATAAAATTCAATTCACACCTTTTACAGATGTACTATAAGTGGTGTAGATGTAGTGTAACTGCCTTGCCTATAAAGTGTACATGAATTAGTAAAACATCTATTTTTCCTTAGTGACTGGAGCCCTCCTCCTCCTCCTGGTAAAATGAAAATGATATATGAATTAATAAGGAATCTATGAATTATGGTCATTTATCAATTGTTCTTCTCTTCCCCAGAGCCTCAATGATTCACAGCTGGGAAAATCCACAAATCCCAATTTACAATCCCATTCAGCATTGTTTTGTTGCCATCATGACTTGGCAGAGAAATACCACAATCCCCTCTGACAACGAAATACCAAAACCACTTTCAAGTTTTACAGGCATGAGTTTGTGCTTCATTGGCAACTCTTCCTTAAAGTCTCCCAAATGCAAGTCAATAACTCATTACACTAATATGCAGAGCCTGCATACTGAAATTGCATGGATCATTTAAATAGCTAAATTATCTATGCTGTGCACTAATCCCAACTTTTAAAAATCCAATTAAAGGCCTTCTGAATAAATATTTCTAGATTTATAGTCTGTTTTTCTACTTTAAAAACCTGAATTCAAAAGCCCCAAGTTTTGGATGATGAGAAAATGGGGCTAAAAAATCCAAACTTCAAAACAGAACCATAGGATGGTAAGGGTTAAAAGGGAATTTGTTAATTATCTAGTATTCTTCATTTCATAGATAAGGAAACTGGAAGTTGGAGGAAAAAAGACTTGCCCATAGTCACAAGAATAATCAGGAATAGACCTGAGACGTGAAAGTGAGTCCTCTTGTTCCAAATAACCAGTTAATCAAAAATTACTTCTCAAGTTCTTATAATAATGCCAAGAACTCTACTAACATTATAGATAAAAAAAAAGAATAAAATAGTCCTTGATCTTCAAGATGGAGACAAAATATATATAAATAGAACACATGGACAGTAGATGGAACACAATGTGAGAGTGGAAGGTACTAGTAGCTTGGAGAAACAGGAAAGATTTCCCATGGAAGGTGGGATTTGAACTGGGGTCTGAAGGAAATCAAAAAGTGGCAGAAGTGAGGAGGGGGGAATATTTTAGACAGCCAACAAAAGAGGTGAAGGATTGTGTGTGAGATGCACAAGGGGTGAGAGTTTGGTTGACCAAGATGGCAGTACTCTTTACAGAAATATGAAAGGGGGCAGCTAGGTGGCGTAGTGGATAAAGCACCGGCCCTGGAGTCAGGAGTACCTGGGTTCAAATCCGGTCTCAGACACTTATTAATTACCTAGCTGTGTGGCCTTGGGCAAGCCACTTAACCCTGTTTGCCTTGCCAAAACCTTAAAAAAAAGAAATATGAAAGGTGGGAAAAGGAAAAGGTTTTTTGAGGGAACATAATGAGATTTACTTTGAATCTGCCGAGTTTCAGATGCCTAATGAATATACACTTGAAGATGTCCAAAAAGTAGTTGGTGATGAGACATTATAACTTAGGAAAAAGACTATGGTTGGATATATAGATTTGGGAATCATTTACATAGATTATAAGTGAACTTATTGGAGCTGATGAGATGTGTGAATTAGTATAGAGGAAGACAAGAAGAGTGTTCATGGGGAACAGCCATAATTATTGGGTATGAAATAGATGAAAGACCAATTAGAGAGACTGAGGAGTGGTCAGACATGTAGCAGGAAAATCAGAAGAAAGCAATGCTGTGAAAACCTTGAGAGGGAGGAATATCTAGGGGGGAATGAGTGACTGTCAAATGCTACAGAGATGTCAAGGATGAAGACTGAGAAAGGGTCACTAGATTTGACAATTCAGAGTTCATTGATGGGGGCATCTAGATGGTGCTGTGGATAGAACACCAGCACTTAAATCAGGAGGAGCCGAGTTCAAATTTGGTCTCAGACATTTGACACTTATTATCTGTGGGACCCTGGGCAAGCCCAATTGCCTCAAAGAAAAAAGTCCCTGGTAATTCCAGAGAGAGAAATTTTATTTAAGTGATGAGATCAGAATCAGATTGCAGAAGTACTGGAAGAGATTGAGAGAAAACAGAGGCACCTAGAATAGATTTTTCAAGGAATTTAGGTGAAAAAAAAGGAGAGATATGGGACAACAGCTATCAGAGATGGGATCAAGTGAGTATTTAAGGATGAGGGATATGTAGATTGGTTTACAGGAAGTCAGTAGAGGGGGAAAAACAAGAAATAATGTGGGAGGGTAGCCAGGTGTTACCTGGATATAGGTGGTACAGTGGATAGAGCACCACTCCTGGGGTCAGGAGGATCTATATTCAAATCCAGTCTGAGATACCTGACACTAGCTAGTTACGTGTCACTTGATCCCATTGTTTTTACAAAGAAAAATTCACAAGTGTCATGCCAAAAAAGGTTAGAATCTAATTTTGGGGGCAGCTAGGTAGGTGCAGTGGATAGAGAGCACTGGACCTGGAATCAGGAAAACCTGAGTTTAAATCCGGCATCAGACTTAATAATTGCCTAGCTGTGTGACCTTGGGCAAGTCACTTATCCCCATTGTCTTAAATAAATAAAAAAAAGAAATAATGGGGAACAATGGGGAGATTGACTTCTGGAAAAGATGGGAAAGAATGAGATTGTAGAAAGGTTTTTCTTATTAAGGAAGTTCATCTCTTCATTGCAGTTCAGAGTGAAGGAAGATATTTGACTGATATGAGACGAGGAGGAAGAAGAGGAAGCTTTCAGCAAATGTTTTCATTTTTTTTTTCAGTGAAGTATGTTTTTCAGCAGAAAAGATTGGGTGAGGGGTTGCTGAGGGAGGTTTGAGAAGGGATGACTAAGCTGAGAACAACCACTGTGACAAAGTAAATTGAATAGAGAGGAAAAATGATTGCTTTGATGCAGTGAAAGCCCAACTAAAATTAAATAATACTTATAATGTTATTATAATATTATTATTGTTGTTATTATTATAAGTTTAGTGGATTTAATCAGGATGATTTTTGTAATTTCCTACAGTTCTGTTCAATATCACACAAATAAAATTGAATGAGACAGATGGTAGCAGTCATCTAGGTTTGAGGTTTGACAAAATCTGATCCCTGAAAGTACAAGGGTGGGGAGTGGGGGGGTTGGGAATCAGAGATTCAAAATTAGAGGAGAGTTTACAGTTGAAGATTCAACTATTCAAGTATCCTGGATAGGAAAGAGAAGAGAATACAGGGGTTATGATCTGGGAAAGAAATGAAGGACAGAGAGGATGAAGGTCACTATGAGGACAAAGAATGAGAATAATGGAAGACTAAAACATTATGATTGGACAAAGGAATTTTGAAGTTCTTGAATATGGAAGTGGGACATTTGTGGTTGGTGACATGATCAAAAGTATGACCATCTTTGTGTATAATTGAGGTAGAGTAGGACATGGGAACTGAGTAGACTTAAGAAACTAAGAAGTTAAATTATTTGAGGGAACATCAGTATGCATGTTGAGCTCTCACAGTATGATAGTAAGAGTTAGGGAAGAGAGAAAGATTGTGAACTAAGCACTGAACTCATTGAGGAAAGAAAGGACATCCTGGGAGTTGATATACTATGGATATCAGGATCTAGATTATGTAACAAACTTGGATGGTATGAACTTCATAAGAGGAGAGCATGATGATGGTGGTAGAAGAGTCTGGAAGTTACTAAGGAAAAACAGGGAGTATTCTGAGACCCCCACCAGAAGCAATGAGTTGAGGGTATTGAAAGTACAATCAGTATAGAAACATTGGTGAAGGAAATGGTATCATCAGGATGGAATCAGATCTCGCTGAGTGCTAGAAGATGGAAGCGGTGATAGAGGGGTTTAAGAGGAAAGAAGTTTATTAATTACAGATTTTAGAGGATACAGTGGAAGGGAAGGCAGATCTGGATTGGGAAATTGGGGGCTTTGCTTTGAGGTAGATGGAAGTAAGGGAATAAGAGGTTGGGCTGTATAATGAGGTGTATGCATTGGGAACTAGAAGTTCTGGGCTGAGGACTGTATAAGAGGATAGGATTATGCTATTTTATGTTTATGTAGCAGGAGTAAATTAAGCACTACTGGATTTGAATCTATATTTATGTGGTATGGGACATAGCTCCTTTCTAAAGTATATCCTTTGGTCCTATGAACAGAGTATATTAAAAAGGATTAATGACTGAACCAAGAGGATCTGTTCACTTGGTAGCCTCTTAGTGCAACTGTAGAGAAAAGCTTCATCTTTTTCCCCTTCCTTCCTTCCTTCCTTCCTTCCTTCCTTCCTTCCTTCCTTCCTTCCTTCCTTCCTTCCTTCCTTCCCTCCCTCCCTCCCTTTCTTGCTCTCTTCCACTTCCTCTTTCTCTCTCTTTTCCTTTCTCTCTCTCTCTCATTCCCCCTCCCCTTTTCTTTTCCTACCTCTTCCAGTTTCTGCTTGGTTTGGAACATAGCTTTCCCTAGACTCAAAATACAGGAAAAAAGGAACTTCACTTCTTTCTATGCTCATAAAATCTCACAGACCTGTGAGAACATATGTTTACTTATGAATGTTTACTTATGAAGGAAGCATAAGACTGTGGTTGCCTCTTTTGGCATTTTTGTTTCTTTCTCTAAGGACAGGAGATTGAAGGGTTATCTGGAGAGATGGCAAGCTTGACTGAGAGATTTACAAGCTTGATGTCTTCTTTCTTAGTTGGAGAATTCCTAAGTTTCCTGGTAAAAGGTGATTTCCATATCAGTTTCTTGGAAAAGGACTGCACTGCTAGTAAGATTTTAAAGTAATAAGATTTAAAGAACTAGTTTTGCTGACCAATATATCTGGACTTGCAAGTTTTCCAGAGTAGAAAGCCTAAGTGAACATGGAATATACATTAAACTACTTTATAAAGTTGTCTTTATTTCCTTGAAGGATATAATTAGGAAGATTGGTTACTCTTTCATGTTTTAAGTATTTTGTCAATGAGTCATGTTTTAAGCATTTCTTTCACAAGGAGGAACTAAATAGCTGTCATATTTTATATCATATATATGATATATCTATATCATACTTTGTTCACTGAATATCTTTTCTAGAAGGCAATCTATTGATCCCTTTTGGAAAGTCCTAGATGTCAGTCATAACTCAGCTTTACTTAAGAGATTTCCTCTGAACTCTGGGTGAAGGGGATAAGTCATAGAATATGAGAAAAAGATGATTCCCTTTTCTTTGGGAATCAAGTTCTCCTAAGAAATGAACTCTGGGATTCTTGAAACCAGAACTATTTGTGGGAATGGATGCTCCCTGAGACAGTGGCTAGATCTATGCAGCATCTTAAAAGTTGCAAACCATTTATAATTATGTTATCTGAGGTTTATAGCCTCATGTGGTAGATATAAAATATACCCATTTAATAGAAAACTGAGGTTCAGATAATTTATATGATATACCTATAATCACACAGTAATTAAGTATAAGAGGCATGGTTTGAATCCAGGTATTTCTAAGTTCAGGTTTATTATACTACCTTCAGTCTTCTATATTGCCTCCCATCCTACACATGTTGTGTTTCATCCTGTATCCTTGAGGTCACACCACACCTTTATGACCTTCAAATATAGTCTTTTCTTTTTTTTAATGACTGTCTAAAGAAATACAAACTAGATGATTTCTTTGAAAATATTGTGGATATAGATAGTGCTGAATAAGATGGGTCTAGGTTTTTTATTTTAGATTTTTTTAAGGAAATGGGGTTAAGTGGCTTGCCCAAGGCCACACGGCTAGGTAATTATTAAGTGTCTGAGGTCGGATTTGAACCGAGGTACTCCTGACTCCAAGGCTGGTGATCTATCTACTGCGTCACCTAGCCACCCCTGATGGGTCTGTTTTTTCTGGACTTTAATATAACTGTTTTCTTCCCTTTATCACCAAAACATTGACTAGTAATATAAAACTCCGCAAAAACTGATCCAAGGTGTAAAGTGGGTTTTCATTTGCCAATCAGTATTTTCACATGTGACACAAAAACTTATTGTCTGTGATCACAGATGACAAGCAGTTATGGGTTCTCAGAGATCACCAAGTCCAAAGTGAATCTGAAAAAAGAATCCTTCTATGATATCCCTAACAAGTGGTCATCTAGGTTCCACTTGAGAATATCCAGGGAAGTAGAACTCTTCATCATTTTTTAAAAGTTTCTCTCAAGGCAAATGGGGTTACGTGGCTTGCGGAAGGCCACCCAGCTAGGTAATTATTAAGTGTCTGAAGCTGATTTGAACTCAGGTACTCCTGACTCTAGGGCCAGTGCTCTATCCACTGTGCCACCTAGCTGCCCCTGGGGAAGTGGAACACACTCCCTCTTGAGGCAGCCCATTTAATGTAAGGTGACTTTAAACTGTTAAGGTTTTCCTTATGTCAAATTTATCTTTTTTTGCATCCTTTGCTCATTGCATCTAATGCTAAGAAGAATAATTCTAATCCCTCTTGAATATGACATCCTATTGAATACTTGAAGACAGTTATTATAACCCCATATCTCTTACTTCCCCTTCCCCTTCCACACCAAACCTTCTCTTTGTTGGAAATCTAAATGAAGTAGATAATAAAACAATGTGGAATCAATTTAATTTGTGTACATCTCTCAAAAGATGAATGCTTCCTTATTTGGGATTAAGAAGGCTTTGCCAAAGGTCTGATTATTACCCTTTTTGTGGGCTTTTTTTTTCAACCAAGGGTTTCCATGTAAAGACCCTATGTTGCTATCATTACCTCAACACCTTCACTGTTTCTATCCATTCCTTTTGTTCACTCTCCCATTGATCCACTCGAATCCAGTTGGATGTCTGGAGGGCCAGTTGTACCATGGCCACCCGGTGTTTCGCAGCTGCAAGATCTTTCTTTCCATAGTTGTCATTTACTGGGGAAATTATGCCTTCAATCACCTGGTACATTCCTTGGTAAGAGAAAGTAGAGATATTTTATCCATTTATGGATATATATATAATAATGGAATTCTGAAATTTATGCAAGTGCTGAAAAAAATCAATGTATCTATTTGTCAGTTTATACTGTTCAAAATCCTATTATGGGAGTATTAGCTCCATTAAACAACATTAAGAAAGAGCTGAATGAGTATATACACTCCTTCTCCAAAATTCATTTACAAAATAGAGAATCTGGCTAACTAAAAATAAAGCTAGTGAATTCTGAATTCAAACAACTGCACCAAGACAGCAATTTGAATGATGAAATGACAAATCTGTTTATGAATAATATGTGTTCCTAACTAACTGCAGCAGTATGCAGTGGATAGAATGCTGGAACTGGAGGCAAGAGTTCAAATTCAGTCTTGGACACTTAATAGTTGTGGAGATCTGCTTGCCTCAGTTTTTCCATCTGTAAAATAAGCTGGAGTAAGAACATATACTTTCCAGTATTTTTGCCAAGAGAATCCCCAAATAGGGCCACAAAGAGTCAGACATGACTGAAAAGACTGAACAACAATAACTACCACCTGCTTGTTACTTAATGGGATCATTTTATTTTCTAATGATGTGGTAACAATAGTTATATATGAATCCTTTAGCCTCAAACTGATAGATTTTAGAAAAAGTAATGATAGAGGCATGATATTTAAAACAAACTAAACATGGTATGCAATTCTTCCTGACAATCTACAAAGTAGCTCCCTTTCCATCTGGGCAACTTTGTTAATGAAATATGAAAATAAGTTTGTCAACTGGAAAAATATGATTCAGTTGTAAGAACTCACAAGTGAAGATGATATTCTAAGTTTATAGTAAGAAATGGATCATTAAAAGTTAAAAAATTAGGGGCGGCTAGGTGCGCAGAGGATAGAGCACTGGCCCTAGAGTCAGGAGTACCTGAGTTCAAATTCAAATTCAAATTCAATTTCATTGCCTTGAAAAATCTAAAAAAAAAGTTAAAAAATTATATTCATTTTTTGAAACCAGAAAAGGGTTTCTTTCTCACTTTCCAATGAGCAGTGATACTTATTAACGTCTCATACAGGGATGGGTCTTATAGAGCAGGGTCCTGGAAACCTCTAGAGTATTTGCTAAGGCATCCTGAGGAACAACATGTGTGCCTGGGCCCACTCAATTGACAATGGCTTGGCTGAGAATTAGGAATTGTCCAGAAAATAGAAGTCAGGGATTGGAGAAGTAGCCTAAAATTACAGAAAGAACAATGGATTTGGAGTTGGAAGACCTGGTTTTGAATCATAGCTCTGCTATTTATGTGCCTTCAGGAAAATTACTGAAGTTTTTTGGGCCTTGGCTTTTTCATTTGAATATATTCAGATAAAATAGTGTGGTTGTACAGTGCCATGCTACAGTTGTTAGACTCTCATTTGCTTCTACCCTCTTTGGAAAGGCTGTAACTCTTCCCCAGTCATTACATTGGCTCCTTCCCTCTGGCATGATTTTCTCTCCATCAACTTCCTTAGTTCCTTCTCTGGAAGGAGTAGTTTTTTTTTTTTCCAAATTGGGTTGTGGGAAATAAGGAGAAAATGTCAAGGTCTTTCTTCTTCCAATTCCAGCTACCTAGTCCCAGCCTCCCCCGGCCAAACTGCTGACTCACTGCCTAGAGAAAAAGATTTTAGTGTTCGTTGTTTCTCTTTTTGTTCTGGGAAGTTATAAAAATTAACTAGTAATTTTTTTTTTCTATATCTTGGAGCCCCTAGTCAGAAAATTCCTCTGAAAGAAATAAACAGCAAGTATAAAATCTATTTATTTCTTCTGGACATTCCCATATTATCTCTCTCCTTTGAATTTGTACAATGACACCTTTGGGTGAGCAATGCGTGGTTAATTAGATTTATCATAAAAATCAGCATAAAAGAGAACTAAGCAGAAAGGTTTAAAAAAATACTTAAATTTAAGCAGAGATACTCTTTGAGAAAGAAAGACATGCTTCCCCTAGCAAAGGAAAGGAAAGAAGGAAATGAAAATAAAGAAATCTCTCTCAGTAGGTTTGTTGTTTACAGGGCTATTTCAGCAGCATTGACTATACTAATACTCCTTATCCATTATCGGTTTCCACAGTTCAGAACTGAGGCTGCCATGGATGATGCTGTTCATGACATGGCTCATACCCTCCTAGTCTTCAATGCCACTGTTTGTCAAGGCAGTTCCTGGAATGCTACCTCCCCAGCACACTTGCTTCTCGGTTCTGGGGTGTTCTCTTGGGCTAGCCTTCTCATGCAACTCCTTTCCCTGTACCATCTTAGGACTGAAAGGGTCAGCTTTTTAAAGGCTGAACCCCAGGGGTTATAAAGTACTGGCTCTGAAGTCAGGAGAACCTGAATTCAAATCTAACCTCAAACATTTGATAATTACCTAGCAGTGTGACCTTGGGCAAGTCACTTAACCCCTTTGCTAAAAAAAAAGAAGAAAAATAGGCTGCAAAAGACTTTAAAAGAGAATATATAAGAAAATTTATATATATATATGTATATATATATATATTTAAATGATTGAGAAACAGGATAAGGGAGAATAAACAGAATGATTTATATTTTATTCTAAAGGCAACAGAGATTCACTACAATTAGGTGAGGAGTAGGAGGACATGATCTCAGCTTAAGGAAAATTATTTTGTCAGTCATGGATGATGGATTGATGTGTGGAGAGATATGAGATAGGAAGAGCAATTGAGAAACTGTTGTAAAGACTTAGGGGACAAATAATGAGGGATTTTATGTACTAAAGTGCTACCTATGTGAGTAGAGATCAGATGAGAAAGATATTGCAGAGAAAGAAATAGCAAGATATGGCAACTTATTGAGTATTTGTGGTGAGGAAGAGTAGGGACTTAAAGATAATTCTGATGCTGTGAATATAGGAGATTGGTGAAAAATGGTTCCTTAGAGAGAAAAAAAGGGAAATCTGAAAGGGAGGATGGTTTGGGGGCAGGAAGATACTGAATTTCATTTTGGCTGTGTTGAGTTTGAATGTGCCAAGAACGTCCAGTTTGAAACATCCAATAGTCGACTGGTGATGTGGGACTGATACCCAGACTTAGGACTATAAATCTGAGTCATTTGAATAGTGATGATAATTAAATTCATGGGAACTGGTGAAGTTCAACAAGAGAGAATGTAGAGAGAGAGACTAGAAGAGGACCAGGACAGTCATGGGAAACACTTATAGTTAGTGAGAATAGCTGATGAGCCAGTAACATAGATAGAGGAGTAGAGGAAGAAAAGTAGGAGAAGGTGGTGTCTCATAAACCTAGGAGAGATATTATTTTGGAGGAGACAGTGATCAATAGTATTAAATACTACAGAGAGGGAGATTAGATTGGGAAAAGACCATCAATCTTTGTAATAATTGTTTGTCCTTCATTTTTTTTGTTTTTTTGTTTTTTTTTTTGCAAGGTAAATGGGGTTAAGTGGCTTGCCCAAGGCCACACAGCTAGGTAATTATTAAGTGTCTGAGGCCAGATTTGAACTTAGGTACTCCTGACTCCAGGGCCAGTGCTCTATCCACTGTGCCACCTAGTTGTCCCTTTGTCTTTCATTTTGTTTAAATTTAATATTTATTTATTCTCATTTTGTACAATGCTTTTTTTTTTTAGGTTTTTTGCAAGGCAAATGGAGTTAAGTGGCTTGCCCAAGGCCACACAACTAGGTAATTATTAAGTGTCTGAGACTGGATTTGAACCCAGGTACTCCTGACTCCAAGGCCGGTGCTTTAGCCACTACGCCACCTAGCTGCCCCAACAATGCTTTTTTAATACATTAATAAAATATTCTTGTTTAAGAGTAAACAAAGTACCCCCTCCCCCCAAAAATATAGACTCACTTGAGTGATAAAATAAAGGGGAGAGAAAAAATTAAAATTAAAATAAAAAAATAATAGTAATAATTGTAGGTATGGCCAGGTGGCGCAGTGGACAGAGCACCAGCCCTGGAGCCAGGAGCACCCAAGCCCATATCCAGCCCCATACACCTAACAATCACCTAGTTGTGTGACATGCAAGCCATCCCAACCCCATTGCCCTGCATAAACCAAAAAAAAGAAAAAAAAAGACCTAAAATAAAATAAAATAGTAATAACAGTAGGGGTGGCTGGGTGGCGGACAGAGCAGTGGCCCTTGAGCTAGGAGCACCTGGGTCCAAATCCGGACTCAGACACCCAATGATCGCCCTGCTATGCGGCCCCAGGCAGGCTACTCAGCCCCATTTGCCCTAACCCCCCCCCCCCAAAAAAAAAATAATAATAAAATAATGTGCTTCAGTCTGTGTTCCAGCACCACCAACTCTGTCATGGGTGGATCACATTCTTTATAAGTACATCACAAAAGTTATTTTCATATTTTTCCACCATTGCTATTGCTGATCACAACTCCTTCCTTTCATATTTTTCCACTTTCATGTACTATATTTTCTCTCTCCTTTTACTCTGACTCTGCTGTAGGGTAGCTTAGTGGCCCAGCAGACATATCCTGGGCTCTGGAGCCAAGAGGCCCGTAGCCCCCTTACCACCCCTTAGGCCCAGCATCCACCTGACCCTATGGTCCTGGACAGGCCTTCCAATCCCAGCTCCTTGCAAGAAGTAAAAAAGAAAATGTGTTATATCTGACCACTCTCTCCCCATGGTCCATCCTCTCCTCCATCACTCACACCCCCCCTTCCCCCTGTCCCCCCCCTCCTTCTTACTCCAGATGCCTATACCCCATTGAGTATATATGCTGTTTCCTCTCCTAACTACCTCTAATGAGAGCGAAGATTCCCTCATTCCCCCTTGCCTTCCCCCCTTCCATATCATTGCAATAGTTCATTGTAATAAAGAAAAATCTTATTATATGAAATATCTTGGCCTATTTCCCCCTCTCCTTTTTCTTTCTCCCATTACATTTCCCTTTTTTTCTATTGACTCCATTTTTACACCATATTTTATCTTCAAATTCAGCTTTCTCCTGTGCTTCAACTATAAAAGCTCCCTCTACCTGCTCTATTATCCGAGAAAGTTCATATGAATATTATTATCATTTTTCTATACAGGAATAAATGCAGTTCATCATCAAGTCCCTCATATTTTCCCCTTCTCCTCCAATCTCCGTGCTTCACCTGAGTCCTGTATCTGAAGATCAAACCTTCTGTTCAGCTCTGGCCATTCTAACAGGAACATTTGAAATTCCCCCGGTTCACTGAAAGTCCATCTTTTTTCCCTGGAAGAGGACATTCAGTTTTGCTGGGTAGTTGATTCTTGGTTGCATTCTAAGCTCTTTTGCCTTCTGGTATATTATATTCCAACCCTATGAGCTTTTAATGTAGTTGCTGCTAAGTCCTGTGTGATCCTGACTGCAGCTCCACAATATTTGAATTGTGTCCTTCTGGCTGCTTATAATATTTTCTCTTTGATTTGAGAGTTCTGGAACTTGGCTATAATATTCCTGGGAGTTGGTTTTTTGGGATCTCTTTCTCGGGGGGATCGGTGGATTCTCTCCATTTCTATTTTGCCCTCTGCTTCTAGGATATCAGGGCAATTTTCCTGTAGTAATTCTTTGAAAATGATGTCAAGGCTCTTTTCCTGATCATGACTTTCAGGTATTCCAATAATTTTTAAATTATCTTTCCTAAGTCTGTTTTCCAAATCAGTTGTTTTTTCAATGAGATGTTTCACATTTTCTTCTAATTTTTTCATTCTTTTGGTTTTGAAGTGTTGATTCCTGATTTCTGGTAAATTCATCAATCTCCCTGAGTTCTATTCTTTGTCTGAAGGATTTGTTATTCTCAGAGAGCTTTCTTATCTCTTTTTCCATCTGGCCAATTCTGTTTTTTAAAGCATTCTTCTCCTCAATAACTTTTTTAGATTTTTCAAGGCAGTAGGGCTAAATGGCTTGCCCAAGGCCACACGGCTAGGTAATTATTAAGTGTCTGAGGTCAGATTTGAACCCAGGTACTCCTGACTCCAAGCCTGGTGCTCTATCCACTGCACCACCTAGCTGCCCCTCCTCAATAATTTTTTGAACTGTTTTATCCATTTGACCTAAGCTGGTTTTTAGCATGCTATTTTCTTCAGCATTTTTTTGGATTTTCTTGACTAAGCTGCTGACTTCATTTTCATGTTTTTCCTGAATCTCTCTCATTTCTTTTCCCAGTTTTTCTTCTAACTCCCTTATTTGATTTTCAAAGTCTTTTTTGAGCTCTGTCATAGCCTGAGCCCAATTTCTGTTTTTTTTTCTTGGAGACTTTAGATGCAGGAGCTTGTGCTTCTTCATCTTCAGACTGAGTGTTTTGATCCTGCTTGGGTTCACAGGCAAAATATTTCTCAATGGTGTTCCTTTTGTTTCTCTGCTTGCTCATTTTCCCAGCCTTAGCCTGTTTTTGGGGTGCTTCCTGAGCTTTTGGGACACTCCCACAAGGGTCTCAGTGTGAGAGTCTATGTCCTCCCTCCTGGTCTGTGAATGACCATATGCACCCCCCTCTGCCAAGGGGCTGAGGTGGGGGGGGTCCCTGCTGTTCTATGGGGGGCCTAGACTGTGATCAGTATCTGAATGTGTTAAGAACCCCAGAGTCCTGTTCCAGGGGCAGAAGTCTGCAGTCTCTCTCCCTTCACTCCCCTCCCTAGGTTCAATGGGCTCATGCCCTGTGGGCTCCTGCTTACCCGCTCCGCCTGCTTCTCTTTCCTGGATTGGGACTGCATTGGCCAGGCTGCTGCTCGCTGCTTGCTGTGTGCCCTGAGGGCTGGACTTCATGTGCTCGCTCTGGCAGAGGTACTCCCGCTGTTCCCCCAATTTGTGCCTGGTGTTCCCCAGGGTGTAGGTCAGGAAACTGCCCCGTTGCTGTGAGCCGCAGCTCCCAGAGCCCTGGAGCTGCCTCCGGGAGGCTGAAGTTCTTTTGCTCTGGCAGGCCACCCCTCCAACCCTGGGGAGCAGAGCCTTTCTGCTCTTTTCCAGGTTACCTTGAGTAGGAGAACTGCCTCACTGGGTTCTTCTGTGGGTTCAGGAAATGATACCCTGACAAGCATGTGATATGGACTTGAGTGAGGGGAATGCTGTGCTATGTCACCAACCTCACTTTCTCCTCCAGAGCCATCTGTGTCCAGAGGCCAGATATGAAAATGGACAACTGGATATGGTTCCTGGATGTGGGCAATCAGGGTTAAGTAACTAAGAAGTCGCTGTTAATTTTGAAGTAACCATTTTCAATTGAGTTAGGATGAAAGATGACAGACTGCTAAGGGTTGAAGAGTGAGAAGCACTAGTTCTAGAGTCAAGAAAATCTGAGTTCAAATCTGACCAGATATTGGACATTTATTATCTGTGTGATTCTGGTAAAGTCACTTAACCCTGACTGCTGTACAAAATAAATGAATAAATGAATGAATGAACAAACAACCAAATAAAGAGTGAGAGCAGAGGAAGTGGAGACAGCTAATGTGGAAAGTTTTTTCTAGGGATTTAGTCAAGAAAGAGAGGAGAGATTATAAGACTGATGGAATGGTAAAAACTAATGAAGGAGTCTTTATGAGCATGGGAGATTTAAGCATGCTTGAGGGCAATTACAGAAAGAACAAGTGTTTGGGGGAGTTGAAGGTTTCATTCTGGTAGAGAAGAAAGGGATGAGAAGGACTTCCTCATTTTTAGAGACTGGAGGAAAAGAATTGAGTGATTATGTAAGGTTTTGGAGATGAAGAGAAGGGGAGAAAATGGAGTACATGTTAAATGGACTCACTTTTCTCAGTAAAGTAACAGGTGAAAATCTCAGGTAAGGGATAGTTAGGAGGAGGGAGATGTGTGAGCGGTGTGAGGAGGAAAGAGATAGTTTGCAATAGCTTCTGTGGGGAATGAGACAAGGTGATTACAGAGGACTAAAAAGTTTTCCTTACTATAGTGAGCATCCAGTTAAAGTTGAATCACATTAATTAATAAGGTACCTAGTCAGCATGTTTATGTGACTTGCTCCAGTTCTATTCTGGGCTCCAGTCTATGAGCAAGGGAGAAGGGTAAAAATGGTAGGAGTAATCCAGAGCTGAAATTTTGAAAGAGATGATGATGATGATGATAACGAGAGAAAAGGATGAGGTAATTAGAAAGCAGAGAAACTTTCAGGCATAAAATAGTGAACTAAGAACTTGAGACTGAAAAGTGAGGAAAGTAAAGTCAAAGTACAGCTAATGACTATGGAAAATGGGCGGATTGAAGGAGCAAAGGGATTACTAATCACAGTGAGGTCAGAGATAGGTTTAGGAGAGTTAGAGAGAGGCATAAGGGAAAGATGGAATGATAGATTATGGTGAGACAGAAGACTGTAAGTTTTCTTTCTTTCTTTCTTTCTTTTCTTTCTTTCTTTCTTTCTTTCTTTCTTTCTTTCTTTCTTTCTTTCTTTCTTTCTTTCTTTCTTCCAAATAGTTCTTTCTTTCCAAATTAATGTTATCATATTATCCCCATGACTAGTCAAAATAGTATGAAAGGGTTAGAGGCAAACAACTTGTCCATGTAAGTTGGTAATGCCTGTGGGCAATAAGACAACCACTGGGATCAAAGGACACAGACAGGACCAGAATCAAGGTCCAAAGCAATGAATCACATCTGAGAGAATCTTTAAAACTTTGTTGCATTTGGTCAGCTGGGCTTGTAAGTGTACTTTTAAAATGAAGGTTTATGGAGTTAGATGCTTTCACATGACTTCTTTGATGGAGCTCTAATGGTGGTATCTGCTCGCCTACTCATTCTCTTATATGGGAGGCAATTGTGTTGGTTTGTAGAAAGAAAAAAGTAAGTTGGCCAAAAATGAATTTATTTTAACTCATTACAGAACAATAAACTTCTAAATTGTTAAAAAAAATTTTTTTAAATATTAAAATGAAAGGGATGTGACTTTCAAGAAGACTAATTGAAAGCACAGAATTGGGCCTTTAATCAAGAATTCAATAAATGCTCTGTATGTACAAAGCATCCTGTAAGGGCCTTGTGATACAAATATGAAATAAGAAATGGACTTGAGGGCTAATACATATGCACACATAGTTACAAAATAAATGGAAGGTGGTACATAAAAGATACAAATAAAGCATATGAGAGATTCAAAGAGGATCACTTAGAGTCAGGTAGATTAAAGAAGGCTTCATGGAAAATCTGATGGCAACTGAACTAGACCTTTAAGGTATCAATATGTAAGAATTTTGTATATATGGAATCTCTTGATAACTATATCTGGTCTTTTGAGTCTTTTCTTTGCTATAAAAACATCTGATGATTTGATTTAACTTTCTGAGTTGGTCTGCATATTGAGAAAGCAGTGGTTATTGTTAGAGCACTGAGATGAGATTAATCAATAAAAATAAACACCTCCCCCCAAAAAAAGAAAATCATGAAATAGTAATACAAGAAAGGCCCTATATCACTTCTTATTAGCATGGTTAGGAAAGCAACAGATTACCTGGTGATGATTAAAATTTAGATAATTTAGATACATATTTTAAGTTAACATTAACATTAGATTCCTATTTGGCCTTCAGTTTCCTAGTTTATGATATAAGGAGTTTGAATTAGTTTATCTTTTATTCCTATAATATCTCTTAGTCCTATAACAAATGTGTTTTTGCCAAAAGTTTACCAAACTCTCAGTATCCTCAGATCCAGATTTTATGGGGTAAACGTGCTTTAGAGTCCTGTTTGCTTCTAAGACATAAGACATAAGACATACCCAATTTCAGTTTGGTCAATGGCTCTCATGATTGCTTAACCCCTTTTCCCCACTTCCTCACCTCCTTATACCTTGTCAAAGTCCAGCAATAATTCAATAAGCAGTTCCAGTATAACAGCTAGTTGTATAAACGCCTATTTCAGTTCTTTTTAGCCTAGACATGTGATATTATTCACTCTCAGTCATCTCTTTTTTATTTTATTAAAATTTGCTTTCTGAGGGATGCCAATCAAAATGGCTTAAAGCTAGTGATTAGTATATGCCACAGATGAAAAGATAAATGTCTTAATTTCCTCATCTATAAATTGAGGGCTTTAAGCTTCTGGATGTTTGGCCCTTTTTTTTTTGTCCTCTTGTCAGTTTCTGAGAACCTTTCCTAACATTCCCAATAGACCAACTGCTCTAAATCTAATAGACACAGGTAGCCTTTCTGGTCTCATGTATTCTCCTCCAGAGAGATCGAGAACCTCCCAATTAAAGGCACAGTCCTAGGAACATATCAGGATTGAGTTTCAAGTCTTTCCCCAAGAGGACAAAAATCCAAATTTTAAAGGCAACTCAGATTTTTTTTTATTTTTGGCAAGGCAATGGTGTTAAGTGACTTGCCCAAGGTCACACAGCTAGGTAATTATTAAGTATCTGAGGCTGAATTTGAACTCAGATCCTCCCTACTCCAGGGGTGGTGCTCTATCCTCTGTGCCACCTAGCTGCCCCCCCTGATTTTTTTTGTAAAAAACTTCACCTTTACTGCTAGAACTATCTAATCTGTTTGACTGTGGCTGACTTAACTATTTTAAAATACTAATTAAAAACAATGGTGCCCAGTTATACCTAGCATCCCAAAAAGTCTTAGTGAAGTTTTAACCTGTGGTAGCCTAAAACTAGGGCAGATGGGTGGCACAATGGATAGAGCATTGGGTTTGGAATCAGGAGGAGTCATTTTCATGAGTTCAAAACTGGTCTCAGTCACTTACTAGCTATGTGACCTTGAGCAAGTTACTTACCCCTGTTTGCTTTAGTTCTTCATCTATAAAATATGAATCAGAGAAGGAAACAACAAACCACTCCAGTATCTTTGCCAAGAAAACCCCAAATGAGGTCACAAAGAGTTAAGATACAACTAAATGACTGAAAAACAACAAAAAGTGTAAAAGTGCACAAAGATTTGAACTTAGGTACTCCTGACTCCAGGTGTTGGGTTATTCATATTTTCAAGGCAATAAGAACATTAATTTTACCCATCTGTATTTCATGTCTTTCCCTTGGTCCAGGGCATAAAAATTTAATAAGTGAATTGGGTAAAATATAGATGAAAATGACCAAAATTAATCAAAATAATCAAAAGTTTCCCTTATTGACAGTGTGTGAATTTGGGTTCATTCTCTAATGGACCAATGAACTTGATCCAACTCAGTCTGAGCATGATCCAGGGTCTTTGGAGATCAGGAGGAAGGTAGCTTTTATGGTAGTGTTGGAGAAGAGAGGGCCAGGAATGTCATCAAGACTTAGGGAATTATATTTAAATATTTGATCCTGAATAAGTAGTTTTACTTCTAACTATATTAGCCTAGAGTATATTCATAAATATAATATATATATGTATATAATATTGACCAATTTTATGAGCACTTCAATAAATTCAGTGGAATTGTATGAATCATATGAACCTTTTTCTGAAGTTCCTTGACCTCACAAAAGCTGAACTAAACCTGTCCCATGAATAATATGCATTTAGTACATTGCATCCCCATAAGGGTGTTGGGGGATCTTGTTATCCACACTTAGGAAAACAGACACAAACTACATTTAAGCTTTATTTTAGAGATTTCCTAGAAATAAAATTTTGCAGAGGGGTATGAGCCAATGAGAGGAACCAACTCACTGTAAGTAGATAAGGCCCACCACAATCAGACATACTAAATATATGTGAAATATATATATATATGTATATATATATATATATATATATATATATATATATATATATATATATATATATATATATATATATATATATTAACAAATACTAAAGAATGAACTCGTGCTTAGGCGTCTATGGTGGTAGAAGGGTATTACCAAAATCAGCAAAGTAGGAGAACTGCTCTATGTGTCATCAGGCTACAGATCTAAAAAGGCTATTATCCTTTTCCACATTATGATAATGTCTGTAGGTTGTGGTGGGGAGATGAAGAATTTGGGTCTCTAAGCTTATCTGTAGGTTATTCTGGTGTTGTAGATGAATGATGAAGAAGAAAAGAGGACCGTGAGAATGACCTCTGTGGCACAGAGTAATCTAGGTAACTGGGTATTCTTTTCTGAATGTATTCTTTATGTTTTATATGTTTCCAGAAAAGTTTTTTTGTAGAGACTTTGATGCAAGCTTCTGAAGTTTAGGTCTTTTGAATATTCAAAAGGGCTCTGTCACTTTGACAACACCTTCTGATCTCTTCCTATTCTCTGAATTCTGACAAAAGGAAAAAGGGATTAGGAATCATCTAAATCAGGAATCAGATGCCATGTATTATCTAACCCAGGAGGCAAAGCAAGGTCAGCAATAACATTCTTCACACAGAAACATAATGACTTTTGTATCAGTTATGACTATGTGACACCTTTCTCTATTCAGTGAATTCCAGTGGCTTCCTATTACCTCCAGGATCAAATAGAAATTTGTTTGGCATGCAAAGCACTTTTCAACCTGTTTCTAGTTTCTTTATACATGATTCTTTCATTTTACTTCTTCCAAATTAGCATTCTCTTTCCTTTTGCAAAATGCCTTAGCTGACACTTGGAATGCACTTGTCCCTCACCTCTACATATACAGCTATAACATGTTTCCTTTAATTTGTAACTCAAACACCACATGAAGTCTTTCAGTCTAGCTGTTAAGTGTCTTCCTTCTTAAAGTTACATGTATTATGTTATATAATTACTTTCATTTGTTTAGTCTAAATATCATGTATTTTTATATATTACCTCTGATAAAAACAAATTTAAGCTCCCTGAGGACAGGGACTGACTCATTTTTGTCTTTGTATCCCCAGTACCCAGAATCATATCTAGGACAAATATTAACTAATGCCAGTTTGTTTAGTTAATTCAGAGTCCTGAATCGCCCTCTAAAATTACTTGGGACAAAGCTAAGATCTGCTTTGAGAAACCTGAACAAATTGATTAATCTCTGCCAGCATTTTAAAAGGATTCTTTTAGTGTTCAAAAACATTCCTACAGTCCTATACTCCTCTGAGGCAATGGCTTAATAACATTTTGGACTATAAAGATTTCATTATTTTCACAAAGTATGCCTCAGCACATTTATATCACCCTATTATTACAAATTATTATAAATATTTAAAACAAAACTATACTTGTCAAAACAATTGAGAAAAATGTTTTGTAATGTTACTGCTTTTATATTTTATATTATAATGTAGTCTAATGTTCAATGTCTGGCAATTTGTAATGTGTTGCCCAGTTATTAATGTGAATTAATGAGGCTTTGCCAGATTTTAAATGACTTTGATCAGTGGTCCTCACAGTTAAGTGACTTTGGAACTGCTTTTGCAATCACCATTAACAAAGAAATCCACGTTACTACTATATATACTGGAGGCTCTAATGTAATACAATATTCTAATATAGAGATCTCGAACAACTATAAGTTATATGTGAAAGAATAATAAGTGGCTCAAGGACTAAGGGCTAAATATTATTCACTCTGATTACGTTCTACCACTATTATAATTTTCTAAGTAAAAGATAAAAAATTGTGAATTGAGATTAGGAAGATTAAAATAAAGATTTATTCTTCCTATAGCATATAATATTAATTTTCAAATCTGATCCTTAAATTTCTGTCTTAATGGATTGTTCAAAAGTTGATAACATAAGTGCATGGAAAGTGGTTAATCAACCAGCCAACATAGTTACTAATTGCCTATTCTGAGTAAGAAACCATGCTGGGTGTTGAGAGTAATAGAAAGAGACAGGGTATCTTACCTGGCAGGGATTATCATGGATATGTTTAATCAGGGAAAGCTCTATGAAGGAGTTAGGATTTGAGATGGACCATAAAGTACAAGTAAGCTCGTATTATAGAAGCAGGAGAGTAAGGGGTTAGGGAGAGGGGCTGAAGAGGCATAAAATATTATGAATGGGAACTATTAGGAAGAAAACTACAAAGGAGCAATTTCAAATTTTTTTGAAAGATAGGTGAGGTCTTTAAATGTCTGGTTAAGAAACAGGAACTTTGCCTCACAGGTAATGGAAAGTCAAATTAGGTTGCTCTCAGTCTCTTGTATATGCCTAATGCTTTCCCATTTTTATGCCTTTAACTGATTTCTCCAATTAAAATATTCCTCCCCTACCAAGACATTTTTGTTTTTTTTGAAGCCGCAGGATTAAGTGAATTGCTCAGGGTCACTCAGCTAGTAAGTGTCTGCGGTTGGATTTGAACTCTGGTTCTTCTGATTCCAGGGACAGGGCTCTAGCTGCTCCTCAAGGCTAATTTTTTGAAATCTTACTTATCCTTTAAGGCCCACCTCAAATATGATCTCTTTTGTGAAGCTTTCCCTCCTCACCTTGATTCAAAAATGATCGTACCTCCCTTGAATTCTGTACCTCTCATCATATTCTAGTCTAAAATGATATATGAGTTTTTCATTTTATTGCATAAGTGTGTTGGCAATATCTAGACTGTGAACACCATAGAAGCAAGGATAATTGGCAGGGAAAAATGACATGATGAAAGCAGTATTTGAAGACTAATTTATCAGTAAGGTGAAGGATGGATCGGAAAAAAGGTGAGATTGGGAGAGAAAGGTAAATAAGAAGTCACCATAATAATCTGACAGTGAGGTGACAGGAGACTGAACTAGGAGAAAAACCATAGGAATGAACATATAAAATGGATCTAGTTTATGGACATGCAGGATTGGAAGGGAGACATATAAAAACATTCTAAAAGGAAAACAAAGGGGGTAAAGGCCCTATTATCTGGAATTGAGGATCCGAATTAAATTCTCAGCTCTACTACTAGCTTTCTGTGTGATCTTGGTATTTGTAAAGTGCTACATAAATGTTATCTGTTATTATTATTATCATCATCATTATTGCTAAATAATAGGCTCAAAAATCAAGCATGAATGAAAGGGATCTAGTTGATGCTTGAAAGTTTACTTCCAATTGGGTATATTTTTCTATTCTAATTTTCTTTTTTGTATTTCTGTATAAAGTTTTACATTGCTCAAGCCAAAAATTTATGAACATTCTCAAAATCAATTAGGTGCCTAACTTTTGTGGTGACAAACAAATGGAAACAAAGTAGATATCCATCTGTTGGGGAATATATGAACAAATTGTGGTATATAAATGAAAAAGAATGTTTTATATTAAAAATGAAAAATGAGTTTAGAGAAATATGGGAATATTTATATGAACTTACATAAAGTGAAGGTAGAACTAGGATAACAGTATATAAAATAATGACTATAGTAGCAGAAACAGAAACAATAATCAAAGGCTGCTATATTCATCTTAATTGCATGACCAAACCTGGATTAGCAAAATCAATCAATAAACACATCTTTCTTAAGTACTTACTAGCTACCAGGTACAATGTTAGGTATTGAGGATATAAAGTTAAAATTAAATTAGTATCCAGTCTCAGTGAAGGAACTTATAATCTGAGAGGTGGAATAACATATTATGTGGATATCAAACAAATACAGTATAGATATAAGATAGCAGAAAGAGTTGGAGCACAAAGAGCTGCAGGAATGAGGAAAAGTTTCATTTACAAGGTAGCATTTGATCTGGACTCTGAAGGAAATTTGGGAATGTAAAAGAAGAAGAATATAGAATATAGAATGAATATAGAATATATTCCAGGGATCAGAAACAGTCTGTGACTATGGAGATAAAAAAATTATCCAAGAAAACAAGTCTAGTATCATGTATAAAAATAATCAGATAGCTCATTTCCTGTCCTGACTCCAGGGCCGGTGCTCACCTAGCCAGCCCCCCACCATGGTACTACTAATGCTAGCATGAGGTTTCCATCAGTTTTGAGAGTTCTATCCTCAGATCTGCACCTCTGAGATAGGGTATAAGATGAAAAATAAATCCAACTTCTATCAATTAAACTTGGAGAAAAATATAAGCTGTCTAGAACAGCAATCTAACAGAACCAGAGTTTAGTTTTTTCAAGTCTATTCATTTTGTGTGTTTCTTTCAAATTCTCCTCAGTGACCTCTGTAGTTGTTTCTCTTCTGTGCTGATTTTCCTTTAGTTTTTCTCATTTCTCTCTACATGGGTTTTTTCTTTGAATTAACTTAGATGCTACATACAGAATATAGAGACGCACCAGATCTCTGGGATTGTTGATGTTTTTTTGTTAATGTACATGATACTTTCTGTATGAAGTATTTATTTCTTTCATTTCTAAATGTCTTGTTTTCTTTTGTGAGCAGTTTCTGAAAACTTGGCAAAGAATCAATAGATTTTGCTCTTAATAGTTTTAAACTTCATTTTTGAACTTTTATAGTAGGATCTTTAGTATTCTTTACTATTTCTCCCCTATTACAAACAATTTTGTGCTTTTCCTCTCAGTCATTTTGCTTAGGCAATTTAAAATCCTTGCTTTTAAAAATTTATTAAAGTTTTTATTATTAGGCTATAATCTCTAAAAAGGAAGAGACCATATCTTATTTAAACTCAGAATCTCTTTCATTGCATAGCTTAGTATTTTCTACTGTTTAGACTTTTAATGAATATTTGTGGTTTCACTGCATATGCTAGAGGAAAAAATGGGTTAATTTAGGTTTGAAATTTCACATATTTCTTGAGACCAGAGAGGAGTTACTCATTCCATTGTGTTTCCCAAGAAGTGATTTTTCATGAGAAGTAATATTTGGGAAGAATGGAAACTATCAGAAAATGTAGAGTCTGGGGAGGGGGAGGAGACTTTGGGGCTGGAGAAGATGGTAGCTGTGTGCAAAGAAATGCTGCTAGCCATAAGCCTAAAAATGTTGACACAATTCTGAGAACCCATGCAGACTAACCATAGAGCAAATAGAGGAGGTATTCAGATTGTGTAGAGATATTGAGACTGAGAGATATTATGTCCTTTCACTTGAGAGTTTTACAAGTCAACTCTATTTCTATGACAAATATTTTCTTTTTGTCTCCTCTACAAAGCTAGAAAATTGAAGGAGGGGGCAGTTTGGGAAGAAAGAGCAGAGGTTAGACTCTATCACTTTGCCAAGAAAATCCCAAATGGGGTCATGAAGAGTTGGACACAAACATGATTGAAAAATGACTGTGCCAAATCTTGGGAATTTGAGATTTTCTCCAAGTCTTTGCTAATTATTTAGATTCCACTTATATATTTTACTTTTTTTTATTTAGGTTTTTGCAAGGCAAATGGGGTTAAGTGGCTTGCCCAAGGCCACACAGCTAGGTAATTATTAAGTGTCTGAGACCGGATTTGAACCCAGGTACTCCTGACTCTAAGGCTGGTGCTTTATCCACTACGCCACCTAGCCACCCCATATATTTTACTTTCAAATTGTGTTTTCTAAGTCTGTCAATAAAGAGCAAATTGAGTTCAGGTAAATTTGGAGGTACCCAGTTAAACTGGTACAGGGGTTTGAGTCAACTGAACTACATTTATTTTCTAAAATATTCCTCAAAGAGCAAAGTAATATGAATCCACAATTGGGTGATATAGACTACAGATGAAATGAATTAAAATTCATTTAGTTGGATACTCAAGATATTAAGTTCTCTTAATGTATTAAAACCCCTCAAAGAGATCCGTTAGTTTTCAAAGGTCTACTTTCTGATCATTTAGTTCTTCCTCTCCTGCTCCCCGCCCTTGCTTCTACATTTAATAATACTCCCTTTCAACTTAATGTTGTTTTAACAACATCTGGATAACTTCCAAATCTTAGGACTTCTTGATTTTCAAAAGCTAAGCATTCCTCACAGGGGCTACTTGTTCCTTCACTGTTGCTACTTTCTGCTACTTTCCTTTAATCTAATTACAAAGAGAACGGAGAGAGTGAGAGGAAGGTAGTAATATTCTATTCAATGTGTGCACTACTGGTTTACAACTTTGCTTTTAAGGAAAACATTATCATAAAAAACAGATTAAATGAATTTTAGTGCTGAGTCACTCAATTCTGGACTCAAATAAACCACTCAAATCTATATGGTAGTACTTTGCAAGATAAATGTTCTATGGTTTTCTTGAGTCCTCAACTGAGAGCATCCAGAAACTTCAAAAATCATCTGCACTTACTTAATGGAAGGATTTTTGGAAAAAAGGTTGAATCAAATGAACATCTTCACCTATAATTACTATACATTAATTATATGAACTCATTACAAATGCCTGAAGTTTTCCTATAAATAGCTTTTCAGGTGTTTAATCACTTTTCCTATGCTTAGTATATAGTAAGCACTTAACAAATTCTTGTTGACTATCATTGACTGATTTCCCTTTCCCTAACCACATTCTGTACTATCTTCTTTGACTGCTCCTGAAAATGTAATGACCATATTTATCTAAGGCAAGATATTTTCCTATCATCAGACATCAATATTTCCATTAAACATTATAAAAAAACAAGTATATTATGGAGATCTGAGAAGAAAAGTATTTTGTTGATAGTTAATATCTTTCATTCTATTTTTGAAATTCAGGTGGGACCTAACTTTATACCTTTAGCAATTCAATGAACTTTGATGATGTGTTAACAACATCCTTGTCATTTTTCAATAATTTTTTTTCTATATACTTATCATTACACTGAAGGATATAGCCTCAGATTTGCCATGGGATTCTGTAAAATAGGTCATCACTAAGTTAAATGCTGCAGCTAAACATAGTTTTATGGACAAAATTAAAGTAGTTTAGCTTCCTTTTCTACTCAGTAAGATGAAATGTTGCTGAATAATCAGTTTGTAAATCTTTTAATTCTTCAATTGCACTGCATGGGTCATCAAGATTAAATTCTTGGTGGTAATATTGGTGGTTATGTAAAATAGGGCCTATGGGCCATTTCTGGACTAGTTCAAACTGAGTCTAAGGCATTTGAACTATAATATTAGACTGTGGCATGGAGAGAAAATAATTTTGGGATAGATTTTAATATCAATATGAACATGATATATGATTTTTCATTGATTTATAAGAAGGACCAGTTCCCATTACCAGCTTCATAATTTTTGACAGAAAACTGTTCTAAGGCCAAAAAATTTATGAATTCCACCAATATGAAACATATTTCAAGAACATGACACAGATTCATGGATTATGGACTGTTTTATATTAATTTCAATGGTATATCATATATGAGTAATTAAAAATCCTTGTTTTCAAAAGCTTTTAAGATTTTCCCACTCACAAGCATATGCTTGCCATCTAACCTACTAAGGTGTAGTGTTCTAACATCTAGGCCTTTATTATATAGAGAGTCCACACTGGTGCCTCTGAACATTCCTTGGAACATAGTGCCTCTATTTTTAAAATATGTGGACAGGTCCCACAGTTCTTGTGTTCACACAGTAAAGGTTCCTTAGGGGGTTTGGGGATTGTTCTCTTCTTGCCTTGATCAAAGAGATCTCTGTTTTTTAGCTCCACGTTAGCTCATGATGAGTTAAGTATTCTCCAGTACTCAGGTAGTATTTATCTTGTGACTCAGCACCTCCTACTGAGCAGTAGGGTTGGACAGAATCCCTACTCTAATTCTCTTGTCTTTCAGTTTCATAGCTTGCTCTGGGGATTGCCCCTATGGGCCAAGTAAACAGCCCTGGGATTGCTTCATAAAGATCCACACAAGAGAGGAAAAAGAGTTGAAACACTCCTAGCACAGGCACTTGTTCAAAGGGAGAAGATTTTTAGTGCACTTAATTCTCGTCTCTATACCTAGAAGTGATTTCTCTCTCTCCACTGTAATTCTCTGACTGGATTGCAAGTTCCTTTAGGGGTCAGAGACTGTATGTTATTTTGTATTTTTATTGTCAGCAACCTAGTATAGCATCTTCAAAGCAATAGCCACTCATGTTTATTGGATGGAATTGTTGAATTCAGTAATAGAAGATGGTTTTCCCTATTAGTAGGGGATAGGAATAAATATTAGACTGTTATTTTATGGATAGAGGGAATTCCCACCTCTGAAAACTACTTTTATCAATACAAGTCAGCAACTTGGCTGCAACTTAGGAGGTTTTAAAGAGCTGCCTATACTCAAAATTCTAAGGGTGATGAGCTAAAATATTTTAAAGGTAGGATCTGAAGCCAGGTTGTGTTTCCTAGCCTTGAGGCCAGCTCTCTAGTTGCTACACCAGGAATGGCATTATAGTTCTTGGTGAATTAGTCAAAAATTAAGTTTCTCATTACTCCAAAATAGGTCTAGGTGACCTGGATTCTGGCTCCTCTGCCATCACTAAGTAACTATATGCTATTGGTCAAGTCAGTTATCTTTGCCTTAAGAAATCTCTGGGTATCTGGGGACAATCCTTTTAAGTATAGGTGATAATTGAGCATGTTTGTAGATATATGGGAATGATTCAGTGGATAAAGAGACTGAAGAGATAGAAGATGATCAATGGAAGGAGGTGAAAGGAGACAGAAAATCAAAGCATAAACAGATAGGTTAACTAAAACAAAGAGAGTAAATACCTATTCATCAAAGACTTTAGTAAAGGAGGAGTGAATGAAGAAGAGATTGAGATAAGGGGAGCAGTGTAGGGAAGAAAGAACTTGCAACCTATGTTCCCTTTTCAGTAAAATAGGAATTAAGTTTACCTTATTTGAAGTATAGGACATGTGGAGAAATATTATAGGAGATTGGAGGAGAAAGGGGGTTTGGAATAGATAGTATCAGGGAAGAATAAAAGGACTGTCATGTAACAATCACAATATAGTCAATATTAGATATGAATATGTAATGGATCCAGGTGGCACTGTAACATGACTTTCTCCAGAGATATTGGTGCTGTGCTAGGAGTGTTTCAACTCTTTTTCCTCTCTTGTGTGGATCTGTATGAAGCAGTCCCAGGGCTGTTTACTTGGCCCATAGGGGCAAGCCCCAGAGCAAGCTATGAAACTGAAAGACAAGAGAATTAGAGTAGGGATTCTGTCCAACCCTACTGCTCAGTAGGAGGTGCTGAGTCATAAGATACATGCTACCTGAGTACTGGAGAATACTTAACTCATCATGAGCTAACATGGAACTAAAAAATGGAGATCTGTTTGTTCAAGGCAAGAAGAGAACATTCCCCAAACCCCCTAAGGAACCCTTATTGTATGAACACAAGAACTGTGTGGCCTGTATATAGATAGGTGCAGAGAATGTAGATGATGAGGACAATTGGTTTGAGATTTGGTAAAACAAGTGGAGATTGGACAAGAAGGTCTGGTATTCTAGGGTAGTTGATAATGCAGGCTCAAATTGGTTCAACTGGCAGGCTGAATAGGATCAACATAGGGAACAAAGGTCAGAGTAGGGGTGGTGGATTGAAAAAATGAGGTAGAGGAAATGGAGGTTATGATGAAGAGAGAATAGTTTTTGAGGTAAGAGGAGAACTTAAGGCTATGAAGTTATGACTGGATTGAGGGGTTTGGGATTTTTGGATTCAAAGAGTTATGGGTGATGGAAAGATCAAGGGTATTACCATTTCTGTGGATGGTTGAGGTGAAATGATAATGGAAGCCTTGAAAGTTTAAGAAAGGGAAGGTCAGGGCATTCAAGAGGACATCAATGTGTCACCAATTATGGAGGCTAAAATTAAGGTGAACAGTAAAAGTGTGGATTAGTTACTTGAGAAAAGAGGGAGAATTAGCTAGAGGTTTATAGGACTGCAACAAGGATTGAGATGGTTGATGGATAGAATAAACAAACAGGATGGGTTAGTGAGCAAAGTTGGTAAAGTAACAACATGTAAGTGAGATGAGAAGCAAGGAGTTTATCTCTTCTTCCTGAGCCAGAAATTTGAGGTATGAGAGAGGGAAGGGATGAGGGAAGAGCCCTAATCCTGTAGGCAATAGCCAGGGAGGCCCAAGTTTCTGGAGATTTAGGTTTCTATAAGGGCAAGAAGATGGAGAAAGTATATAAAGAGATTCAGGATAAAGAAGAGTTTGTTAATAATAGAACAGGGGTTAGAGTTGAATGGGGTCCAAAGGAAGAAGTTAAGAACATTGTTACAAAGCACTTAAATATTAAATAGTCCCAAAACATGTAACCTAAGAGCAGTGTTACAGCAAAGCACTATTGCATGGGGCATTAAAAAATCATATTTTCCTAAGAACAACTTTTAAAATCTTTTATTTATTACACTTGTGAGAGTTTGGACAAGTCATCACATCTCTATGGGACTAAGGTTTTATCTGTAAAACAAGGTTGAAGGGATCTTCAAGATAGTTTCCAGCTCTAAATCTGTTAACTATCCTTTAATTGGTAACTTATCAGGTAAGAACTATGCAGGCAAAAAAGCATGTTGGCTTGTTGTTAGTTAAAATTGACACCCTAAGGAATTTCATATAAAATAATTATGCCCCCAAATTCTCAAGCCCTCTATCTAAATGTAAAAAAATCAGTCTAGAATGACTGCTAGAATTTGAACATCATTGATTCAATGTTTCTAATCAGTCTCCTCCAGAAAGTCATTTAAATTGGAAATGTGTAAATGAATAGTGCTTCAGAACAGCCTGAAAAATTACCTATGAATATATATTAAATGTCTCTATTTGATTAAAAAACTTTCTGAGCCAGTTCAATATTAAAATAACATACTGAGTTTACAGAATATTTATTTTACGTTTCATGGTATCCTCTAAAGCTCAGGAGCATAGAAGTTGGCACTGCTGCAGTCTTAAATGGAATTATTATGGCTTATACTTCAACCTTATCTCTAGATTATATTGCACCACCTTATCATGAGGTATTTAATTCTCTCAACATACATTTTGTAATGGAAAATCAAAGTTAAAGTCACAGCAATAGCTACTGTGAAATTCATCATGTTGGACACTGATCAGACGCTAGGGAGTACACATTTTCTTTCACCAATGAAAATTGTTAGTTTAAATGTTATTACAATAAATACTCTTCAATTTCAACTTGAACTCTTAGAGGAAAAAAATTGGGAGCAATAAAGCATTTTTTTTTCTTCTTAAGTTGTGAAAAGAAGAAAAGGATAGTTTTAGATTGTACTGTTATCTTTATGGTGCAATACATTTCACAGCACTGACAGCACATGGGACATGCTAGTTAGAAAACTGTCTCATAAAATATCATGGAATGATAATAAAAATATCAGATAAAATTTTGTTTTTTGCTTTTTCATATAGATAAAGGAATACTAAATAAAATAGATCTAATCACTCCAGTTAGGCTGTTATACTTACTAAGGAAGCCAGGTATTTTCAACTTCTTAAATTGGAGGTCAATCCAAGGAAGGTGAAATTTGCAGAATACACCCTGTGGCTCACTTATTACATTTAGGTCAGTGATTACCCAAGTGGACAAGGAAACAGCAGCAGGTAGTCCAGGACACAGAAAGGATCCAATTCTAACTCTTCTCTCATTCTCAGTAGGTTAACTTTGCCTTATGCTTCACTGAGAATACTGAGAAAATTTGGAGTGAACACTTCTCTCTTCGAGCTTCTAACACCACCTATTCACCTCTGTTTTCCCACAGTTTTTGTTTGTTGTTTTTCAGTCCTGTCTAACTCTTCATGACCCATTTGGGATTTTCCTGGCAAAGATATTGGAATAGGTTTGCCATTTCTTTCTTCGATTTATTTTACAGATATGGAAACTGAAGCAAACTTTTACTCTTTCTACTAAATTACCTGGTTATCCAGTTTCTTTTCATATTGTTTAGGAGAAAAATTTCCATTCTTCCTTTCTATGTCTAACTCCTTTAAGACTGGTGATCTTATTCTCATTCTCTCTTTCCTTGCATCATCAATTTTGTTCATTTTCTCCACCAAGTATATTGTCTTCCTTCACTGGTCCCTTCTTCTCTGTCTGTAATCATGTTTAGGCTTTCTCTATCTTTTTTTTTTTTAGGTTTTTGCAAGGCAAATGGGGTTAAGTGGCTTGCCCAAGGCCACACAGTTAGGTAATTATTAAGTGTCTGAGACCGGATTTGAAGCCAGGTACTCCTGAATCCAAGGCTGGTGCTTTATCCACTATGCCACCTAGCTGCCCCTTATCCACTATGCCACCTAGCCGCCCCCTGGCTTTCTCTATCTTAAAAAAAACCCAAAAACCAAAAAACCTCAATTCTTTGACACTGATAGTGCTTATGACCAAATCAATTTAGAATGATCTACATGAGTACTTTCGCTTTTTATGTGCACTCACTCTTCTGTTCCATTTTTTAAAAAAAAATCAAATTTAACCAATACAAATAGGAAAAATATTCCTATAACATAACAGAAAAAGAGAATTGTATCCAAAACCAAAAAACCTCTATTATGAATAGCTTTTTATTTTAATCATGTAATAAATTTAATGTTCTTTTAAAAGCTGTCCTGATTTTCTACTGACCTTAAAATATGATATTTTTATGCATTTAAAATGTTTCAATAACTACATTTTCTTAATCTTTGCTTTTATTTTGGTAATTCTATCATTTACCATTTCACGTATGTATTAGTTATAAACAGTCAAGCAAAACAAGCCCCACCACATTGGACTTTTCTGCCATTTTGTATAAGTCTATCATCTTTCTTTCAGGTAGGGGTTAGAATATTTCATTACCAGCCATTTGAAATTGTGATTGGTCATTGTATTGATCAATATTCAAGTCTTTCAAAGTTGCTTTTCTTTGCAATGTTATTATTATTGTATAAACTGGTCTCCTGGTTTTATTCAATTCACTTTGCATCAGTTCAGAAATATTTTACCAGTTTTGTCTGAAACAGTATCTTTTATCATTAGTATTCCTTTCATTTCAGATATCATAATTTATTTAGTTATTCCCCAACTAATAGACAATCCTGAATTTCCAGTTTTTTGATACTACAAAAAAGAGCTGACATACATACTGTTGAATATGGATTCTTTTCCTCCTTCTTTGATGTCTTTGAGGAGTGAGCCTAATAGAGTTATCAATGGATCAAAGGGGTTAGACAATTTAGTAATATTTTAGGTATAGATTACCCAAGTGGACAAGGAAACAGCAGCAGGTAGTCCAGGACACAGAAAGGATCCAATTTTAACTCTTCTCTCATTCTCAGTAGGTTAACTTTGCCTTATGCTTCACTGAGAATACTGAGGAAATTTGGAGTGTATAGGTATAGATCCAATTGCTTTTCAGAATGAATGGAACAATTCAGGGCCCCACTAATGATATATGTGTTTCCTTCTCCAGCACCACAGCAACTCCCAAAGTTGTCATTTTTTGTCTGATTTTATGTGTATGAATTTTGATGAGCATTTCTCTTATTATCAGTGTCTTGGACAACTTTTTTTTGTCCAATTTTAGATTTCTTCTTTGAGCACTATGCTCACATTCTTTTACCATTTATCTATAGTAACATGGCTCTAGTTCTTATATATTTTAATCAGTCCCACAGGAAAACTTTGCCAGGGAAACACGATAAAAAGATTTTTCTCCCTGAATTAACTATTTCCCTCCTAATTTTAGACACTTTAATTTTGTTTGTGCAAAATTTTTTTCAAACAAAAATTTTCTTTTCTCTTCTGTGATCCCTTGTTTGGTCATAAACTCTCCTCCTACCCACAGAAGTGATAAGTATTTTCTTTTTTGCTCTTCTAATTTGTTTATGATATGACCTTTTATATTGAGCTCATGAATCTATTTTGGAATTTATATTGGTGTACTATGTGATGTTATTCTAAACCCAGTTTCTGCCAAATTACTTTCCAGTTTTCCTAGATGTTCTTAATAAATAGTGAATCTTTGACCTAGAAGTTAAAGAGTCTTTGGAGTTATTTATCATATGTTATGCTATTATCTTCATTTCCTTTCATGTCATATACTTCATCTATTCCACCAATTGATCTATTTTTTAACTAGAAGAAAATTATTTTGATAATTGCCCTTTGAAGTACAGTCCACTCTTAACCCCTGAAATCTGATTTTCATTCCAATTACCCTATTGAAACTCTTCTCTCAAGGGTCACTAATGATATTCTACTAGATAAATCCAAAGACTTTTTTTATTCTTTGCTCTTAGATATGTGACATTGTCAACTTCCTTCTATCTGTTTCACTCCTTTGTTTCTCTGGTACTACATTAATCTGATGCTTTCACCTTTTTGACTGTGAAATCAATTTCTATCTCCACTGGCTATTCTTGTTCTTTCTATTCTATAAACATGTATATTCCCTCAGTTCAATCTTGTGACTTTTCTTTTTAATCTTTTTTTCAAATATATGTCAAACTCCCCTTCTCTCTATTAAAATTACTATGATTATTATGATTACTATGACATGAACCCAAGCTTCCTGATTCCTCATTTTATTATATAAACACACTGTTTACACCCACATTGCACTCATTAAACACCACTATTTTCTTTAGTGGCCTAGAAATTGTCTAAGTTCAGATATTTGCTCATATCTCAAGGACTGTGATATCTGGTAGTGACTATGAATTCATTTCTGTGGTATCTCATTGTAGGTATCCTAATCACACATATAAACATATCTCACACAATCCAAAGGTTATGTACTTGAAATATTCTCCCTTGCTGGCAGAAACAGATCCCTATTGTCAAGTACAGCATTCAATAAATGTTATTGACAGAATGAATATAAAAGAGAAAGGTTAGGAAGGTTTTGACAAACCAGGAAACTCAGCTTAAAGCAATACAATTGGTTTTCTTTTTCAGCCAATAAATTTTATTTTATATAGTTAAAAACATTTGAAGAAGGGACCCATACACTTTACCAGAATATCAATGGGATCCATTATATAAAACACATTAAATCTCTTAGTTTTAGAGCAGGAAAGAATATTAGGCTTGGGACAACATTACAAAGTTCCTTAAAATCAAAAGAATCTCTGAAGAATTTTCAACTAAACTATTTTGAAATAGAGCCTACATTTAATATGTGTCCATTTTGATGTTTTTAGGTTGAACCTTGCTGCTATAATGAGGATTTGAAAACTAAATGATAAAATGCAGTGCACAGAGTTCTATTCTCTCAGACTCTCCAGATCAAATATGAAACATGAGAAACTTCACTTTTTGTTGGATTTGAAACTTATTTTATTTACTTTCAGTGCTATTTTGAGATTTTCATAGGGATTTCCTTAGATAATATTTTTCTAGCTTGACTGGTAGCAATGCTATGGGTTTAAGTAGTTTTGTAATTTGTTGTATACTTTGAAAATGCACATATTCTGTAACCTAATGGAATGCATAAAACAAAGACATGACAGAACATGCTAAATCTGCCATGGGATTGAATATGTTGTAGTTTTGAGCAAATCAATTTAACTGTACCAAGCTTTTTGAGGACAAGGGAGATATTTTTGCTTTTTCTTTGTATTCATATTGTGTGCAAGGCACGATATGCGTAGAACTTAGTTAAGTTCTTCATAGAAAATTGTTGATTTGCTTATTGATTGATTATAATCATTCTTAAACATTTTTATTTAATACAGATTCATTACAGGAAAGTACTGAGCTAAATATTTTTTTTTGTTTTTTTGTTTTTATATTTTTTTGCAAGGCAAATGGGGTTAAGTGGCTTGCCCAAGGCCACACAGCTAGGTAATTATTAAGTGTCTGAGACTGGATTTGAACCCAGGTACTCCTGACTCCAAAGCTGGTGCTTTATCCAGTATGCCACCTAGCCGCCCCTGAGCTAAATATTTTTATCCAACTTATTTTAACTTTAACTTTTTACTATGTTTAAGTTTGTTGGAGTTATTAATATTACTTTTTCCTTGGTTATATTTTGCTATTGGAATATCTGTATATACCAAATTCTATAACACGGTTAATGAAAGAATAAGATAGATCCATTGGAGGGAATCAAGTAAAATTAGATACTTTTGGGAGGTTGGAAAAATGATTAACACTGATATCATGATTCAATCATTTTTTTTTGTACAACAAACTATTTGTTGAATATAAAAATACTTATTAGTATCACTATTATATGATTCAGAAATGCCCTGACACTGATGAAAGAGATCCACCTAAATGTGCTCAATCATGTCAGGCATTTTGGATTGTGTTGAGATGGCTTATGAGAGAGAGACAGTGTGGTATGAATGGAGGGCAAGTTTTAGAGTCAGAAAAACTGGGTTCAGGTTCTGTCTTTGCCACATACTAGGTAGGAGCTAATCATATAACTTAAATGTGTCCTAGGAGACTCAATAAAACTGACAGTAACTAAGAAGGGGTTTTCAATAGAGTCCCTCCTATGTACTCCCAAGTCCAGATTAAAAATATGTAATGAAAAAAGGGACTGAAATTGAGTAGGATTGAAGCTGATATATATTATATATATATAATATATACAATAGTAAAAATATACAAACATACAAATCTATCTGTATTCAGCTATCTATGTGGGTATCCATCTGTAACTATATATCTATTCTTGTATCTATGCATCCATCTATCTAACTATGATGCTATCTATGTATCCATGTATGCATCTAACTATAACTAGATTTTTTAAGTATATCTGTTTATATCTACATATCCATCTATGTATCTATATATACATTTATGTATCTATCAATCTATATATCAATGCATTCATATTTGTATGTATGTATCTATATAGGCTAACTATGTATCCATGTATGCATCAACATGTATCTGCAAGTATATATCTCTGTATGTATCTATATATTCACGTGTCTATACATGTATTTATTTATATATATCCATGTATTTATGTTTGTACCTATATATCTATGTATCTAGGATATATCTGTCTACTTATACTACTTATACTATATACCTATCCATGTATTGATAAGTATGTATGCATGTATGTATGTATGTATATATGTTTCTGTCTATCAGTCTATATGAATTTGTCTGGAGTCATAAAAATGAACATGGATTTTGCCTCTTATTCTCAAAGCATATATTTTAGGGTCTATAGGTGTGTGTGTGTGTGTGTGTGTGTGTGTGTGTGTGTATGTGTGTGTGACTGTTAAATCTTTATATGTGACTTTTGAAAAGGTTTTGATCACGAAAGAGAAAATGTCAATATCCTCATCAATTAATGTGCTTGGGTACTCATCCTATGATAGGAGTTATAAAATACATATTTTATCTTCTAATTTTACTACGTATTTTAAATTGGAATTGAAATGACAGGATCAAATGTTCTATGAAGTACCTAACCTCTTGTTGGCATTCAATGCAATAACTGCCATAAACTTACTAAAATTATATAATTACAAAGATAAGAATATGACCTGTTAGAAAAAATACTGAAAATGGGATGGATGTATCTATCTATCTATCTATCTATCTATCTATCTATCTATCTATCTATCTATATGTACATATACACACATTTATGTATATATTATATATATAATATATATATATATATATATATACACACACACACACACATTTTATTGGAGATGATGTAAATTACAAACCAAATACAGTAGTTTTAACAATAATAGCTTAAACTGAAAGAATCTAAAATGTCAACCTTATGAAATCTAAATAGCACTGTCAACAGCAAAAGATTTATTTTGCTGACCTGTTTGGTGAAGATGATCTCTAGCCACTTCAAATAAACGCAGGTGCATATTTGTAATGGGGTTAAAGGAGCCACAGGCAAGGAGAATAACTGGTATCTTGCAGCTCATTTTGTTAGAAGCATCAAAATCTGGCTTAGCAGTACATCTCACCTAAAAGAAAAAAATGGAACTCAATAAACACTGCCACAACAGTTTTTCAAGTCAGTTTCTCATAATAATGAAAAGAGTAGTTATTTATCACTTATGTGACTGGCAGGGTAAAAATTCAACATGATAGTGTATATCTTTGGAATATGTACTTAATACTCAGATACAATGAAATATATGAATATTCAGCTATATAAATTAATATTTAACCTAAATCTGGATGTTTTGGCATCAACAGAGGAATCACAGAACCTGGAAGTCTGAAGGAACATGGGAAGCAATTTTAATATAAACCCTCCCTGACCTGCTGAATCCCTGTTATAGCATTCCTGAGAAATGACCAACCAGATGCAGTTTCAATATTGTCAATACAATGAAATTCAGTAACCACAGGAAGTCTTTTTAAATAGGAAGCCTATTTAGAAAATAAAATGAATTTTAATGATATTTTAAAATATCAGATTCATTTATTTTTTACTTTTTGCTAGGCAATGGGGTTAAGTGGCTTGCCCAAGGCCACACAGCTAGGTAATTATTAAGTGTCTGAGGCCGGATTTGAACTCAGGCACTCCTGACTTCAGGGCCAGTGCTCTATCCACTATGCCACATAGCCACCCCAGATTAATTTCTTATTGCAATCCTTCCCCCACAATTCCCAGAAAGCCATCTTTTATAATAAACAGAAATAAGGAAGAAATAAAAGTTCAGCACAAATAATCAATACATTGAAAAACATCTAACATTGCATGCAGTAATTCGCTCCTCTGCAAAGGATTTAGGGACGTAGTCTTGCATCTTTTATATGGGATCAAATTTAGTTATTATAATTTTTCAGCATTCAGTTTTGATTCTGTTGTTGTTATTGTTGTGGTTGTTTCCATTTATATTGTTTAATCATCATGCATATTGTTTTCCTGGTTCTGTTTACTTCATTTTTATCATTATGTGAGTCTTCCTTTTCTCTATATTTATCATATTCATAATTTCTTACAGCATGGTAATATTCTATTTTTTGGTGTGAGAACTCTCTCACTTCCCTTTCAATTTTGGATGAAATAAGGTATGTGCAAATAATTGAATATTTGACAAAGGAGAAGGTTTCAACATAGTAATATATTCCAACATGGAATAAGGATACAATTAGCTTTTCTGGATGCAGGCACCTTCATTTCCATATGGAAATATGTCTAGTCATTAGGATATGGCAAATTTTGTAGTCTTAGGTACCTGTTAAGTCTGAGAGGCTCAGACTCCACATGGATGGGATGTTTTATTCCCTTAGATGACCAGGAAGTCATATCAGGAAGCTTGGGCCAATCAGAGGCACCTTTGTCGTTTTTAGGCAATGCTTCTATATTTTGTGTATATGGGAGGAAGGAAGCTGCTTTAGGGAGACTACTGATCCTTTCACAATATTCAGGCATAATAATTTAATCATACCCTAACTGATGGACTCCTAATTTGTTACAGTTATTTGCTATTATAATGGGCCATGATAGATGGGGGACTGGAGAGAAATAGTAAACAGCATTTATTAATCACCTACTATGTACAAGGAATGTTATAAAAACTTTACAAACATTATTTCATTTGATCCTCACACCAACCCTGTAAGACAAGTGCTATCATTATTACTATTTCAGTTTTACAGTTGGGTAAACTGAAGCAGAGAAAACAGAAGGAGATCTACAACAGAACCTTGGGGGTTACATGATCTGGATGAGATCTAGAAAAGGAGACTAAGGGATCAGACAGGAGAACCAAGAGCAAGCAATATCACAAAATCCTGGAGGAGGTATCCTGAAGAGTGGCGAGCAGTGTCAAATGCTACAATGAACTCAGGAGGAATGAAGAATGAGAAAAGGCCAATGAATCTGGCAATTAAGGGATCAGCCATGTATAAAATAAAGTCAGAGGAAAGTGAGATAATTTTTTTTTTGTTAAAATATAACTGACAGTGAAGGAAAAGATGCTCAAAGAGAGAAGAAAAGGTCTGGAATACTACTGTGAAGATAAGGATAGAAAATAGATTAGAGATGATTAAAAATATTACTTTCTGTGGTGAAGGTCTAGTTGAGATTAGATAATTAATTTGTGGACCTAGTCCATCATATGATTTCATGTTTCAAGTCATGGTTTCATGACTTCTAGCATGATTAGCAATAGGAAAGAGGGTACAGAGGATTTGAGAGTAAAGGATAGGGTACAGGTGAACTACCAAGTATTCAATATTAGTGAAGGAAGAGAATGTAGTTAGAACAGGGATGATAGCCTGAGAAAGTACTGATAAAATAAGAGGAATTGGATGTCATGGGGAGGATTATTTCTGAATAGCAAGGCATTAGGAAAGATGGAATAATTAAATATAATCAGATAAAAATTTTTTGGCATTCTTGGATATTGAAAGAGAATACTTCTTGAAAATGGCAAAATCAAATGTGTGACTACCTTAAGTGTGTAGCTCAAGTAAAGGGGAGAGATAGTTCTTGAGGAGTAGTTTGAGCAACTGAGAAATTACAGAGGAAGCACCAACATGTACACTGAAATACCCTAGAAAGAAGTAGGGTAGGACAGAGAGGAATACTGTGAGGAAAGTCCTGAATTTTTTTGAGAACAGAGGGGAGAATATCTTGAGGATCAGTAGATAATCTCCAGAATCTCAATTAGGCAACCATTTTGCGGAGTTATAGTGATGAAGTCTGGTATTCTTAACCATCCACTGGGATTAATGGCAGTATGAGAAGAGGTAGCTAGACCTGGAAAAGATGGCTAAGGATTCAGAATTATCTAGGTGTCCATCAGTGAATTTCAAAAGATAGAAGGAACAAGAGAAGATGATCAAAATGAAGGAAGCTGATTAATTATAGAGCAGTTCAAGAGGGCACAGGGTAAAGGATAGGCAGATCTGGAGTGGGACTTTGGGGGTTTGCATTGAAGTTGATATTTGTCATGCATCTAGTTATCCCTCTTCATTTTATAGCATCTGTAAACTTGACAAGTAAGCCATCTATATCTTCAGATAAATCACTAATAAAAATGTTAAGAGGAGCTAAGCCCTGTAACATACCACCAGTCCCTTCTTCACATTGACACACTTTTACTAACTAATACTTTAGGTCCTGTAATTCCACTTATTTTTATAACTCAGACTACATATTAAGATTTATAAAGGAATATTAAGAGAGTCTTTGTCAAGTGCACAGATGAAATTTAGATATACTGATTTATCCAACTAATAATGATGGAAAAAAAAGAAATTAAGTTAGTCTGGAAAAATGTTCTCAGTGAGATTGTGCTTATATTTAGTGATTATCATTTTGTTTTCTATGTGCTTAGAAATCAACCATTTAATAATCCACTCTAAATGTTTCTGAGGATCAGCATCTAACTTGACAATTGAAGACTGGTAGAATCCACCTTCTTCTCTTTTTGAAAATCTATACATTTGTCAATTTCCAGTCTCTGTCAACTCTTGCATTTGCCAAGATTCTGCAAAGATCACTCACTATGGCTTGACAAATAGATCTGGTAGTTCTTTAATAATCTTGGTATTAGAACTCTAGTTTTCTAATATTGATCCCTTTAACATCTCAAGTTAGAGAAGATTCCTGTGCCTTTGGATCACAATCAAATAAATAATCAATAAACTGTAACATAACAACTTGTTTCTATAGTGACCTAACTTCAAAACATCTGATTTCTTTGTAACTTTGATCCTGATGTCTTGAATTCCATTTTCCTACTTAGGTTGCTTCCTTTTGCTGTCCCTTTGCATCTTTCTCTTGGGTTCCCTGTCTAGCACCTTATTTCACTCCACTTGACCTGTTGTCATCTTTGGATCTTTCTAGCTGCTGACAGGGTCTCAAAAGCAGTTCTGACCTCAATTGACTGAAAGCCTTTACTCACTTTCCTCCCTTGCAATGCTTTGACAGGACAAGGTTCTGACCCTGAGAATGTAATTAGTCCAAGCTGATGGATCTAAACTAATTTCAGGTAGATAGATACTCTTTTATTATCTTTTCATTAGTCACAAGTTTCAATTTTTATCACAGACCTATCTTTTTCTACAAACAGGAATGGAATAGTTTTACTTTCTATCATCCATCAGTATTGCACCACAGAACACATGCATCTTCTTGTATAAAGTTGTTTGGTCTAGGCCATAGATTAAGTGAAATTAGAGTCTATACAGTGGTTCCCATGAAAATGCTCACTACGTCTGCCACAGGAAACTGCCACTTTATCACATCTGATCACTACTGGCTGGGTCCTCAACTCTTTCGATCTTCTGAAATAATCTCATGTTATATGGCAAAAAAATTTTTCCTAAGAAGGATTGAACAAAAATTAGTATAAGTCTGTTAGTGAATTAGATACAAGAGGTTATATTAGAGGTTATAAGGAGCCACTGGAGTTTATTGAGTAGGGGAATAGTAGGATCAGGCATCATAAGGAAATTTCTTTGGCATTTCTACAAAGCATGGATTGAAATGGCCAGAAGGTACCAAGGCAAAAAGAATATAGGCAAAGAAGTGATAAGGGCCTGAACTATGGGATTGCCACAACCAATAAATACAAGGAAGTTTACTATAGGATATTAGAGAGTCCCTCATTATTTCTCTATCTTCCTGCAACTTCAGGGAAAAATACCAGATACCCCAAAGCAATGGTAATATTTAAATTCAAGAGAGTAAAAGTGGTTGTCCTCTTTCTGAATTTCAACAAATATAAGCAATTAAAAAGAAAAAAAAATACTCAGTACAGGTCAAACTGTTTTTCACCTTACTGTACCATTTCCAGCTCCAAAGAACTCGGAACTTGCAAGGTAGGACAAAAGCTGGCAGTAACAACCATAAGTGTTTTTATGATGCTCTGAAGGCTATTTATGGGCCAAAGATTTATGGTGCATCTCCACTATTCAGCCCTAAGGGAGCCACAGTGAATAATGATAAGGACAAGATCCTGGAGAGATAAGTTGAACACTTCCCAGGTGTTCTCAATACAACATCAACCAAAGCTGAAGTCACTGACTATGTACCTCAGGTTGAAGTTAATCCTTCTCTAGTCAAACTTTCGACTAAAGAAGAGGCTTTGCATACCTTTAAGCTCTTGTGTGGCAAGCACCAACTGATTCTATTCCAGCTAAGATATATCAGGCAGAGGGGTCCAGTGCTTTTAAAGCTGACTGAAATCTTCTGGATTATATGGGAGAGTTTATCCCCTAGGAGTCCAAGGATACCTGTTGAAATCTTAGGGAACTGCAGGACTGGGTTCATGGGTCTAGCTCTTGTCAGAAAACTCCTTAACACACTGATCCTTCACTTGTAAGAGAGTAATCTACAGAGTCAGTGTGGCTTCACAAGGGGCTGAGGAATAGTGGATATGGTATGTGCTGCCTGATAAACTACCAGGAGAAATGCCATGAACAGAAATGAAACTTCTTTTGTCCAGGGTAGTGGGGTTTGTTGGATGTATTTAGTCATTTTTTGGTTGTGTCTGTCTGTGACCCCATTTGGAGTTTTACTGGCAGAAATATTGTAGTGGTTTGTCATTTCCTTCTCCAGTTCATTTCACAGATGAAGAAACTGAGGCAAACAGGGTTAGGTGACGTCATTAGGATTACACAGCTAGGAAGTATCTGAATCCAGATTTTAATTTTGGACAATAATTCCAGGTCTGACAGTCTATTCTCTGCAACATCTAGCTCCCCCATCTGTTGGTTGGGGATGAACTAAATTATCTGAACCAAGGAGAGTTCTTTAGTCTTGGCACAAAGATATTCATAGCTCGACTATCCCAGTTGCGTAATAAAGATTAGGAGATTTATTATTTTAGTGTGCCTCTTTCTTAGTGCTTAACACTACATTTGAGTCAACAGAAGTATTACATGCAGAGCAAAAATAATGCAGGTAAAAGGTATCTAAGATCTTCTCAAGGATGTTGTAAAGTTTAATGAGATCTTATTTGTGAAGTATTCTGAGCTATTCATAAGAACAGCATCATTATGTCGATATCAGAATAATATAACCATTATTCACAACTATGAACAAACCTTTCAAAATTTTATTTCATTTTGGCAAAATATAATTTCTAGACCCATTAAACCATCTAACTATAGCATCATAGGAAACCTGGGGTTCTATCCAATTTTTTCAAAGCTACCAGAAACTGTAAATTACAGCAACATTTGAATAAGAACTGAGTGTGAAGCTGATGGATAAAAATGCCATTTAATAGGGCTCTTTCTTTTATATTTCTTCCTCACGTATGCTAAATCACTCTTTTGAAACAAGGAGATATATCCCACCCACACTATATCTCAAGCTTGTTATGACCAGATTACTCTGCATGCAAATATTGTTAGACCAACCAAATGAGAAGCAATTGTACAAGTTGTTCTTAAAAATGTTAATAACCCTTTTATAGATCCTAAGAATTCAATTTTATGATACTGTCAAAATTCTTACTTTGGCTATGTTATATACTTAATGCAACATAAAGAAACTTATTGATAAATATGTCATCTATATCTTCATATAGATAAGAGATAAGATATGTTCCTAAGATAAGGTATATCTTCATAAATAAGACAATTTATAAAAATATTGATAGAAACTAAGCATTAAAAACAGAGTCTTGTTATGTATAGATAGGCTATTTTAGGTCTTAAGTTAGTTATCAACAAGAACATAAGTGTTCACAGAGCACAGATCATAGCATTAGGAGATAAAGAATTTTATTAAATTTAAGTGGATATGTGAACACCTGCCCTCATAGAGCCTAATTCAAATCAAGATAGATAAAATAAATCATACATCATAATGTAACAACAAACCATGTTCCCTCACATGAGGTTTTGTGGTATATTTGAGATCAGATGACATTAGTTTGGTTCTCAGCTGTCCCACTTTGTAGACATGTGACCTTTAAAAAGTCACTTAATTTCTATAGGCTTCCCTTTTCTCATATGTAAAGTGTGAATAACAATATTTGTGCAATTTGCTTCATGGGTTTATGGTGATCTATATATTTAAGTACTTTGAAGCCATGTAGCACTGTATAAATAGGAATTAGTGTTATTCTTTACAAAAAAAACTTACTGTGATGCCTCACTGTAATGAATGAAAAGCCTTGCAAAGTTTTCCATGCAAAAAAGGTTTCAAGTATTATCCTGGCAATAGTCTGTGACTGTTGTTCAAGGAGTAGTTTAGTTAAGTATAGAAAAATTCAAGCATTCTTTAGCTTCTGAAGTGATGGTGATAAGGGGGCTGAGAGTAGCAGTATTCAGAGGGTATGTTATATTGTCCACAGACATTAATTTGATTCTTGGTACTCTAAACATGAGATTTTTTTCTGATGATCAACACATTGATGTTAAATGTTAAGAACTGGATTAAATCAATATTAATGTTCTACCAATAAAATGAAGTCCTGAAACAAAAAAGTAAGTTAACAGCAAAATGAAGGAATAACTCATAAGTTCTCTTTGGAAATGTAAATAAAAGGAATTGTTTGCACCATGTTTTTAAATACAAGAAATAGTTTATGGGACATTTGGTCATTTTGCAATATAGGCACTGTACTGTTTATTATGTACTTGAGCAAAAAAAACCAGTTACCATGAAGATAATTACATCCACAACCATTGCAAAGATATAAATTCTAGTAAGGACTTCAGTGAAAAGGTGGGCATGCCTCTAGAGGGTGGTCAAAATATGTTGGGTGCATGGGTTATATAATACCACAATCTCTAAAGAATCAAAATTAAGGGTTCTCCAAAAGGCAATGGAAAGACAGAGTAGTTATTAATAGGTCACAGTAGATTATAAATTGAATGCAAAAGAATAGAAAGTACCAGAGAGCTATGACCAGAAAAGGTGATAGGCCAGTCATGCAGTGGGATTGAGGGTTAAACACAGAGAAAGCCTACATAGTGATACCAATTTGATGTTGAGACCAAAAAGAAGTCTTGAATTATATTGGGTTGGAGCTTTTTTGAATATTTATTATCAGTATTCTTCCACTGATGTCATTCCCATTCCAATATCCACTGGTGTGTGGAGCTAGGGTAAGGCTCCTATAGGCTGTACCAATAAGGTACAAAATCTGACAGATCTTACACCAATCTAGAAAAGTGTTACTTGTGGACCCTGTGACAAACTATTATGTCTGTCTTCTGAGGACCCGGATGTGTTTGGAAGGGTTCATCAGACTGGTTGCAAGGTAGCAAATATTTCAACCACAACAACTCTCAAAGATCACCTACTAGGTCATGGAGGACTTGCAATCTAAACAATAGGAGTAGCTTCACCAACAAAGTCACATACTTTTAAAATATGATTTATATATAGCAGGAAGAGTGAGTTTTGTCATCCCAGGATAGGGTGGGCAGTTCTCTTTTCCAAGCCTTATTCCCCCATTATTGATAGCTCAAGTAGTTATCCTAAGTATTCTGAACAACATTTTCCCATTGATTTTGGAGGGATAAATGTGATCCAAGATGGAAATAGAGTGGTGCTAGGGGAACTGGGAGCTCTCCTGAGCCCCAAGAACAACAGGAAGTACTGATGAGGAGGAGTATTGCCTAGATGTTGGGGAGAGAGAACATCAACTTATAAAATTCACAATGCCTGAACATAATATTGTAGATAAAGAATTTGTTAAAAGAAGCATTGTAGATTGCTAGGCAAGTTTCTTTGAGGCCATAGGTCAGAGAGAACTATGGTGTCACAGATAAATTCAGATCAGTATCTCATTTTTTTTTTTTAGGTTTTTGCAAGGCAAACGGGGTTAAGTGGCTTTCCCAAGGCCACACAGCTAGGTAATTACTAAGTGTCTGAGACCAGATTTGAACCCAGGGACTCCTGACTCCAGGGCCGGTGTTTTATCCACTACACCACCTAGCTGCCCCCAGTATCTCATTTCTGACTGTGCATTAGAACTAACCAAGATACATAGCAGTGGTGTCAAACTCAAATAGAAATGGGAGCCCTTAAACTAGTTCTAAAGATCCCTGTAGGTACATATTAACTTTTAAAACTACATATAACATTATCTATGTTTTGTTACATTTTTATTTATTTAATCAAATACTTCCCAATTACATTTTATTCTGGTTCAAGACTCTCTTGGAAGGGTTGTGGGCTAGGTGTAGCCAGTTGAATTCCCTTAAAATTATAGAACAGGTTTTGCTGGGGAGGCTTCACCTGATGAAATATACTTCTGGGTAAAAAATACAAAAACAGATGATGTACTCCACCTGCCAAGGGTTGTAGAGGGTTAGGCAAGAGTTATTAGGCAAACTGAAACTGCATAGAACTATGGAAGACCAGATTAGGAGTAAATAATGGCAAAGGACAGTCATTTTATCTAGTGAAACTTGTAGGGAATGTTAAGCCAAGAGCTTCACTGTTCATGGCAGTCAGAGACTGACTTTCATATGAACGATGGATAACACCCACTGAATACTACAGAAGAAATGGTGATGGACAAAACTGGGTCAGAGCTATGGACAGAGCAAGAAAGCACAGGATTCCAGAGTACCTATACAAAAGAAATGTATCTAGATACACTATATTTAAGCTCTAGATTACTCATAAAATCAGTTACCTCTGCCTCTTTATAGATAATTATTGTACATAAGTGCTGAGCAGTTTTCCTGTCCAAAACATGTCTCTTAGCACTGATTCTCCAATCCACTCTAATGTACCTTTCTATCCTCTGAAGATTGCCCATCATCCCGGTTCTGTTAGCTTTCACATCTATAAACCACCAGACTAATCCTGTAAGTGTTTTGGTGACTCAAATAAAACAGTGTCGTCTCAGTGGAACCCATTAGAAAATACACAATAAAACAAAAGTCCAAGGTCATATCCTACTTATGCTGAACCTAGAGTGTCATCTTTACATATAAAAGACATCCTGCTATTATTTCAAAAATAATAAACTTGCCTCTGGAATATGTACTGGTTTCAGATGAATCAAGTATAGCAAAATCAAACTAACTACATTTTCACTGACCTTCTCCAGGGTATCAAATCGGCGGTCAAGATGATAAAGTGTTTAATATTATCCAAGGTATCATACCATAAGCTAGATAAGGGGTAAGAAGGTCAGTTTACCTTTCCCTATGGTGAGTTACTAAGGATGTACTGTGGGAACTAAAAAAACTTGAAAATATTACTGTTTATTACAGACAAAAAGCTAACTGCTTTTGGCAGAATGGAACTGGATTATATAAACATCTTTCATAATACAAACTTATTGACCAGTCCCTTCTTGACAACAACAAAAATGCCAATTGTATTTGTTGAGTTGACAACAAAACGTTTCAGTACCAAGGGAAATCATTTTCATCAGTAAAGGATTTGTAAACTTCTCTAGGGCAATCAACCTTCACATGAACTCAAAGTATTTTTTTTCCCTTTAAACTTAGTTAAATTCAACTGCTGTTGCTATGGACACATATTGCCACTAAAATAATTGCACATGCTATATACTTTCTTAGCTAGAGTCATCTATCTGTCACACCTCACAGAAAACAAACATGTCAATCAATTAAGCAATCTTGCTAATTACGAGAGGCCCATAGGAATACCTTCAGTGATCACTTCAGTTCTAAGAATTTTGCAAATATGTTAATTATTTGATAAAAAAAGAATAGTTTGCAGTTACATGATGAGTTTTGACTTATTCAAATAAAAAAATTCAAATATCTTGAATTAACTAGTAGGCTATCATGAGTCAGATGATGCCAGCAAATACAATGCATTCCACTGAAAGACAGGTGGGCAATTAAAATAAATTTTTTACTTTAGAATTTCCCTCAATTAAATTTAAAAAAAAATCTATTTAGGGGATCAGTTAAGTGTTCCAACTTGCCTTCGACTGGAGAGGGGCTTCTTAAATTTATGAAAGACAAAGCATATAAATTAGGATTCTCCTGAAATTCTCCTTAAAAGAATTAAAGTTGATACTGGAGGAAAAAAAAAGAAGGGAAGGAAGTAGTAGATTTGGGATTGTGTTCCAACTAGATATTTCACAATCAATCCATAGTACAGATTTGCTGACTAGAACCAGAATAGTAGAGAAGGAAGAACTGATGATGTTTGTCTTTTGTTCTCAAAGAAGACTACAACATCAGGGAGGGGATGTCATGATAAGCACATGAACTGGATATGAGTGGGGGGGGGAGGTGCTGTGCTAGGTCACCAGCCTCACTTTCCCCTCCAGAGCCATAAAGACCTAGTGGCCAGCTAGGTCGTACAGTGAAGAGAGCACTGGCCTTGGAGTCAGGAGGACAGAAGTTTGAATCCAGTCTCAGATACTTGACACTGACTAGCTATGCAACCTTGGACAAGTCACTTAACTTGCCTTGCATCCAGAATCATTTCCAGTACCCCAATTCAGAAAAGGAAGCAGAGAAGGAAAGGCAGCTCCCTAGTATGGGATACACTCTCCAAGTGTCAACTCATGTTGTGATTTTTGTGGGTATATTCTATAGCCTGAAACTTTCCTGAAAATATAGTCTCAATTAATTTCTCTGCTGATTTTCTAGGATTATCAAAAGAAACAACTATATATTCTAATTTAAACAATATGTTTCTCTTTGCTTATCTTTTTGCCTTCAATTTTTTTCTCTTAATTTGTTGCTATTGCTAGAAAATTTTAAACTATTAAGAAGACATCTTTGTTTACTATTCTATGTATATTTTAGTATATTCTTGCAATTTCCTGTTGTATATATACTAGAGTTTGATTTTAGATAAATTTTTATTATGTAGAAAAAATCTTTCTAGGGGTTTATTTGGACTTTATTAGTCTGAACGAGTGTTATATTTTGACACAGGTTTTCTTTCAACTAAAATGTTAATGTGACTTTTAGATGTTTTACACCTCAATATAATTACAGTTTTTCTACTAATGCATATTTTCCTTGCATACGTCACAGAAATCTAACTTGTTCATGGTGAAGGATTTTGTAGATCAATTGCTTTGATCTTTTTGCTCTGATAAAAAATGAAAACTTTAGCGACTTCTGGCCAAGATGGCGGAGAGAAGACAGGCACAGTTTTAAAGTCTCCTGATCTTTCCCCATCTATCATATGAAACAAACCTTTTAACAGAAATCCGACCCATAAAACCCAGAAAGGAAAAGTCAGGAGAAAGAACATCTACCTCAGGATTTGTCTCCCTCATCAGCATTGTACAAATTCGGACTGGTGAGTCTGGGCGCAGAGGGCAGAACAGCCCCAGATCAGTCAGATTAGGGGCTGAATTGGAGCTGGGGAGTCTGAGGGTCTGAGAGCCAGACCTGCTGGATCAGTGGTGGGGCTCCACGGCAGGGGCTTGAGTCAACTAGGGAGCAGAGGCACACTGACCCTCTGGAGCTTGATAACAGGGAAGGGGGGTGGGGAGAGTTCTGGTACAGAAAAGCCTTGGACACCATCCCTGGGCTCCTCTGGCCTCTTCCCAGAACAAACAATAGCAGACTACTTCTGCCTCAGGCACAGGTATATGAGCAGAAGAACCAGCCCAGCTGAAAACAAGGAGGGGAATGACCTCACCCCAGGGTAAAGCCCACCATAGATTGAAGGCAAAAGGATTCATTAGCTCCAACCCCTCCCTTCAAGCTAAGGGAGAAGGCCTCAATTAAGGTCACAGACACTCCAGAGAAAGCAACCAGCACCTCCTACTGGCCAGCCAGAGAAATTGCACTCAGTCAGTAAAGCCTCAAGTGATCCCAAGCCCCTGTGAAACAGCCCCTCTGCAACTGAAGGTCTTAGCAAAATGAAGAAGGGTCAGCAGAAAGGTGGATCCATAGAAAAATTCTTGGAAGGGAAAGACCCTAACTCAGAAAGACCTAGAACGTCTGAGGAGAATATGATCTGGTCTTCAGCACAGAAAGACTTCCTTGAAGAAAGAAGGAAGGAGTTTAAAAATCAACTGGAAAATTTGGGAGAGACAATTAATACCTTGCAACAAGAAAAGAAATCTTTAGAAACTACAATTTGATGAATACAAAATGAGAATAAATCTCTCATATCCTCAACTGGGCAAATGCAAAAAGAAAATAATTTTCTCAAAACCTCAATTGGTCAAATGAAAAGCTCTTTCAAAAATAGAATTGACCAATTGGAAAAGGAGTTGCAAAAGGTTAATGAAGAAAACTTCTCTCTAAAAAAAAAAAGAATCGAGCCTGCAGAAACTAATGACTCCTTGAGACAGCAAGAGCCAGTTAAACAAAATCAAAAAATAGGAAAAAATAGAAGAAAATATAAAATACCTCATCACCCAAACCACTGACCTCGAGAATAGGTTGAAGAGGAGCAACCTGAGAATTATTGCACTTCCTGAAAACACTGAAGAGAAAAAAAAAGCCTGGACTTAAATATTACAGGATCTAGTGATGGAAAACTGCCCAATCTCATGGAACCAGAGAGCAAAGTAGTTATTGAAAGAATACATGGATCCCCTCCAGAAAAAGATCCTAAAATGAAAACACTAAGGAATGTTGTGGCCAAATTCCAGAACTATCAGATAAAAGAAAATCCTGCAAGCAGCCAGAAAGAAACAATTTAAATATCAAGGAGCCACAGTAATGATTATGTAGGACCTGGCTGCATCAACATTAAGGGATCCAAGGGCCTGGAATGAGATATTTCCAAAAGCAAGGGAGCTTAGAATGCAGCCAAGAATCCACTATCCCACAAAGCTGAGACTTCTCTTCCAGGGAAAAAGATGGACATTAAACAAAATGGAAAAATTCCAAAAATTCCTGATGAAAAGACCAGAGCTAAATAGAAAATTTGGACATCAAACAGGAGGTTCAAGAGACACATGAAAAGGTAAAAAAAAGGGGGGGTGGTGGTAAAAGAAAAAAACAACTGCTATCCAATAAGTTGAAACTGGCTATACTCCAGCATGGGGAAAAAGATTCTCATAAATCTTGAGAATTGTAACTCTCATAGAGAGAATATACCTAGCCAGAAGTGATGGACATTCATGACCTATTGATGAGACTGCTATCCAATGATATATAACTGGCTTTAACCCCCACTTGGGAGAAAGACTCTAATAACTCTCAAGAATTTTAACTCTATTAGATAGAATGTACTTAGCTAGAAGTGACAGATAGTCAGAATATTCTATAACTCAGATAGAATGATCTAAAAAACACTACCTCCTTAAAAAGGGGGACAGGAAGGAGACGGGAGGAGGGAGGGGATTGAATGGGGTAAATCTCATTACAGTAAGTGGTACAAAATTACCTAGGGTAATAAAGGGGAAGCAGGGAGTAGATGGGAAATACAAGAATCTTTTTCTCACCAGACCTGGCTTAAAGTCAACTTACACATACTTAGTTAACTTACAAAACATCTAACCTTTCAAGTATTAAAAGGGAAAAAGGGGAGGGGATATGGAGCAAGGGAGGGGGGAGTGGGGGAAAAAGGGGGAACTAACAAAAGGAAGGGAAGGGAAAAGGGGAAAAAGGGAAAGGGGGGAAAAGGGGAGGGGTGATACAGGACAGCAAACATACTGAAGGGGGTGGTATTCAGAAACAAAATACTGGGGAATACGGATAAGGGGGGAAAGGGGGAAATACAAACAGAGGGAAGAAAGCATGGAGAGCAATAAAGAATTAATACTCATAACTTTGAATGTGAATGGGATGAACTCTCCCTTAAAATGTAAGTGAATAGCAGAGTGCATTAAAAACCAGAATCCTACAATATGCTGCTTACAATAAACTCATTTGAAGCAGAGAGAGATACATATAGAGTAAAGGCAAAAGGTTGGAGCAAAACATATTTTGCTTCAACTGAAGTAAAAAAAAAGTAGGGGTAGCAAACCTTATCTCAGACAAAGTGGCAGCAAAAATAGATAGCGTTAAAAGATATAAGGAAGGAAAATTTATCCTCCTAAAAGGAACCATAGACAATAAAGTTATTTCAATACTGAATATATGTGCACCCAGTGGGATACCACCCAAATTCTTAGAGGAGAAGCTGAAAGAGCTACAGGAAGACATAGACAGCAAACTCTACTAGTGGGAGACCTTAACCTCCCACTATCAGATCTACATAAATCAAATCATAAAATAAACAAGAAAGAAGTTAGGGAGGTAAACAGATTGTTAGAAAAACCAAATATGGTAGACTTGTGGAGGAAATTGAATGGGGATAGAAAGGAATATACCTTTTTCTCTGCAGTACATGTAATTTATACAAAAATTGACCATGTACTAGGACATAAAAACCTAATGATCAACTGCAGAAAGGCAGAAATAGTGAATACATCTTTCTCAGATCACAATACGATAAAAGTCACATGCAATATTGGGCCAAGGAGATATTGACCCAGAACCAACTGGAAACTGAATAACCTCATTTTAAAAAATGAGTGGACCAAAAAACAAATTATAGAAAGAATTAACCATTTTATCCTAGATAATGATAATAACGAAACAACAAACCAAAACTTATGGGATTCATTCAAAGCAACTGCTCTAAATGCTGACATAAATAAATTGGAGAAAGAGGAAATCAATGAACTAAACATGCAACTAAAAAAATTAGAGGAATAACAAATTAAAAATCCCCAATTAAATACCAAATTAGAAATTCTAAAAATTAAAGGAGAAATTAATAATTGAAAGCAAAAATGTACTGAATTAATAAATAAAACCATAGTTGGTATTATGAAAAAACCAATAAATTTGATTAACCTCTGGTCAATTTGATTTAAAAAAAAAGAAGAAAATCAAGTTGCTAGTATCATAAATGAAAAAGGTGAACTTACCACCAATGAGGAGGAAATTAAAGTAATAATTTGAAATTATTTTACCCAACTCTATGCCAACAAATTTAATAATCTAAGTGAAATGGATGAATATTTACAAAAATGTAAGTTGCCCAGGTTAAATGAAGAGGAGATTAAATACCTAAACAACCCTATCTCAGAAAAAGAAATTCAACAAGCCATCATTGAACTCCCTAAGAAAAAACCTCCAGGGCCTGATGGATTCACAAGCGAATTCTACCAAACATTTAAGGAATAATTGGTTCCAATTCTATATAAACTCTTTGGAAAAATAGGGAAAGATGGAACTCTGCTTAACTCTTTTTCTATGAAACCAATATGGTGCTGTTACCTAAACCAGGAAGAGTTAAAACTGAGAAAGAAAATTATAGACCTATCTCCCTGATGAATATAGATGCAAAAATCTTAAATAAAATCTTAGCAAAACAATTACAACAAGTTATCATTAGGACAATACATTATGATCAAGTAGGATGTATCCCAGGAATTCAGGGTTGGTTCAATATTAGGAAAACTGTTAGTATACTCAATTATATCAACAACAAACCTATCAGAAATTATATGATCATATCAATATATTGTAAAAAAGCTTTTGACAAAATACAGCATCCATCCCTACTAAAAACACTAGAGTGTAGGAATAAATGGACTGTTCCTTAGAATAATCAGCAGTATCTATCTGAAACCATTAACAAGCATTATATTCAATGGGGAGAGGCTAGAGGCATTCCCAATAAGATCAGGGGTGAAACAAGGGTGCCCTTTATCACCACTACTATTCAATATTGTATTAGAAATGTTAGCATCAGCAATTAGAGAAGAAAAAGAAATTGAAGGAATAAGACTCAGAATCTTTTTGAAAACAATTATAAAACACTTCTCACACAAATTAAATCAGATTTAAATAACTGGGCAAATATCAACTGCTCATGGATAGGTAGAGCTAATATAATAAAAATGACAATTCTACCAAAACTAAACTATCTGTTTAATGCCCTACCAATCAAAATTCCAAAAAGTTACTTTAATGAGTTAGAAAAAATTGTAAGTAAATTCATATGTAGAAATAAAAGTCAAGAATTTCCAAGAATTTAATGAAAAAAAATGCAAAAGAAGGTGGCTTAGCCCTACCTGATCTAAAATTATATTATAAAGCATCAGTCATCAAAACTGTTTGGTACTGGCTAAGACATAGATAGAGTGGTGGACCAGTGGAATAGAGTAGGTGCAAAAGCAGGAGATGATTATAGTAATCTGCTGTTTGATAAACCCAAGGAGTGCAGCTATTGCGATAAAAACTCTCTTTTTGATAAAAGCTGCTGGGAAAATTGGAAGTTAGTATGGAAGAAACTTAGATTAGACCAACACCTCACACCCTTTACCAAGATAAGATCCAAATGGTTACAGGACATAGACATAAAAAACAATACTATAAGCAAATTAGAAGATCAAGGAGTAGTTTACCTGTCAGATCTATGGAAAGGACAGCCGTTTATGACTAAGGAAGAGTTGGAGAACATCACCAAAAACCAATTAGATGATTCCAATTACATTAAATTAAAAAGCTTTTGCACAGATAAAACCACTGTAACCAAGATCAAAAGAAATGTAGTAAATTGGGAAACAATCTTTACAACTAAGGATTCTGACAAAGGAATCATTTCTGAAATATACAGAGAACTGAGTCATATTTTTAAAACAAAAAGCCATGCCCCAATTGACAAATGGTCAAAGGATATGCAAAAGCAATTTACAGATGAGGAGATCAAAGCAATCCATAGCCATATGAAAAATCGCTCTAAATCATTAATGATTATATTAAAGCAAATTACAGCTTCTCACACCTCTACGATTGGACAATATGACCAGAAAGGATAATGATCATTGTTGGAAGGGTTGTGGGAAATCTGGGGCACTATTACACTGTTGGTGGAGCTGTGAACTCATTCAAACCTTTCTGGAGAGAAATTTCAAACTACGCCTAAAGGGCAACAAAAATGAGCATACCCCCCCCCCCCCTTTAAGGCTTTTGCAAGGCAAACGGGGTTAAGTGGCTTGCCCAAGGCCACACAGCTAGGTAATTATTAAGTGTCTGAGACCAGATTTGAACCCAGGTACTCCTGACTCCAGGGCCGGTGCTTTATCCACTCTGCCACTTAGCCACCCCAAGTATAGATCTTTGATCCAGCAATACCACTACTGGGTCTATATCCTGAAGAGATGATGAAAAGGGGTAAAAACATCACTTGTACAAAATATTTATAGCAGCCCTGTTTGTGGTGGCAAAGAATTGGAAATCAAGTAAATGTGTTTCAATTGGGGAATGGCTTAGCAAACTGTATATGTGGTATATGTATGTCATGGAACACTCTTGTTCTATTAGAAACCAGGAGGGACAGGATTTCAGGGAAGTCTGGAGGGATTTGCATGAACTAATGTTGAGTGAGATGAGCAGAACCAGAAAAATACTGTATACTCTAACAGCAACATAGGGGTGATGTTCAACCTTGAAGGACTTGCTCATTATATCAGTGCAACAATTGGGAACAATTTTGGGCTGTCTGCAAAGGAGAATACCATCTGTATCCAGATAAAGAGCTTGAACAAAGTTCAAAAGAGTTTGAACAAAGTTCAAGGACTATTTCCCTTAATTTAGATATCTTATTGTCTGATCTTGTCACCTCTTAGACTTTTTGTCTCTTCCTTAAGGATATGATCTCTCTCATCACACTCAATTTGAATCAATGTACAACATGGAAACAAAGTAAAGACTGACAGATTGATTTCCATGGGGGTGGGGGTGGGGGGAGGGAAGATTGGGGGAAAATTGTAAAACTCAAATAATATCTTTAATAAAAAAATTAAAACTTTAAAATGGATCTTTATTGATCATATAGGTCTATAATTTTTTTTCTTTTTCTTTGGTTTGTCCTTCACTGGTTTAGGCATTAGGGTTATATTTGTCTCATCAAAGCAGTTTGAGTGCTTTTTTTCTGTACTTTTTGAGAATAATTTGTATAGTTCATGTATTAATTGCTCTTTAGAATCCAGTAGAATTCTCCAAAATACATTTGGAAGAAAACTTTGTCCTTTGCTAGGTCTTTAAAACTCATTCAGCTTCTTTTTCTGAGATTTGGGAGATGTCCATTTGGTTATATTTTTGTAGATGATATTAAATTTCTCCCCCGGTTTTGTTGGCATATACCTTGGATATGACAGGTTTTGATAATTGTGTTGATTTCTTCTGGGCTTATTATTAGTATACCTTGTTCATTTTTAATTCTGTAAAGTTGATGTTTCATCATTTCTTAAAAAATCATATTGGTTTATTTGGGTTTTTTGATCTCTTGTAAAAATAAATGAACAAAATGAAGTTATGAGAAATGAAGTAGAGATATCCATTTTGCACTTGATAATGGTTCTGATCAGAGATGTTCGATGCAAAGATTTCTCCCAATTAGTCAATTCCTTGCTTAACCTTGACACATAGATTCTGTTCTCCTAAAAATTATTGTTGTTTCAGATGAGGGATGACAGGTTTTGAAACTGCATGTACTTTTATACTTGACCAATGTGCTTGTTTTGATGAGCTATATTCTTTTTAAATATTTTTTCACTGGGTGAAAAAGGAATATATGTGAAAAAATGTAATTTAAAAACTAAAATATATTAAAAGAAGTAAGATAAAATTTATAATTCACCCAAAGTTTTGTGTCTTTTCAAAAAACAGCTTCTAGTCTTGTCAATCAGTTCTACAATATTTTTGATTTCCAATTTAACAACTTCTCAGTTATGAACTGATACACAACCATCATGTACAATAATTTGGAATCATGCTAAAAAATTTATAGCAGTTTTGTTTTGAGGGCAAGAAAAATGGAAATGGAGGGGATGCCCATCAATTGGGGACAAAATAATTTATGCTATATGATTGTAATGAAATACTATTGTGATGATCTAGATGCCCTCAGAAGAACCTGGGAAGACTTACATGAACTGAAGCAAAATGAAATACACAGAACCAGGAGAACATTCTACACTGTAATAATAATAATAATAATAATGTTGTAAGATGATCAACCCGGAATGCCTTAGCTATTCTCAGAGACAAGTGATCCAAGACAACTCTGAAGGTCTTATGATGAAGAATACAACTCATCCACAGAGAAGGAACTGATAGAGTCTGAATACAGATCAAAGTCTACTTTTTAAACTTTATTTTTCTTAGGTTTTTATTTTGGTCTCTTTTTCTTTCCAACATGACTAATATAGCAATGTGTTTAGCATGACTATAACTGTATAATCTATAACAAATTGCTTGCTTTCTCAATAAGGGGCATGGAAGGAGAGGGAGAGAATATTAAATTAATTTTAAAATTAAAGGTTGAAAATTGTTTTTACAGGTAATGTAAAAATACTTTAAAAATTCTTCACTCTCTAATTTTCAATATATATATATATATATCCTCTATTATTCTTATTTTGAAAGTGTATAGAGCTAACTCTAATTTTTAAAGTACATATTTGGTTCAGTAATTTTCTTTTTTCTAATTTATTAATATGTTTGGGCATCATTTTTATATGCATCTCCAAAATTTTCATATGTATTCTCATTATTATATTTTTTTCTATAATCTATTTGTTGTCTTACTTGCTACTTAGCATTAAATTATTAAGTCTCTGTTTAAATCTGTATCTTTTGCATGTGAGCCTTGAAATAATTACCATTGTAATTGCATTATCTCTTGCAAAGAATGTGTTAATATTTCTGCATTGTTTGTATTCTTTTGTAATTTCTATGGGCACTAATGTCATCTGTTTTTCTGTTAGAATGTTGACAAAGTGTTGAGAAATATGTATATTTTTAGCTATCCCATTCAGAAAATGCCATATTTTAGTTCTAAATTCTACAAGTTCAGTTCTATATTTTACTTTTTATCTTTCTGTTATAGTTGTTCAGCTTTGAGAGGAACATTAAAATTTCTTACCATCACAGTATGACTATTCTTCTCAATAATTTATTTGATTTTCCTTTATGAATTAGGTGCTATATCATTTATGGTATATAAATTAAATATTAATATTGATTAATATTGGTTCATCATCTATGATTCCTTTAAGCATAATGATTATTTTATTATTTCTATTGATATCATAAAGTTTTATTTTTGCCTTATCTTAGGGTATAATTATTATTATTATTTTTTGGTTTGGTTGTTTTATTTTTTTTTTTTTTTGGAGTTTTTTTTGCAAGGCAATGGGGTTAAGTGACTTGGCCAAGGAAACACAGCTAGATAACTATTTAGTGTCTGAGGTCAAATTTGAACTCAGGTTCTCCTAACTCCAGGGCCAGTGTTATATCCAGTACCACCTAGCTGCCCCAATATAATTGTTTCTTAAGATCCACTTATGGACAATAAATTTTGTTCTAGCCTCTCATTTTGACTCTATGTTTGTATTTGTTTTTTAAATATGATTCCTGTAAGCAATAATGTGACTTTTTAAAATGCATTTTGCCTCTTTCATTTAACTGGATTGTTTCATCCATTTATATTTAACTTCATCAGTCAGGCTTATGTTTTTCTCCAGTTATATCTCTAGCATTGCTTTTAAATTAAATTAAATTGCTTTTAAATACACACACACACACACACGTGTGTGTGTGTGTGTGTGTGTGTGTGTGTGTGTGTGTGTCTATGTATTTTCCCTTCATCTAAGTCAGTCTTAGTCTATCTGCTTAGGTCTGCTTATGTTATTTTTATGCAACCCAATACTCCTAAGCTATTTTTTCTTACTCACCCTTACTCCCATTTGTCACTTTCCCATGGTTATGGGCTTTTACTTATATAATTATTTTCTTTTTTCTTTTACATATTATTTTATTTTCCCCTCTCCCCTTCCTCCTCTGTTTTTCTTGGCCCAATTAATTGGTTACTGTAAGTTCCATTTGTCTCTATTTTTCCCTTTTTCTTTGTTCACTTATTTTAGTGCTTCCCATGATCCTTCTAGGATAATTTCATTGCTTTGTATTCTTCATTTTCTTCCTTTCTTGTTCATTCTAAATTTTTAGTCTCTCATTCATAGTTTGTATCTTTATTGCTCCTTCTTCAGGCTTTTTATATAGATGAGAAAACGTAATGTGGAGAGCTTTGTCCCAAGATAGAAAATACTTTTTGTATCAGAGTATGCAGATCCCTTTCTCTGAGGAAGAATGTTGTCCATGGAGGAGTCACCCCTCCTAGAGAAGTCAGCAACTGAGATTAGATTATCAATATCCCTCTATTTCTAGTGTATACCTCTTTTCCTCTCCATTTAATCCCTTTCTCCCACCATTTCTCTCATTATTTAGCAACCCTTTTGCTGAAGGGTTGTAGGAGCTAACAACTTTGCTGTTGTTCACAGGGGATAACATACATGCTTTATTTTCCTTTTCCCCTTAGACTCTTAAATGAGTTATTTATAAAATATCCCCTAAGAATTTAACCAAATGCTATCCCCAAATTACTATTATTACTTATAAAAGGGGGTAAACCCTCAGAACATTTAATATATACATGTACATTTTCACATGTAGAGCAAAACTGCTTAGCCATAATCTAGCATTCTTAGAGTTATGGAATAGCTCTGGTTCTGGAAAGAATAAGGAGAGGGTTAAGGAGGTTCCTTATGGCAAGAAATCAATCCTCTTCAGTGGTGAAGGAAGCTCCTAAATATCAGCAATAAACAAGGCCAAGAAAAGCCAAAGAGCTGACAATTAAACCTACTGGGCCATGCTTTGAAGGTCTGCCATCTGTGTGTGGAAAGGAACATTCTGAAACTGGCTGATGTCTACAAAAGGTCAGCCTTTTGTGGGGAAGCTTATTAGCATGGAGAAAGTGCAGGAGACAGAACAGACAAGAAGGACACCTAGTGGATGGAGGAAGAGGAGAAAGCAAAAGAGATTAGCAGCAACAATGATTACAAGAGGGGGTCAAGCAGCCACCAGTGGCTTCTTAAACCAAAGAAAAGGTTCAACAGAAGGGAGGCAAGGAACCCTGCAGATTCGGAAATGGGGCTGAGGAAGTAATGATATAAGGAACCATTTAAAACTCAGAAGCTACTAATGGGGATCATTGTGCCAGGGTAAAGCCACATCAATCAAAAGCTACCTCTCCTGGCTCTATGGGGTTAAGGGGAAGTCATTTTTATTTCAGTAGCCTCTGAAACAACATGGCAGGATTAGAGTCAGAATATTTGAATTCTACTTCTCAATCTGGCAGTGTGGTATAGTGGGCAGAGGGCTGGAATTAAAATCAGGAAGACTAGGATTCAAATCCCCTTTAGCTAGTGACACGAGTTATGTGACTGGTTAAGCCATTTATCTTTCTTCTTTCATATATATACATCCATATATATATATAGATATATATAGATATATATAGATATAGATATATAGATATATAGATATCTCTATATATAGATATATGGATACATAAAATAAGTTTATACTAACACAATAAAATGCAAAGCATTTTATCAAGATCAAGGTATTTAAATAAATGCTGTTTTTATTACTTTTGCATTTTCAGCTTTTGGGGTTCAGATGAAATGGTTCTGAAATAAGTCATGCAATCATTCCACAATTTCTACAAATTATTGAATAGGTTGACAAAATAGTTGCTCTTTGCAATTCAATAAAAGTATTAGGATGCAAGATCATCACCTATAGGTTCATTGAAAGCATCCTAAAGACAAGTGTGGTAACAGATGAAATAGAAATAATATGTGTACCTTATTCTGTTCCCACATAACTTTTACATTCTGACAAACCTCAATTTTGAAAACATTTTTCCATGCAGACTGCAAATTTAGTATGATAACATCTAGTGAAAACACCATTCTTAAGTTTTTATGACATTAATATAATCTTAGGCAATTGCAGGTATCATGTCTGTGATAATGATCTAGTTCTAGTACAGCTTTATTGTTTGAGGTGCATAACTACAGTATTGAGAACTGGTGTCTTATCAGTTCATGAAAGACAGAAAGCTTTTGATAGATAATTCAAGCCATTAGGTCATTTGATAGGTATTTTATAGGTGCTAAAGTGTTAACAGTTTGCATAAGCTGCAGTGGCTATTCAGTCTGAGTTCATTAAGGATAACCCTTTTGTGATTTCTTGTGGCAAAGACCTGGTCTTGAATTATCATCATAACTTCTTCTACTTCCATAAATAAAACTTCATGACTTAGCCATTTGCTTGATGCTTCTCTTTAGCATTATTGACTGAGGTCTTGTGGATATTTTGTACAGAAGCATTTTTTTTTATTCCATTCTTAGATATTAGTTGTTTCGTATGCTCCATCAAAAGCAAGCCACTTTGGGTTACATATAACAAATTGAATGGTACTGAAGTATTATCAGTATTGGTAAAGTGTGATCTGCATGTTCCAAAAGAATTTCTATAAGTTTTTTAAACTTTATCATGTGTTCTCTATATTAAGAATACCTTTCAATCTTTTTTTTTTTTTGGTAAAGAAATTTCTATAGCTGCCTTATAGTTATGGTTCTTTGTGTTTCAAATATTATGTAGGTTTCTGTTGGTATACTTCCCAAATTTATCACGGTCCTTTTAATAGTTCTTTAATATACATTAATAGTATTGGTTGTTGTTTATTACTTTAAATCTAATTTACTAACAGCAATAATTTCAGTATGCCAAAAAGCTTTTTTACACAAATATTGTTATACTCATGCTTGATGTGTCAACCAAGACATGAGTCAATCAAAGTATCTGTAGATATTACCATCACCCATTGGTTCAAGGTGATTTCCATATTCAGGATCAAAATGTTCATTACCTACCTGTGGGTACACAGACTATTCTAACAGCCATGACTCAAATCATCTCCAAGTAAACTACCACCTGGACAGTCTCAGGAGCTGGCTTGCCACCCTGAGAGATAAGGTGAGCTGGAGTCCTTGGGAGAAGGACATTCCACTCCACTGACCAAGGGCACTAGACACAGCTGTGCCTTATCATCTCCTCCCTAACGTACCCACTATCCTGTAATGCAAGATGCTGCATGTACACACTGCCTTCATCCCGCACAATTACCTCATTATTCTTTGTTCTACCCTGGAAGACCTAACAGTATATATGTAATAGCTAAGCAATAATAAAATTGAGCTGGAGGCATAAGGCAGTAATGGCTTGACTCCTTATTCTTAGCTCCCCTCCTGGAGGGAGGTAGCCGCTGTGGGCCCCAAGGAAGCAAGCCACAACACCTACCTTTTCTTGAGATTTGTTAAAAAAATATTGGTATTGAGAGCAAATTACATTCATGAAATGAAGAAATTGTATAACTTGTTTTTCATCTGAGGCATATAACTTGACGTCATCCATGCACATCAAGTAATTTGTAAAGTGTTTCAGAATAAATTCCTTTTTAATTTGGAAGCAATACTTAGTTATATATGATAGATAATAATAGATTAAGTAGTAAGAACCACATGCAGAAGGCTCAGTCTTTCTGAAAAAATGCTACTTTCACTTAGATTGCTCTTGATGTATTGTGGGGGTGAAGAATTTGAAATAAAAATGTTTTCTAGGTGGATGCCATATTCTTATACTAAGGTCCATTTTACATATTTACTGAACATGAAAAAACAAACAAACATGAAGTCAAAACTATGTCAAAAGCTTTGTGACAATAAAAGAAAAAGCATAAAGGTCAATAGATCTCTCAGGATATTTACTTTGTAATTTCTAATTCAATAATAGGGCAGTTAGGTAGTGCCTAACTAAAATATGGTTTGGTTCTCCTGGAGCAACTGAATGGCACAATGGATGGGCACTGAGTCTAGAGTCAGGAAGATCTGAGTTCAAATCTGATCTCAGACACTAACTGTGTGCAAGTCACTTAATTCTTATTTGCTTCAGTTTTCATCTGTAAAATAGGGACATCTTGGAAAAGTAAATGACAAACCACAGTATCTTTGCCAAAAAGACTCCAAATGGGATCATATGAAGTTGAAGACAGCTGAATAACAACAACACCACCAACAACAAAAATTAGTTGATTTTAACAATTCTAGAATTTAGCATCATCATTATTGTTAGCTAAGCACATGACCTATGGAAAACACAAATTTCCTCATCTGCAAAATAAGAGAGTTGAAAGAGATCACTGGACTCTAGATTTAGAGTGAAAAGGGACATCAGTCAAACCCCTTCATTTTATATTGAGAACTGACTGAAATCACTTCTATCCACAATGGCCATCAGCAGTTTGCCCATCTCTTATACATTTATTGAAATAATAATCAAGAAATCCACTGAGATACTACAGTGACTTCATACCAAAAACTTCACAAAAAAGCAGAAGAGGAGGGAGATGTATCAGTAAAACCAACACTAGCACAGAATCTAGAAATGGTTTTAGGAGATTCTGAGTCAGCAGAAGACTCTCCTGAGAAAGTCCCAGGATTTTGAGAACCTTCAAAGTCCTTGGGAATAGCAGGAGCAGGAAACAATGGCAAGTAGATGAATAAGAAGCCATGGTGCTTGGACTTGAGCAGTTCAGGTCCAGGGACTTAGCAGTTCCAAAGACATCAAAGAGGCCTTGAACTTCCAGAACCCAAAGATGGGATAGCAATAGAGTTATTAAAAATAACTTAGGTGACATAGAGAAAGATCTTCAAGCATGGTCAACTACCCTACCGAAAATCATAGCAGATGATAGAACCAGACTCAAAGGGAGAAACTCCATAACATTAGCTAGTGGATGCTAAAAGGAAAAAAATGAGTTTTCCAATAGAACTACATGAATACCTAGAAGAAATGAAGCAAGAATAAAAACATATAATTAAGGCTGTGGAGGAAAGAAGTGAAAGGAAAATAAGCAGTTTAGAAGAAAAAGAGGCAGCCTTGCTCAAGACATGGAATCCCTGAAAACTAGACTAAATGAAACCAAAATAATGACTCCATAAGACAACAAAAAATATTAGAACAAAATCAAAAGATTTTTTTTAAATAGAAGAAAATATGAAATAGCTAACATTAAATATAACTACCTTAGAAAAAAAGATCAAGGAGAGATCATTTAATAATCATTGGATTCCCTGAACACCATTTTTTTTTGTTTTCTTGTACCTGTTTTTTAAAATTTATTTTTATTAAAGATGTTATTTGAGTTTTACAATTTTCCCCTCAATCTTACTTCCCTCCCCCAACCCCCCCACAGAAAGCAATCTGTCAGTCTTTACTTTGTTTCCATGTTGTACCTTGATCCAAATTGAATGTGATGAGACAGAAATCATATTCTTAAGGAAGAGACAAGAAGTCTTAAGAGGTAACAAGATCAGACAATAAGATATCTGTTTTTTTTCTAAATTGAAGGGAATAGTCCTTGAACTTTGTTCAAACTCCACATCTCCTTATCTGGATACAGATGGCACTCTCCTTTGCAGACAGCTCAAAATTGTTCCCGATTGTTGCACTGATGGAATGAGTGAGTCCTTCAAGGTTGATCATCACTCCCATTTTGCTGCTAAGTTATACAGTGTTTTTCTGGTTCTGCTCATCTCACTCAGCATCAGTTCATGCAAATCCCTCCAGGTTTCCATGAAATCCCGTCCCTCCTGGTTTCTAATAGAACAATAGTGTTCAATGACATACATATACCACAGTTTGCTAAGCCATTCCCCAACTGAAGAACATTTACTTGATTTCCAATTCATTGCCACCACAAACAAGGCTGCTATATTTTTGTACAAGTGATGTTTTTACCCTTTTTCATCATCTCTCCAGGATATAGACCCAGTAGTGGTATTGCTGGGTGAAAGGGTATGCAAATTTTTGTTGCCTTTTGGGCATAGTTCCAAATAGCTCTCCAGAAAGGTTGGATGAGTTCACAGCTCCACCAACAGTGCAATAGTGTCCCAGATTTCCCACAACCCTTCCAACAATGATCATTATCCTTTCTGGCCATACGCTTTGATCTCCTCATCTGTAAATTGCCTTTGCATATCCTTTGACCATTTGTCAATTGGGGAATGGCTTTTTAAAATAATATGACTCAGTTCTCTGTATATTTCAGAAATGAGCCCTTTGTCGGAATCATTAGTTGTAAAGATTGTTTCCCAATTTATTACATTTCTTTTGATCTTGGTTACAGTGGTTTTATCTGTGCAAAAGCTTTTTAATTTAATGTAACTGAAATCATCTAATTGGTTTTTGGTGATGTTCTCCAACTCTTCCTTAGCCATACACTGCTGCCCTTTCCATAGATCTGACAGGTAAACTAGTCCTTGATTTTCTAATCTGCTTATAGTATTGTTTTTTATGTCTATGTCCTGTAACCATTTGGATCTTATCTTGGTAAAGGGTGTGAGGTGTTGGTCTAATCTAAGTTTCTTCCATACTAACTTCCAATTATCCCAGCAATTTTTATCAAAGAGGGAGTTTTTATCCCAATAGCTGGACTCTTTGGGTTTATCAAACAGCAGATTATTATAATCATCTTCTGCTTTTACACCTAGTCTAATCCACTGGTCCACCACTCTATTTCTTAACCAATACCAAACAGTTTTGATGACTGATGCTTTATAATACAATTTTAGATTAGGTAGGGCTAAGCCACCTTCTTTTGCACTTTTTTTTATTAAGCTCCTGGCAATTCTTGACTTTTTCTTTCTCCATATGAATTTACTTACAATTTTTTCTTACTCATTAAAGTAATTTTTTGGAATTTTGATTAGTAGGGCACTAAACAGATAGTTTAGTTTTGGTAGAATTGTCATTTTTATTATATTAGCTCTACCTATCCATGAGCAGTTGACATTTGCCCAGTTATTTAAATCTGATTTAATTTGTGTGAGAAGTATTTTATAATTGTTTTCCAAAAGATTCTGAGTCTGTCTTGGCAAACAGACTCCCAAATATTTTATATTGTCTGAGGTTACTTTGAATGGGATTCCTCTTTCCAGCTCTTCCTGCTGTATGTTGCTAGGCATATATAGAAAAGTTGAGGATTTATGAAGGTGTATTTTATCACCTGCAACTTTGCTAAAATTGCTAATTGTTTTCAGTAGTTTTTTGGATGATTTCTTGGGATTCTCTAGATAGACCATCATGTCATCTGCAAAGAGTGAGAGTTTTGTCTCTTCCTTCCCAATGGTAATTCCTTTGATTTCTTTTTCTTCTCTAATTGCTGATGCTAACATTTCTAATACAATATTGAATAGTAGTGGTGATAATGGGCACCCTTGTTTCATCCCTGATCTTATTCGGAATGCCTCTAGCCTTTCCCCATTGAATATAATGCTTGTTGATAGTTTCAGATAGATACTGCTAATTATTCTAAGGAACAGTCCATTTATTCCTACACTCTCTAGTGTTTTTAATAGGAATGGATGCTGTATTTTGTCAAAAGCTTTTGCAGCATCTATTGATATGATCATATAATTTCTGATAGGTTTGTTGTTGATATAATTGAGTATACTAACAGTTTTCCTAATATTGAACCAACCCTGCATTCTTGGGATACATCCTACTTGATCATAATGTATTATTCTGGTGATAACTTGTTGCAATTGTTTTACTAAGATTTTATTTAGGATTTTTGCATCTATATTCATCAGGGAGATAGGTCTATAATTTTCTTTCTCTGTTTTAACTCTTCCTGGTTTAGGTAACAGCACCATATTGGTTTCAAAAAAGAGTTAAGCAGAGTTCCATCTTTCCCTATTTTTCCAAAGAGTTTATATAGAATTAAAACCAATTGTTCCTTAAATGTTTGGTAGAATTCACTTTTGAATCCATCAGGCCCTGGAGATTTTTTTTTAGGGAGTTCAATAATGGCTTGTTGAATTTCTTTTTCTGAGATAGGGTTGTTTAGATATTTAATCTCCTCTTCATTTAACCTGGGCAACTTACATTTTTGTAAATATTCATCCATTTCACTTAGATTATTAAATTTGTTGGCATAGAGTTGGGCAAAATAATTTCAAATTATTACTTTAATTTCCTCCTCATTGGTGGTGAGTTCACTAACAATTTGGTTTTCTTCTTCTTTTTAATCAAATTGACCAATGGTTTATCAATTTTATTGGTTTTTCCATAATACCAACTTTTGGTTTCATTTATTAATTCAATAGTATTTTTGCTTCTGATTTTATTAATTTCTCCTTAATTTTTAGAATTTCTAATTAGGTATTTATTTTTAGGATTTTTATTTGTTCTTTTTCTAATTTTTTTAGTTGCATGTTTACTTCAATGATTTCCTTTCTCCAATTTATTCACGTAAGCATTTAAAGCTATAATATATTCCCTGAGAGTCACTTTGAATGAATACCATAGGTTTTGGTATGATGTTTCATTATTATCATTATCTAGGATAAAATGGTTAATTCTTTCTATAATTTGTTTTTTGGTCCACTCATTTTTTTAAAATGAGGTTATTCAGTTTCTAATTGGTTCTGGGTCTATATCTCCTTGGCCCAATATTGCATATGACTTTTCTTGCATTGTAATCTGTGAAAGTTGTATTCACTATTTCTGCCTTTCTGCAGTTTATCATTAGGTTATTATGTCCTAGTACATGGTCAATTTTTGTATATGTTCCATGTACTACAGAGAAAAAGGTATATTCCTTTCTATTCCCATTCAATTCCCCCCATAAGTCTACCATATCTAATTTTTCTAACAATCTATTTACCTCCTTAACTTCTTTCTTGTTTATTTTATGATTCGAATTATGTAGATCTGAAAGTGGGAGGTTAAGGTCTCCCACTAGTAGAGTTTGCTATGTCTTCCTGTAGTTCTTTCAGCTTCTCCTCTAAGAATTTGGGTGCTGTCCCACTGGGTTCATATATATACAGTATTGAAATAACTTTATTGTCTATGGTTCCTTTTAGGAGGATAAATTTTCCTTCCTTATATCTTTTAACGCTATCTATTTTTGCTGCTGCTTTGTCTGAGATACGGATTGCTACCCCTACTTTTTTTTACTTCAGCTGAAGCAAAATATATTTTGCTCCAACCTTTTGCCTTTACTCTATATGTATCTCTCTGCTTCAAATGAATTTCTTGTAAGCAACATATTGTAGGATTCTGGTTTTTAATCCACTCTGCTATTCACTTACATTTTAAGGGAGAGTTCATCCCATTTACATTCAAAGTTATGATTATTCTTTATTGCCCTCCATGCTTTCTTCCCTCTGTTTATATTTTCCCTCTTCCCCCCCTTATCCGTATTCCCCAGTATTTTGTTTCTGAATACCACCCCCTTCAGTGTGTTTGCCCTCCTATATCACCCCCTCACCTTTCTTTCCCCTTTTCATTTTTCCCTTTTCCTTTCCCTTCCTTTTATTGGTTCCCACTTTTTTCCCCACTCCCCTTCCCTTTCTTCATCCCTTTCCCCCCCTTTTAATACTTGAAAGGTTAGATGTTTTATAAATTAACTGAGAATGTGACTTTAAGCCAAGTCTGATGAGAAGAAGATTCAGGTGTTTCTCATCTGCTCCTTTCTTCCCCTCTATTATCATAGGTATTTTGTATCTCTTAGTATAATGGGATTTACCACCATTCAATCCCCTCCCTCCTACTGTCTCTTTCCTGTCCCCCTTTTTAAGGAGATAATTGGGGTTTTTTTTAGATCATTCTATCTGAGTCATAGAAACTTCTGAGTTTCTGTCACTTCTAGTTAAGTATATTCTATCTAATAGAGTTAAAATTCTTGAGAGTTATTAGAGTCTTTCACCCAAGTGGGGTTAAAGCCAATTACATCCCATTACATAGCAGTCTCATGGATAGATCATGAATGTGCATCATTTCTGGCTAGGTATATTCTCTCTGTTAAAGTTACAGTTCTCAAAATTTATGAGAATCTTTTTACCCATGCTGGGATATAGCCAGTTTCAACTTACTGGATAGAAGTTTTTTCCCTTTTACCACCCTTTTTTTTAACCTTTTCATGTGTCTCTTGAACCTCCTGTTTGATGTCCAAATTTTCTATTTAGCTCTGGTCTTTTCATCAGGAATTTTTGGAAATTTTTCATTTCGTTAAATGTCCCATCTTTTTCCCTGTAAGAGAAGGCTCAGCTTTGTGGGATAGTAGATTCTTGGCTGTATTCCAAGCTCCCTTGCTTTTCTAAATATCTCATTCCAGGCCCTTGGATCCCTTAATGTTGATGCAGCCAGGTCCTGCATAATCCTTACTGTGGCTCAAATAGTTTCTTTCTGGCTGCTTGTAGGATTTACTCTTTTATCTGACAGTCCTGGAATTTGGCCAGGACATTCCTTGGTGTTTTCATTTTAGGATATTTTTCTGGAGGGGATCAATGTATTCTTTCAATAACTACTTTGCCCTCTGTTTCCATGATATCGGGCAGTTTTACATCACTAGATCCTGTTATTAAGTCCAGGCTTTTTTTCTCTTCAAAGTTTTCAGGAAGTCCTATAATTCTCATGTTGCCCCTCCTCGATCTATTCTCAAGGTCAGTGGTTTGGGTGATGAGGTATTTTACATTTTCTTCTATTTTTTGACTTTGTTTAACTGGCTCTTGCTGTCTCATGGAGTCATTAGTTTCTGCAGACTCCATTTTTTTGGGGGGGAGGAGTTTTCCTCATTAACCTCTTGTAAGACCTTTTCCAATTGGTCAATTCTACTTTTGAAAGAGCTTTCCATTTGCCCATTTGAGGTTTTGAGAGAATTATTTTCTTTTTGCATTTGCCCAATTGAGGATCTGAGAGATTTATTCTCCTTTTGTATTTGTCCAATTGTATTTTCTACCGATTTGTTGTCTTGTTGCAAGGTATTAATTGTGTCTCCCAAATTTTCCAGTGGATTTTGAAGCTCCTTCCTTATTTCTTCAAGGAAGTGTTTCTGTGCTGAAGACCAGATCATATTCTCCTCAGAGGTTCCAGGTCTTTCTGAGTTAGGGTCTTTCCCTTCCAAGAATTTTTCTATGGATCCATCTTTCTGCTGACCCTTCTTCATTTTGCTAAGACCTTGAGTTGCAGAGGGGCTGGTTCACAAGGGCTTGGGATCCCTAAAGGCTTTACTCAGTGAATGAAATTTCTCTGGCTGGCCAGTAGGAGGTGCTGGTTGCTTTCTCTGGAGTGTCTGTGACCTTGATTAAGGCCTTCTTCCTTTGCTTGAAGGGAGGAGTTGGAGCTATTGAATTCTTTTACCTTCAAACAATGGTGGGCTTTACTCTAGCCTGAGGTCATTCCTCTCTTAATTGTCAGCTGGGCTGATTCTTCTGCGCACACACCTGGGCCTGAGGCAGAAGTAGTCTGCAAATGTTTGTTCTGGGAAGAGGCCTCAGCAGTAATGGAGGCATGGACTCAGAGTTCCTCAGATCAGAGGAGCCCAGGGATGGTGACTGCACCTCCCCTGCACCGGTACTCTACTATCCCCCCTACCTGCACCCTGTCAGCAAGCTCCTGAGGGACAGCACCAACTCCAGTGTCCCTGCTCCCCAGTTGACTCAAGCCCCTGCCATCTAGCCCCACTGCTGATCCAGCAGGTCTGGCTCTTGGGACCTCAGACTCCTGGCTCCACTTCAGCTGCTATTGTGGCTGATCAGGGGATGAACCGCCCTCTGAGCCCAGACTCACCTGCCCAAATTCAGCTAATGCTGCTGTGGGAGACAAATCCTGAGGAAGATGTTCTTTCTCCTGGCTTTTCTTTCTGGGTTTTGTGTGTCGGATTTCTGTTTTCTGTTTTTCTGTTTTCATATGATAGATGGGGAAAGATCAGTAGAGACTTTAGAACTGTGCCTGTCTTCTCTCTGCCATCTTGGCTGGAAGTCCATTTTTTCAAAGTTTGGAAATTACATGAAAATATAATGAAAATAATCTAAATCTATCAGAACCAAAAAGTAATGGAAAACTAAATGAAAAAATTCATTGATCATAAAAGTAGTTCCAAAAGGAAAAGTCCAAGAAATGATAAAGACAAAATCTAATTATGTTGACATCCAGAAAACATACTGCAAGCATTTAGTTCAAGTACCAAGGAACTTCTTCAATCAGGGTCACACAAACCCTGTGTGTTTATACTAAAAACTAGAGGAGAAGTTGGAAAGTAATATTTCAAAAGACAAAAGGTTTACAATCAAGAATAAATTAACCTGCAAAACTGAAGATAATCCTAAAGGAAACAAAGCATATGAAGATGCAGAAGCTTGGACTTTCTCATCTTCAGAGTGTGTGTTTTGGTCCTCCATAGGACCAAAGTAATTGTCTATGGTCAGGTTCTTTTTTTTTCTGCTTACTCATTTTCCCAGCCTGTGCCTTGTTTTGGGGTGTTTCTTGAGCTTTTGAGTATTATTGGGATATCCCTGCAAGGACCTCAACTCCTTCAAGGTCTAATGGGTGGCTCTGTCTATTCTCCTGGTCTGCTGAATAGCCACAAGCTCACCCCTCTGCCCTGGGGCTGTGAGGAAGGTCCCTGCTCTAAGGGGCCCCAGACTGCAAACAGGCTCTGAATATGGTCAAAGCCCCAGAGTTCTGTTCCAGGTACAGAGCACAGACCTCCATAGTCTACCTCCATTCCCTTACCTTCCATGTGTTGAGCATTCAGGGAGCAGCTGCTGAATGGCTCCCAAAACAAACAGCATTTAATGGAATAGAAACCTTTTAAACATTCCTGATTAAAAAAACAAAGCTGAGAAGCAACATTGAAACAAAAATACAAGAGTAAAGACAAAAAGAGAAAGATTTATTTGAACAACTAGAAGGAGCTGTATGATTATTTAGAGCTAACATTTCAATGAGGAGAAGAAACAAAAATGTCTTTAGAACCTTAATGTCTTATAAAGGGTATTGAGTGAGTGAAACAAACAAACAAAATAGAAGTTTATGTAGTATAAGGGAGAGATTGGATTATTTCTGTTCTGAGGGAACATAGGGAAAGAAAAGATAAGACAATAGGAGAAATACACTAGAGTAGAAAGGATGAAGAAGTGAACTTGCAAATTCTCATAATTGGGGTATGTGATAAGAATATGCAAAACATGTAAGAAGTATTAGATCTTATCTGAAATAGAAGTTAAACACTGAAACTCAATAGGGAAAGGAGGGCTAGAGGATGGGGTTAAGTCAGAGGTAAATATTTAGGAAGGAAGCAAAACATACTTCCTGATCCTGAAGAGGACAGTTTTTTTTTGGGGGGGGGGGGAGAAGAGGAAAAAGAACTGTAATATAGGGGAATTCTTTGGATAAAGTTTTGAACATAATTGGGCAATGGTTGAACATCAACAACAACAGCAACAGGTTGGGTTTTAAAGCTAAAACCAAAAAGGAAGAGACATTTTATACTTAAATTAATAATTAATAATTAATTAATATTTATTTTGATTAATAATTATTCAGAATAAATTAAGTAATAAATTAAATTATAACTGCCAGAAAAATAGACTTGAGATATTCTTTTAAGTTAAGGAGGAATCAAAGTTCATATGAGATCCCAAGGTCTCATTTGTAGCGAATATAAGAGATAGGATTTGAACTGAGCTCTTCTAACTCCAAAAGCTATTGTGCTAACATGCAACAACAATTAACATCCTTCATTGCCTTTCAACTCTATATATACTATCCATAATTTCATCTGTATTTATAGTTATACTATATATATATATATATATATATAGTGAAATAAACTACTACTCTTTATAACAATGGATCATTAAGAAATGATTAAATTAAATTCATTATGTTCTATAATCAGGAATATACAGGAATTTTAAAGAAGACTTTCATTTAAAAAGTTCCTGTATATTTATTTATAACTTTTTCATGAATTCTAACATTAAAGAAACTCAACATATAAAGGATGAGTATAAAGATATATATATATATATATATATATGTGTGTGTGTGTGTGTGTGTGTGTATAGTATATACATATAAACACAGATATGAATATATAGACATATACTTATAGTTCAACTAGGGCAACATATTTAATATATACATATGAGTATATACATATGACTACACATGGATTTATATATAATCATATATGCAAATTTATATATATGTATAACACAGACTCACAGATTTCCACCCCCACCCCCCATATATACATATAAGTACAAGGTCAGCTAGATGGTGCAGTGAATAGAGTGCTGGCTCAGACTCAGGAAGACTCATCTGCTTCCTTAAAATCTGACTCACACATTACACAGTTGTGTGGCCTTGGCAAGTCACTTAACCCTGTTTACCCCAGGTTCCTCATTTTTAAAATGAGATGGGAAGGAAACATTTAGATATTCCAACTATCTTTGCCAAGAAAATCCCAAATGGGATGACTGAAATGACTGAAAAACAACAATATAGGACAAGAAACTGAAAATGGGTGGCAAAAATATTATATATATAGGTATATAGGAGTGTGTGTGTGTGTGTGTGTGTGTGTGTGTGTGTGTGTGTGTGTGCAAATAATGATGATGTTTGTCCTTCATCCTCAAAGAAGACCATGACATCAGGGGAGGTGGTGCCATGACAAGTACATGATTTGGATTTGTGTAGTGGGGGTTGTGCTAAGTCATCTCACTTTCTCTTCTGGAGTCAACTGGATCCACTGACCAAAAATGGATCAGGACAACTGGAGATGGCCCTGGATGCAAGGCAGAGTAAAGTGACTTGCTCAAGGTCCATCAACTAGTAAGAGTCAAGTGTCTGAGGAGGGATTCAAACCACTATCCTTCTGACTTCAAGACCAGTGTTCTCTTCCATCCACTGTGCTATCTAGTTGACATACATACATCTATCTATCTATCTATCTGTCTGTATATCTATCTATCTATCTATCTATCTATCTAAAACAGTCTTGGAGTGGGTCTTTTAAACTTTTATCAGGGCTTTTATTTGTAGCTTATATATACATATATACACATGCATACATATACAGATGTAAATATATATATATATATATTTATCTATCTATCTGTCTCTATATATCTAAACATAATATAAACATATACATATATAGTTCTTTGGGGAGAACTTTGATTCCTCCTTTACTTGAAAGAATAGTCCAGGTCTATTTTTCTGGCACTCCTTAAATAATTTATATGTGTCATATAAGGGTAAAATGCCCTTTTGAGTTTTATCTTTTTTTTTTTGCAAGGCAATGGGGTTAAGTGGCTTGCCCAAGGCCACACAGCTAGGTAATTATTAAGTGTCTGAGACTGGATTTGAACTCAGATACTCCTGACTCCAGAGCCAGTCAGTGCTCTAGCCACTGGACCACCTAGCCATTCCTTAGTTTTATCTTTAAAACTCAATCTTTTTGTTGTTGTTGTTTTTGTTGTTCAACCATTGCCCAATTATCTTGAAAAGCTTATGCAAACATTCTCTTAGATTACTTCTTTTTCTCCCCCTTTCCCTGTTCTCTTCAGGATCTGAAAGCATGTTTTGCTTCATTATTAAATATTAATATCCTACTTAATCCCCTCATCAATATACATATGAAAAAGTATAACTACATATACATATGTACATATAGTTAAACTAGTTTAAGTAGATATACTATATATCTATATAGCATATATATGCTATATATTTGTCTGTGCAAATATACACAAATGCACATATGTGCATATATCTGTAGCTAGATATTGCCCTAATTGAACCCTATTTCAGATTTACAGACTATTTGGTATTGTTTGAAGAAAAAACATATAAGAAGAAAGGCACAGCAATTGATTTTTTTAAAATCTGAAGTTAATAACTTTTAGATGTAGTAGTTTTCTAAGAAGGAAAAAATGAATATAGAATATAAAAGGATTAAATCTCAAAGAGTATAAATCTGCTTTTCTATGGTTCACTAACACAACAACCCATGTTATTTCCTTCTCTAAGAAACAGATTCATTATGTTGAATTATTGAACTCTTTATTGAACAGCTTATTGGCCATATGGTTGGACAGTTTTAAGTGTTTTCTGATACTTGATAAAAATGAAGAACAATCCTTTTCAAAGAGTTTACATCCTTCAATGAGTTTTTCCCAAATAACAACTGTGCCTCAAAATTGAGTTACTACATTTTTAATTTGTGGATACAATACTCCAATATTTTCGAGTTAACAAAATCTCAAATGACTTGGGCTTGTTCCAGGTTTTAGACCTTATGGAATTTTCAAGTGAATGTGTGTGCATGTACATCTGTGTGTGTGTGTGTGTGTGTGTGTGTGTGTGTGTTGAGTTTAATAGGTTTGTCAAAAACCTCAAAATATCAATCTTGAAATTAGATTCCTTAAGAATATAATGTAAGATTCTGTGGATCAGATCAGTCTTCTGGCACTTTCCACTATACACAACATAGTTATAAACCCTGACGTAAGTTAAAAAGATCCACTCAAAGACAAAAATCGCTATATATATATATATATACACACACACACACACATATATATTTATACACACTTAAATTCATTCCCCCTACTCCAATCCTTTAGGTCCTTACTCAGAACCTGACTCTTGTTTTGTTCAATGATTTTTTGGTTGTGTCTGATTCTTGGTGACATCATTTGGGGTTTTCTTGGCAAATATAACTAGTGATTTGCCATTTCTTTCTCCAGCTCATTTTGCAGATGAGGAAACTGAGGCAAACATGCTTAAGTGACTTGTCCAGGGTCACAAAGTTAGTAAGTGTCTGTGGTCATATTTGAACTTAAGAAGATGAATTTTCCTGATTCCAAACCCAGGATTTTATCCACTAAACCACCTAGATGTCACTATTCAACCATCAATCTGCAAATATTTTTCCTTAGCATTATTATCTGGTCAGTCTTTTATGGTTTAACAGATCTATATAATACTTTCTTTTGCTTTACATTCATTTATTTACAAAATTTTCATTATTTGCTTTTCAAGATCCTAACAAATCAGAGAAATGAATAGGAAACAGAGTGTAGCTAGTACAGTTATCATTGTGAAGTGGAAAAATAGAAGATATAATAAGTGACAGATAACCTAACAGTTGAATTCCCATGAATTTAGCAATCACTTATATATATAGATGACTTTTAAGATAAAATCATCATTCCCTGATCTTGACCTTTAGTCTACCACTTCCGGTTGCTGGCTGGACATTTTCATGCAGATATTCAACCGGTACTCTAAAGTCTAATTACTTCACTGGCATGGTAACTATTCCCTCCAGTAGGACTCTTCCATGCCCACTTGTGATTTGTACTTCTTGTGCATCTTATTTCCTTAAAATTTTCAGAGAGGATTCTATTAGCTGGAATTGGAAAGGGTTATACTGACTCTCCCCTTATAATGCTGAGCCTGCTACTACTTGTTATAAAGAAAAATGTAAAGTTAAGGCTCTCTACTACAATGAGAGTATGCTGATTGCCATCAGCAATTGAGGCCATACCTTGTATACCAATTGTAAGAGGTTGTGTTATTCACCAGTACAGACTGGGAGTGGGGGAAAGGGGGAATATAGATTATTCTAGATATGAATAGCACTGAATGGAATGGGGCTTCCAAACCCATTATGACACTGCATTATTATCTACACACTCAAACATCACAATCTACAAATTCACAGAAACCTGAATTTGGATGCCTAAAGGAAAAAAAATCACTTGAAAAGTTCTTCTACAAGCAATAAACATTATAGTCACTAAACTGGACCAGATTTATTGTAATAATCAGCTAGTTATAGTCAGAGAACTTCAATGGTCAGAAATTCTCCTAAAAACCTATATCCAAAGAAAAGTCAGTCTCATATGAGCACCTAGCATCTCTTCTTGTGCCCATTTTATGCAGTAATGGTCTATTTTGATCTGTTTAAGAAACCTATGTACAGTTGTCTAAGATTTTTGCTGACCTCAACTGCAATATGTCAGTGGACAGCAATTTGAGAGACACCCATGGTTACTGGGCCTGACCTGGATGAAGATCTAGCACAAGAGACAGAGAGATTGCAGGGCAAGAAGAGAACAGGATCATGAAAACTTAGAAGGAAGAAAATACTAAGGAGAGGCTGAATAAACACAGTACAAAGTACAACAAAGGTTGTAGAGAGGTCAGGAAAGATGAGGATGGAGAAAAAGTCATTTGTTGTGACAAGAGACCCTGATAACTTTGGAGAGAGCAATTTTAGTTAATGGTAAGGTTAGAAACTAGACTTAAAGAGTTAAAAAGAGAGGGGGAACAGAAATTGATTCAACATTTACAGATAGCTTGCTTAAGGAATTTTGCCATAAAAGGGAGAGATATAGCAGGAATGGATCAAATGAGGGCTTTTCTTTTAAATATGGGAAAGATGTTTGTCCTTCATTCTCAAAGAAGACCATGACATCAGGGAAGTGATACCATGACAAGCATATGAATTGGATTTGAGTCGGGGGGAGGGGGGTGCTGTGCTAAGTCACCATTCTCACTTTCTCTTCTAGATTCATCTGGATCCAGTGGCCAAAGATGAATCAGGATGATTGGAGATGGCCCTGCATGTGAAGCAATTGGGGTTAAATGACTTGCCCAAGTTCACACAGTTAGTAAATGTTAAGAGTTTGGATTCAAACTCCTGACTCCAAGGCCAGTGCTCTGTCCACTGTGTCATCTAGCTGCTTGATGGGAAAGATAAGAGCACATCTGAAGGGAGCAAAGAAGCAGCCAATAGACAGGGGAGTTGGAAGATTAGTTAGAAAATAAGAACAAAAGAGGAGATAATCTCCTGGAAAAGATAGGCTGGATTGGAATCCAGGGTGCATGTTCGCCTTGGCAAGTGCTTTGGAATTGTCTTGGATCACTGTATTACTGAAAATAGTTAACTCATTCACAATTGATCATCATACAATAATGCTGTTACTGTGTATAATGAACTGGTTCTACTTACTTCTTGATTTCTTTTTTTTTTTTTTGCAAGGCAGTGGGGTTAAGCAGCTTGCCCAAGGCCACACAGCTAGGTAGTTATTAAGTGTCTGAGGCCAGATTTGAACTCAGGTACTCCTGAGTCCAGGGTCAGTACTCTATCCATTGTGCCACCTAGTTGCCCCTAGTTCTACTTATTTCACTTTGCATCTGTTCATGTAAGTTTCAGATTTTTCTGAAACCATCCTGTCTGGTACTTCTTTTTTTTAAGGGATTTTTTAAAAAGGCAAATGTGGGGTTCAATGGCTTGCCCAAGGCCACACAGGTAATTATTAAGTGTCCGAGGCTGGATTTGAACTCAGGTCCTCCTGACTCCAGGGCTGGTGCTCTATCTACTGCACCACCTAGCTGCCCCTCTTTCTGGCATTTCTTAAAGCAATAGTTTACAATAGTATTCTATGGTTTTATATACCTGTGGGAATAACTTCAAATTGCTTTCCAAAATGGTTGGATCTCTTCAAAATTCCACCAAGAGTGGATTAGTGGGGTGGCTAGGTGGTGCAATAGATAGAGCACCAGCCCTGGAGTCAGGAGGACCTGAGTTCAAATCTGACCTAAGACAATAATTACCTAGCGGTGGACCTTGGGCATGTCACTTAACCCCATTGCTCTGCAAAAAAAAAAAAAAAAAAATACAAAATACAAAAAAAAAATTAAGAGTGCATTAGTGTCCCAGTTTTTCTTATTCCCTCTAATAGTTGTCATTTTCCTTTTCTGTCATATTAACCAATCTGAGAGCTGTGAAGTAGGGTCTCAGAGACATTTTAATTTCCATTTCTCTAAGCAATAGGAATTTAGAGCATTTTTCATGACTATAGATTTAGATAGCTTTAATAACTTCATCTAAAAACTACCTGTTCATATCCTTTAAGCATTTATCAATTGAAGAATGATTTATATTCTTATAAATGTGACTCAGTTCTCTTTTTCTCTCTATGTAAATATATATACATATACATATATATTTTATACACATACACACACACACACACACACACACACACAAACACATATATATCTCAGCAAAACTTGTAAAAAAAAGTCCTGTTTTTTCCTTTCCTTCCAATCTTGGCTGCTCTGGTTTTGTTTGGCAAAAAAATTAATTTAATCTGATGGAAGCAAACGTATCAATTTTATATCCTGAAATGCTGTCTATCTCTTGTTTAGGGTCACAGATTTTCCCTTTACCCATAGATCCAACAGATATTATATTCCATTCTCCCTTAATTTGCTGATTATATTCTAAATCATGTATCCTTTTTGACCTTAAGTTGGTATAGTATGAAATATTAGTCTATATTTAATTTCTTCCAAATTACTTTCTAATTTTCTCCCCAAATTTGTTAAATAGTGAATTCTTTCCCCAAAAGTATGGATCTTTGCATTTATCAAACACTAGATTACCGCAGGCATTTAGTACAGTGTATTGTGTACCTAAACTATTCTACTGATCCAACATTCTATTTCTTAGCCAATACCAGATTGTTTTATTACCATTTTGAAATACAGCTTGAGATCTGGTACTATTATGCCACTTTCCTTCATTTCCCCCACCCATTTATTCCCTTGATATTCTTGAACTTCTGTTCTTCCAGATGAATTTTGGTATTTTTTTCTAGCTGTACAAAATAATTTTTTGGTATTTGGATTTATATGACACTGAATAAGTATAGGAGTAGGCCTCACTGTTTTTTTTCAGTGAATTAGGGGGACAAGGTCTTCAGCTAAGAGAATGGAGATGGAAGAAACCATGGATGGATTGAGGAAGGAGGAAATGTTTGGAAAAGCTGCTGAGGGACTCTATGTTGACATGAGCAACAAGATGGCAGAATAAACATTTTTTTCTGTATTTCTATGGCCTCTCATATTTCTCCAAAGCAGAAATTATGTGGCAAAGATAAAACAATTTCAGCTATCTCTATGTTTTAGAAAGCCAGAATCCAGGAGGTTAAAAAAAAAGATCCAAATCCAGGAATTGATACTCATTCAGAACTCCTCCCCTACTTTCCATGATACCAGTAATAAGCTTGCATTAGCAGACCCAGCTTTTCAATCAAACACTGACTCTTCACTTTTTTTTTCTTTCTAGTATCATGAAAACCCTGGATTTAGGCTGCAAAAATTTTCCCAGGTCTTGACAATCAACTTGATTATGGTCCCTTTATGAGCAAAAGGTTGCTGGGATCCATGATCTAGAAGCATCAGAGCTGAAAAGCTCTGAACTGCCCTGGTTCCAGGTCAGAGAAATGAGGAACAGAGGGCATGAGACAGGGCACAAGGACAGGTTACTATGTATTTGGGGGTGGAAAAATTTAGGGGTGCAGGAAGATTGTGCAACCATCTTCCAAGTTCGAAAGAAAGAGCATAGAGTTCAGCTGTGACCAGTTTTGACCACCCAAAAGTCAACTGGTACATCTTGAAGGGGAATCTGCTTTGGTGAGTGGGTATGAGGGGGATTTTAACTATAGGCTTTGGTGACTGGGAGCTTAGTGGTTTCCTTAATAGTAACAGCAAAATTCAGAAGATGCTGTTTGAGGGAAAGAGAATGAGTTCTGTTTTGAATATAGTGAATTTGAGTTGCCTACAAATCATCCAGTTTGAGTAGTTCAAAAGGAATTTGGAGATATGGGGCTGAAGTTCAGGAGAAAGATCAGAGTCTGGTACAAAGACCTGGAAATCAATTGCAAGAAGATGATACATGTTACAAACAAGAGAATCAAGACAGAACCTTTGGAGGAAACTTAAGTTGGGGGGTGGGGTTTAACATGGATGAAAATTCAGTAAAAGAGACTGTGAAAGACTTACACAGTAGAAACTTTAGCAAAGTCACAGGATATAAAATGAACCTCAAATCCTCAGCATTTCTATATATTACTATCAAGATATAGCAGCAAGAGCTAGAAAGAGAAATCCCATTTAAAGTAACTTCAGACAATATAAAATACATGGGAGTCTACCTGCCAAGGCAGACTCAGAAACTATGAAAACAACTATAAAACACTTCTCACACAAATAAAATCAGATTTAAATAACTGGGCAATATCAACTGCACATGGATAGGCCAAACCAATATAATAAAAATGTCAATTTCTACCTAAATAAAACTACTTATTTAGTGCATTACCAATCAAAATTCTAAAAAATTCCTTTAATGAGCTAGAAAAAAAATTGTAAGTAAATTCATGTAGCGAAACAAAAAGTCAAGAATATCCAAGGATTTAATGGGAAAAAAAGTACAAAAGAAAGTGGCTTAGCCTTACCAGATCTAAAATTATATTATAAAGTATCAGTCATCAAAACTGTCTGGTACTGGCTAAGAAATAGAGTGGTGGATCAGTGGAATAGATTAGTTGCAAAAGAGATAGCAGAAAATGATTATAGTAATCTGCTGTTTGATAAACGCAAAGAGTCCAGCTTCTGGGATAAAAACTCTCTCTTTGATAAAAAAGACTTGGAAGTTTGTATGGCAGAAATTTGGATTAGAACAACATTTTACACCCTATACTAAGATAAGGTCAAAATGGTACAGGATTTAGATATAAAAGACAATTTTATAAGCAAGCTAGGAGATCAGGGAGTTGTGTACCTGTCAGATCTATGGAAAGGGAAGCAGTTTATGACTAAGGAAGAGATGGAGAACATCATTAAAAACAAACTAGATAATTTTGATTACATTAAATTAAAAAAGCTTTTGCATAGACAAAACCACTGTAACCAAGATCAAAAGAAATGTAGTAAATTGGGAAACAATTTTTACAACTAGTATTTCTGACAAAGGACTCATTTCTAAAATATACAGAGAACTGAGTCAAATTTTTTAAAAATCAAGTCTTTCTCCATTTGACAGATGGTCAAAGAATATGCAAAGGCAATTTACAGATGAGGAAAGCAAAGCAATCCATAGTCATATGAAAAATTGCTCTAAATCACTACTTATTAGGGAAATATAAATTAAAGCATCTCTGAGGTACCACCTCACACCTCTCAGACTGGACAATATGACCAGAAAGGACAATGATCAATGTTGGAAGGGATGTGGGAAATCTGGGACACTAATATATTGTTGGTGGATTGTGAACTGATCCAACCTTTCTGGAAAGCAATTTGGAATTATGCCCATAGAGCAATAAAAATGTGCATACCCTTTGATCCAGCAGGGTCTACACCCTGAAGAGATCATGAAAAAGGGTAAAAACATCACTTGTACAAAAATATTCATAGCAGCTCTAGAGAGCAATTTAGAATTATGCTCAAAGGGCAATAAAAACATGCATACCCTTTAATCCAGCAATACCACTACTGGGCCTGTATCCTGAGGAGAACATGAAAAAAAGATAAAAACAACACTTGTACACCCTGTTTGTGGTGACTAAGAATTGGAAATTGAGTGAATGTCCATCAATTGGGGAATGGCTGAACAAATTTAGAAACCAGGAGGGATGGGAATTCAGAGAGAAGCCTGGAAAGACTTGCATGAATTGATGCTGAGAGAAATGAGCAGAACCAGAAGAACACTGTACACCCTAAAAGCAACATGGGGGTTATGATCAACTTTAATGGACTTGTTTATTTCATCAGTGCAATAATCAGAGACAATTTTAGGACATCTGCAATGAAGAATACCATATGTATCCAAAGAAAGAATTGTGGAGTTTAAACAAAGACCAAAGACTATCAACTTTTAATTACAAAAAGTTACCTTATGTACTGTGTAAGTTGCTATCTCTTATATTTTATATTGTATTTTTTCCTTAAGGATATGATTTTTTTCTCAATACATCCAATTTGGATCAGTGTACAGAATGGAAACAATATAAAGACTATCGGACTGCCTTCTGTGGGTGGAGGGAGGGAAGTGAAATTGGGGAAAAAATTGTAAAATTAAAAAAAAATCTGACAAAAAAAGACTTAGTAAAAATCCTTGAAAGGAGAGAGTACCTAGGAAGAGAAGTTGATTGAAAGCATCAAAAGCTTCAGAGAAGTTAAGGAGGATGAGGACTGAAAAAGGGTCATTATACTTTGAAATTAAGAGAACAGAGGCAATTAGGTGGCTCAATGGACAGAGCACTGGTTCTGAAGTCAGGATGCTCTGAGTACAAATCTGGCCTTAGACACTAGATTTATTAGCTATATAATGCTGGGAAACTCACAACCCCAACTGACTCACCAAAACAAATGAAAAAAAAAAAGAAAATGAAAGGAAATTAAGAGAACATCAGTAACTTTAGAAGGGAAGTTTCAATGAAATGATGAGGTGAGAAGTCAGACTGCGAGAAGTGTAGATTTACAAGAGCGAACAAATGGTCAGTTCTAATATTTGTACTTTGCTTCCTGCTCTAATAAGTAATTTTCTGGCCTGAATCTCTAGTCCAACAAATCTTAATCTTTATCCCTTGGATTTTAAAACCCTTTTGCCCTCTGGTACTAATCCAACCTAGCCTAGGATAGACTAGAGGAGTTATATAATAATGTGTATTTGGATTCTAAGAAAAGTCACATTAAATGTTTGATTCAGTGTTAGCATTTCTCTTACCTCTTCCTAAATAGACTCCTGGACCATCTTTACTGTTTTATTGAAATCATTCTCTTTCTTCAAGCATCAACTCAAGATCCATCTCCTACTTGAGAAATTCCAGGATTTCCTTGTTTTTGTTTGTTTTTTAGTTTTTACAAGGTAGTGGGGTTAAATGACTTGCACAACTTATCATATGTCTGAGACAGGATTTGAACTCAGGTCCTCCTGACTCCAGTGCTGGTGCTCTATCCACTGCACCACCTAGCTACTCCCAGGAATTTTTTAATAGAATTCTCTCCCTTCTTGAATTTCTTATTGCACTTTGAATAGGCATCTTTCTTGTAATTATTATCAGATTTGCATTATTATTATTTGTGTAATGTTAACTCCACTAATAGATTTTATACTCTTTAAGGATAGGGACTATGTCTAAGTTTACCTTGACATCTCTTGTGCCCAGAAACATTCTATACATAGTATATACTTAATGAATATTTAATCAATTTGAAATATGTAGAAGGCTTACTTAACTAAGATCTTGGTTTATAAGGCATTCCAAAAGAATGCCATGCAGTCTAATAGAATTTAATCAACAAATATTTATCTAACAGCTACAATGTACAAAGTGCTGTACAAGGTTTAATGAAGCATCTAGAGATCAGTCTTACCTCTCAAAGTGCTGATAATTTAGTTGAAAAGATTAACCATACCCATGTGAATGATAATATTTCACATCACCATAGTGCTTCAATATTAACAAAACACATTGCCCACAAAAATCCCAAGTCTGAATCATGATAATATTCAGATTTAGATAGTAGATAGGAATCAAGAAAGAGGAAGATAGAGGAAGAAGAGCCAAGAATATTGCTTGTAAAAATGTGCTATTCTCTACTAATATTTTCATCATAATTTCTTTGGAAGATTAATATCAAAGGTATGGAAAAATATTGAACCTTATTAATACTGAAAAAATACTGACTAAAGGATTATCAACAAATACTCATATACATTCTTTTCTAAATACATTATACGAGATAAAATTAACTAGGAAAAAAAGTTAAATTTTACATGGGTTCAAAAAAATCAATACCACAAGTATATGACAGAAAAGAAGTAGCTACACAACACTTCATTTGAAAAAGATTGGGGGTTTAAATGGATTACAAACTTTGTATGTGTCAATTGTGTCACTAGGTAGTCAAAAAATAAACACAAAACAAAAACTAATATGATCCTAGGCTGCATTAAGGAAGGCGCAGTGTCTAGGGAGATAGTCCAGTTGTATGTTATCCTAATGAGATCACAACTGAAGTAGAATGTTTATTTATGGTTGTCACTATTTTAGGAAAGACATTAATTAATAAGTTGGAGAGATTAAAAAGAAAATGAACAAGGTAATGAAGGTTCGCCAGAAGACAGACTGAAGGAACTTGCCATGTTTAACCTGGAAAAAAGGAGATTTAGAAGGGTTAAAATGATCATCTTCAAGTGTCTGAATTCCTTCCATTTAAAAGAGAGACTAGCCCTGTACTGCTTGATCTACGATGGGTGGAAATGGCAAAGTAGGAAATTTAAGCTTGATGTAGAAAAAGACTTCCAAACAATTATAACTATCTCAACATAGAATAGACCATCTACAAGGCAGTGGGTTTCCGCTAAATAGAATGTTTGGATGACCACTAGTTGGGTGTTTTAAAGATTCTTATTCTTTGATGAGTTAAGCTTGATGGGCTACAGGGTTTTTTCCAACTTTGAGATAATGTGATTTTGGTATAAAGATTAGACTGAAATGAAAAGTGTTTATTAAATGCTTACTGTGTGCTGAGCACTGAAGATATAAATACCAAAGCAAGATATCTCCTGCCCTCTGGATATTATATTCTAATAGGGGAAGAAAACAAAAATATAAATAAGAAAACCTGTTAGGAGAAATGTGTAACTACTCCTGAAGAAGGAAGAAAGGAAAGGTAACATGGCAGAGTGGATTGAGTGCTGAATCAAGCTAGAAAGATCTGTGTTCAAATTTTTCTCCTAACATTTACTAGCTGTATGAGACTAGATAAGTCATTTAGTCTCTCTGAGTTTCGATTTTCTCACCAATAAAAATAAAGTTTCGATTAGATGACTTATAAGGTTCTTTCCAGTTCTAAATTTCTGCTTCTATAGAAACATCCAATTGAGAAGTTCAGGAAAAGATCATGCAGGAGATGACATGTGTTTTATATCTTGAAGGCTAGAAAGGACTTCAACAAGCAAAGATGGGAAAAGATGGGTATTCTAGACACAGGGTTCTTGTTCTTTGATGATGTTTGTCTTTCATTTTTGAACAAGACCAAGGGAGGTGATGCCGTGACAAGCATGTGAATAGGGATTTGAATGAGGGAATGCTGTGCTAAGTCACCAGCCTCACTTTTCTCATGTAGAACCATCTAGGTCCAGTGGCCAGATATGAATTAGGATGGCTGGAGATGACCCTGGATGCGAGGTAATCAGGGTTATGTGACTTTCCCAAGGTCACATAGCTAGTGAATGTCAAGTATCTGAGGCTGGGTTTGAACTCCTTCCCCCTGACTTCAAGGTCAGTGCTCTATCCTCAGTGCCACCTATCTGCCTTGCTATTCTTTATCCTTTGTTTGAAAGAAGATCAAAGACATCATGGGGCTAAGATTTGACTTGGGTGTGAATTGAATTTAAGTGAGGAAGAGAAGCATAAAAATTCTCAGCATCACTCTCTTCCAGAGTCACTCAAGTCCAGTGGCAGGACAAAAGTCAAGATAACAAGCAATGACCAGGAGATAGTGGATGACTTAGACATATGGAGGCAAAGATATGGTGAAAGTTAAGTACAGAGTAAGTCCACAGGATGCATAGCAGCAAACCTTAGTAGAAAGGTGGGGCAGTGTCAGACTGTACAGCATTCTTGTATGGTGATTGAAAAAGTTTGTTGGCATAAAAATATCATCCTGATGCTCTGCCTTATAATACTGTAATGTTGTAGTATCTTCATGACATGTAAAAGGTCAAGTCTCTCATTGCATCCAGATCAACACCAGAGGTCCTATTTCCTATACTATCAGACCACTGAGTTAAAACAATTCTGAAAGAGGCAGGGAAAAGATGTCTTAGCACAACATTTCCCTCACTTTAATCAACATAATGTATATATCTTGTCATCATTCACTAGATGTTATAGTCTTTTTCGATTACGAAGGATAACAATCAATTGAACTGACAATCAGGTATATATTTAACAATAAATATAATCATTATTGGGCTGCATGAAAACAAGGAATTGGAAAGTAGCTTTACTTAAATGGCAGTTACTAAGCTTTTCATACTAACAATTCTTACTGATCTCATTTTAAAGCTTTCATCAATAACTCCAATTTAATGTTTATCTTGGTCATTCATATAAATATTAATATTCTTACTTTCAAAGAAAAAGATCTAAGCAGCTGGTTTGTGCACAATCATCCTGCATTATCTTCTCTTCACAATGGCCCAGGATTAAGGTACCATACTCTTTTGTCTAATACTTTGATCTGTCCACTCAACTCATCTAA